>NW_004567118.1:15582617-15610771 GCF_000260355.1 Condylura cristata | reverse complement strand
AGGAAGATGTAAACAAGATGAAGAAATGAGTACAGAAAAGAGATATTTAAAAATTCAAAATAACACCTTCTTTGCTTACATCACCAGAGAGTCCTGAGGATTAAAAGAGATAGAGCAAAGCTTGTCACTGCAGTGACTTTTCCACTGTGATAATTCCAACTCAATCAAGAATTATTCCAGGCTCAGAACTATGGCATTCTGAATGGCTCCATGACTAACACCAGCCTCCCCGTGCCCCAGGGGAAGAACATAATAAAAGTTTGCCTGACATGTGTGATATCTGACTTAGGGGAGGTACAGGCTCCACCACAGGGCTGAGGAGCAGCCTCAGGACTCACTTGGCTGGGGGGTTTCCTGGTAGTAAAGAGGCCACCTGCTTCCTAGCTGCAGCAACACCACTGGTGATCGCCCCAAGCACCTCCTTATGCTAAATGCATTGAATTGCGCCATTTTCATGGATAGTGGGATCCCCATGGGTGACATGGGGTTGCAGTTAAGAATGGAAGAGGAGTCCTTTGGGGAAGCACCCCAAGCACCCACCCCACAGCCTGGAAAAATAAGCATTTCCAATAGATGAGAGCACCCAAGCTCAAAAAGAGGAGTGGGTTGCCTGGTAAGAACAGAGGCAAACCGTGAGCCAGGTTCCCAGCTAGTAAGAACAGAGGTGAACCCTGAGCCAGGTTCCCACTCAATGCTGTTCTCACACGGCAGGGCTGTCTCTCTTGCAGCCTCTGACAGCATGGCACAACCAAATTCATTGTCCTTGACAGGTAGAGGCTCAAATGTAAAGGGTCACTGGTAAGTAACTCAGCAGATGCCCCTCTTTCTATGCTGGGGAGGGGGGCATTTCATGGCTCTCGCATCTTGAAGTTCCCCCAGGGAGCAGTGCTGCTCAGGAGAGAGTCCACTGGGGCACTAATGATGCAGACATGGGCAACCATTCATATGTGCTCTGAAAGTTTTTCAGGCTAAGATCATTCTTATCACGGTCAATGGTGTGGAATTGTGGGTCTAAATCAAGTTCCTGTGGGTGAGCATGGTGGGTGCTTAAAGACCCTGCATTTGCCTACAAGGGGCCCTTCCATACCCCGCACCCACAGTGTCAAGACCTGCCAGGTGGAAAGAACACTTCATGTTTATCTTGGAATGGTTTCTTCTGGGTTTCCAACCCTGAGGACCTCCCTCCCATGGTGGGTGATTTGAAATTCCAGCCTCCTGCTTGCTCAGGAGAGTGCAGCCTTGGAATGTATTTCTCCAGCCTAGAGCAAAGGCCCGCTGAGGGCAGTGAGTAGAAATCTCAGTCAAAAAGATCAAAATGTAAGATTAAATTTTATTTTTCTTTAACACAGTTTAACTTTCATTCTGAATCCCCATTCTACTGGTAAAGGGGGAAAGTCAATTTCAGGCACTTCCAGATTTTCTCCAACTCCTACCTTTCCCTAGACTTATTTCTAAGCTGCAGGGGTCTCACGTAGTGCTGATGCCAGGGGAGGTCGCGTAGCACGGACTGCCTTGATATCGTTCACCCAGCACCCCCTTTCTTGCCCCCATACGGCCTTCGGCTCTGTGCCCTCGTGGAAAGCACATTAGCAGGTCTGCCCCTCTAACCTGGACGTGAGTCTCCACAAAGCTGCTGATGCCAGCTGCCTGGACCAGCTGTTGATGCCAACACCAGCTGCCTGGACCCAGCCTCAGCCATGCCCTCTTGGCTTCAGGGGCTTACCTGGGCTCAGGCCTCATCCTCCCAGGTCTGGTGAAGCCTAAACACTCAACCAGAAAATATGATCTATTTCCCAAGGGCCTAAGGCTTTGAAGACCAAAGCCCCAAAGCCTTCATGATTTCTACCGTGCCCCACCCTTCCACCCAGGTGAAGGTCCTGAGGGATAGAGAGAGAAGTTATGAGAGGAGGGGAAAAGCAAAGTTTTCCAAACTATCTCACCACAGAAGCAATATTTAAGATATACTTTTATTCAGCAATAAACATTTGTTGACCTCCCAGAATATACCAAGTGTTATGCGGGGGTAAAGAAACAAAAGACTCATAATGTAAGTACGCAGGGGCTGTGGTGTAAAGGGAGATTCAGCCTCTAGCCTCGCCCTGCCCAGGTATTATCATGACTATCTTTCCAGCCCTGACAACACACACATCTCATAACCGCTCAACTTCAGTTTCTTCAGCTCATCATGGACCCAACACATGATTACTTTATTCTAATTAATTTACTTATTCATATTGAAGTACCATTATTTTACATCCTCACTGGTGTTTTGACTAGGACTCCTCCTCCAAGAGTAATTTCTGGGTGGGGATCCTCCCTCCACTGCAGCACCCATAGTCCTCCACTTTGATCTCCCCCATGCTTCTGTTTTCACCCCTGTCCCCTGCTTCTTCCTCTGAAAGCCAAAGATCAGTGGTCAGTTTTCAAGGCCACCACATGATTTAAGTGCAGTAATATTTTTTTAAGATTTATTTATTTATGCATACAGAAATGGGGTACAGGCCAGAGATGCAGGGATGGTGAGAGGATTCACCAGAGCCAGAGTGGGGAACAGAACAGGCAGATTTACTGAAATACACTGCTGAGGGGAGCAGCGGGCAGGTCAGGAGCGGTCTGCCACGCCATGTGGGTCAGCTCCTGGCCGGGAATCGAACTAGCACTGAAGCAGCTGCAGCTGGCTTGCAGTGCTGTGCTCTAACCCACTGCACCACCAGGGAGGGCCAGAGTCCAGTAATATTGATGCTTTCAAGAGTGCCTAGCACCGTACATAGCACACGTGGGGGTGGGTGCTTCATAAACAGTCCTCAGCAAAGGCAGCCGTGAGAGCTCGGAGAGTGTCTGCATGCCAGACCACAGGAGAGCAACAAAGGTGCACGAAATGATCGTTTTTAACTTTAAAAATAGACTTAAGTGCCGAGAAAAGGGGGAACAATCAGCCCAGTCTCACCACCCAGAATTAACCACTATTCGAATCGTAGCACATCAGGACATCTTGACCCAGATTGTCTTTTCTGAAATAAAATCTCCCTGTTGTTTTCTGCAAGCCTCTCTTATATGCCTATTATAAAACAACAACAACAACAACACTCAGACAATGGCTAAAAATGCTGAGCCGAGGGCAGACTCACCCCAAATTTCACCCTGAGATCACTGATGGATTTTAAGCCTGAGAAACATGGGGTTACTGATGAGCTCTGAGTACGGGACAGATCACAGGTCAGTGGGGGAGGAGAGTCTGGAGGCAGACCCCGCAGGGAGCAGGAAGTGAAGGTCCCACCCTAGGGTGGTGGCCAAGGAAAGAAGGGGGTGGACTGCAGCTGATGGACAGCTGGGGCAGGTGCTCACCAGCTGTAAATTCTTTCCTGTCGTCAATCCACTCCCTGGCAAGGCACATCCTGGGCTATATGGCCCTGGGTCCTGCGGGGCACCGCACTGAGTCAGCTTTTGCATTGTGCCCTCGGCTTTAACTAAGGGCAGATACGAGAAACAGCCACGTGGAGATGAGGACGTGGAGATCGGGGTAAATCTGCAGCAGGAGGCCATGTCCTTTATGCCGGCCAGTCCCTGAGCGTGAGGACTGTCTGTCTGACTGTAGTACCAGGGTACACTGCTGTCTCTTTCAGGGAAAAAGCCCAGCACACCTTTCTCTTCCAAAAAGCAGAAATAATGCAATCTAATATATTTATTTCCCTTTCGGCCCTCCTTGTCAAGAAGCTCAAAAAGCCTAAATACCTCTTCACTGCTTTTAATTTCAACAACTGCGTTGCAAATGTATCTTTTGAGAAAATCCTTTGTGAAAGAAGAACTCCAGCCTCAGAGGCCAATGGACAATAGATATTCAATAAGTATTTGATGAATGAAGTAGTAAATAAAAAAGCCAGGGCAATTCAGAGGCAGAGACCTTAGGACCCATGGGCACAGCCCATAAGACATAATCAGGCATTTGAGGAATTAACAAGGAATTGATGGAACACTCTCTTCTGGACTGAAGGAGCGCAACTTTTGCCCTCTTAAAATCCAAACATTATTCAGGAGACACTGAGCCAATAAAGGAAAGAAACAAAATGTGCTGTGTGTATGTATCTGTTCATCTGAGCTACCCTTTGCACAACTATTTTCTGCCTGTCAAATTCTTACTTGTGCTTCAGTGTGCAAGCAAGTCATCCTGGGATCCCCCAGTACAAGCTTATAACCATAACCCATCATGTGCATGTGAGCCGTGCACACTGCAAGCACATACAGCCTCTCATTCAACTCTTTTTTTAAAAAAAGATTTATTTATTTATGCATACAGAGCTGGGGTGCAGACCAGTGGTACAGGTGTGGTGAGAGGATTCACCAGAGAAAGAGTGGGGAGCAGAACAGGCAGACTGACAAAATATACTGCTGAGGGGAGCAGCGCCATGTGGGTCACCTCCAGGGCCATGGGTTGAACCAGCACTAAAGTGGCTGTGGCCAGCTTGCAGAGCTACGCCCTAAGCCACTGTACCACCAGGGAGGGCCTTCATTCAATTCTTGCACCAGCCTTGTTAAGTGACTATTATTAGCATTGTCTCCATTTCACAGATGAAAAAATGGGGGCTCTCAAACTGCCCTATCCAGATGGCAAGTCACTAGCTGCACGAAGCTACTGAATACTTGACATTTGGCTCGTCTGAATTGAGATGTTTTCTATGTGCCGACTATACCACAGAATCCAGAAACCATAGCAAAAGATGTTAAATATTTCACAGATTATTTTTATATTGCCTACATGTCGAAATATTAGTTCTACTGAGTTAAATAAAATATCCTCAAAATTAATGCTGCCTGGTTTTGCTTGTTTGTTTTCACTTTTTATAGTGTGGTTACTAGGAAATTTCCTAGACCAGTGGGGCAAGGCAAATGTTTTTTATCAACTATTTCTTTACCAACAGGTAGTAAAGATTTCAGGTGTTGGAGTGGTCCATATAGCTCAGTCACAACTACTGGACTCCCCAGTGCAAAAGCAGAAACAGAAGAGTAAGTGGACATGGGTGGCCTCCAGTAATGTTGTTTACAAAGCAGGTCAATAGACTGACCTGTTCTAGAGAATCGAGAAGCTGTGGCCGTGCAAGAGCTCGGGATTGGGAGTATGGGAGGTTTGGATGTGACTCTGCCCATTGCCAGCTGTGTAATTGTGGGTAGGTTCCTTAACTCCTCTGAGCTCTGTTACTTTGTCTAAAACATGAAGATTAGTGGACTAGAAAGTGGGCAAAGAACACGCAGACAATTCATAGATTACCAGCAGCTAAGAGACACAGAAACTACGTTTAACCGCACTACATCATCATCGTTTCTATCCCCCAATTGAAAAAGTTTTTACTGTTCCCCTCCAACGAGGCCCCAAAAGTTTTTACTTTTAGTGATAATACAGTGTACACTTAAATGTGTGTCTCCTGGATGGATAGTGGGGATGAAAGCAATTTGGCAATATGGATTTTAAAATCTTCAAAAATTTATTTCCTTTGACCTAGTAATTTCACTTTACGGAGTCTATCCTAAGGAAACCATCAGAGAGATAGACAGAAATTTATGGATACTGTAGGTTATTTATAATAGTGAAAAACTAGAAGCAACATAAACATACAGCAATTAGAACAATGGTTAAATGCATATTAATATATGAGTTGGGTTACTACTGAGCAAATATAAAAATTGTGTTTAAAATATTTGACAGTACAGGGAAATAGTCCCTTTAGGATCTCAAGTGGGAAAAAAAGGGCACAGAACAGTACGCACCACACTTTGTTAAGAATCAGCATAAGAAGTGCATAGATTTGCTTAGAAACAAAAAAGAGTTGCAAAAATGCACCAAAAGATGGCTGAGTGTTGTCTCAGGGTAGAAAGATTATTTGTGATATCTATTTTTGTTTATTATTGTCTGTGTTTTCCAATGTTCTTCATTTAGAATGCATTTCTTTTATACTCAGAAAATTGATATTATGAAAACTATAATCCCTCAACCCAATCAAAAAGTGGCCAGAACGTACACACAGATGAGATGTAAAATAGGCCAAAAAAGATGGAAAAAGTAGCATATAAATATAAAGCTTCCCAATCTCAGTAGTAATCAGGAAAATTAAAACAAAAAGGAGATTTCTTCATGTATCAACTTAGCAAAAATGGGAGAACAAGATGTACAATAACCACTAATGGCAAGGATATAGGGTAATGAGGGTCCTCTCATAGGCTTCGGGAGAGCATATAGTCTTTTTGAAGGCAGTTTGGCAAACTGAAAATTTTGAAACACATTCTGTTCTAGTCAGTAATTCCACTTCTAAGTGTATCACACACGTGCATAAAAGACCTGCTTAGAATGTTTAGGGAAGCATTGCTCGTTGCATTCAATATCAAAAAACTGGAAACAACCTACATGCCCATCAATGGTAGAATTAAGATGACTCTATTCTGTGGAATATTAGATAGGAGTTAAAAGGATGAATGTACACTGACATCAAATGGTGGAGGTGGGCAGGCTAGGTACAGAACAGTACAACAGAATGATCTCATTCGTGGGGAGAGATGTGTGTGTGTGTCTGTGTGTCTACATATATAATACACACACACACACACACACACACACACCTCCTGAGGTTAATGGGAAAATGAAATGAGCTGATGTAGGTGAAGCACTTAACACACGCCCAGGGTGTACTAGACCCTCATGCTCGCTATCAGTCTCACAACTGTTGTGATCAGAAACATGGCACTGAAAATACTTTCACTGAACACCTGGACAAAGAATTGTTAAAGGGCCAGCCTCTTTTATGCACCTGTGAGAAGGAGGATCTCAAACTGGGGAGGGAGCTGTGACAAGGCAGTCCCTTCTCCCCTTCCCCCTGAGCCCCCCTCCCCACAGCTGATGACTAGCTACAGTCTCACCCTGAAGCCTGTCTGTCTTGGGTCAAATCCCAAAGCTTTTACTTGCTAGGTGTGCAAGTCTTTGCACCTTAAGTTCTCTGCCCTCGGTTTCCTTACCTACAGAGCAGTGGTGAATAACAGTACCTATCTTAAGAGGAAGGAGGACCAAATGAGCTTCTCTGGACAACGTGCCTGGGAGAACACCTGGCCCTGAGTAGGCATCGACTATTCTGGTTGTTGGTATTGACAATGTTATTAGTAGCCCCGTAGCAGTGGCATCACCACTACGCTACTCTTACTAAATGTTTTATCTCCCCCAAGTGGCCTCCACACTTCTCCAGGGCAGCAACAACATTGCATCTGTGTGAACCCCTCGCCAGCGCCCGACAGAGGAAGGCACTTACATATTTGTGAGATTACTATCACGGCTTTCGTTTGTTGCCTCATTCTGCAAAACAGAGGCAGCCCAAGGGACAGGAAGAACAAGCTCTGGAGGCCTTGAATCTCACTCCTGGTTCTCTCCACCTGGGTGTCCTCAGGCTGCCACGTCACTGACTGAATCTCCCTGATCCTCAGGCTTTTCAGCCAGGAGGTGGTTTAATAATATTACATGGCTCATAGGGTCCCTGGGAAAAATAAAACAGGTAAAGGATATGACACTCCCCAGTCCTCACAGGCGCAGAAGTTGTCCTTACTGCTACTCCCTGTGACGGTTTACCAGGGACGACAAAGCAAATGCATGCGAAGCCAGCTTGGATGTTTGGCACATAAGTAAACGTCTCTGCGTAGCTATTCACAGAATATCCCAACTTGGACCCAGTATCTAAGGAAGAAATAGCCACTTGGAATGCAGGATTTGCAGACTCCACAGTAAGTAATTTCATAGAGGTTGGGTTGTACAAAATATGGGTGAGTAGGAGGGATGGAATCTGAATTAAAAATAATAATAGCGATCGTGTCTGTGCCAGGCACTGAGCTAAGCATCCCACATGTATTAACTACTTTATTCTTTACAATATTCCTATAAGATTTCACTGCTACTATACCAGCCCCGATTTACAGATGGGGAAATTGAGTGTGAACACAGAAGACAGTGTCCCAAGGTCATAGAGGAAGAATTTGCAAAGGAACCAAAGCTAGGCCTATCTCTTTCTAGGACTCAGACTCTTGACTTCTCCCCTTGGAGGGAGACAGGACACATGCACACACACACACACCCCTCCAGTGCCACTTGTGGTCAGGGATGGGGGCTCTGCAGGGCTGCTTTGTCTTCTTTAGTGGTGGGAAAAGAGGCCTCACACAGCATATCTAAGCAGCACCAAGGCCCTGAAGCCGAGTCTTGGCTACTGGTTTTGTCCTGCTTCTACACCAACAATAATACAACCTCCACATCAATGACAATGTCCACACTTTTCTGAGTAATTAAACATTTTTCCCAGTAAAAAGCAGGTAGAAAAGGGGCCTCCTTCATGGCATAATGGGTTAAAGTACAGCTCTATGAAGCTATCCACAGTCACTGCAGCACGAGTTCAAGCCCCAAACTGGGGAGCTGACCCACATGGCATGGCAGACCTCTGCTGTCTCTCCTGCTGCTCCCTCAGCAGTGTATTTCAGTCAGTCCACCTGTTCTGCTCTTCACTCTGTCTCTGGTGAACCCTTTCGCCCCCTGCACCTCCGGCTTCTACCCCAGTTCCTGTATGCATAAATAAATCAATCTTTTTAAAAAATAGAAGAACAAAAATAAAGGTTCTAGAGATCTAGGGAGCTAGCGTGGGGTATTGAGGACAGTGAAAGCAGAGAAGACGCAGCCATGCTACCCTCTTGGGGTGACAGATGGTGGGCCAAAGGCAGGGGGCCGAAACAGAAAAGTCCCAGTTTAGTCTAAGCTGCCACTGTCACCTCCTGAAGACCTGGAGCACATACAGGTCCAAAATGCTCCCTGACGCGGGACAGACTGGCCCTCCGTCCCCAGTGATAGGCTGTCTGGCTGTCGTCCCATAGGCTGGGCAAGGTCTCAACTTTAAACTTGAGGGCAGTGGTGTCATGACAGAGATGAGAATGCACAGCTAGTAGGGCTCATTCCTTGCTCCCCATATTTAATGCCAGAAGCTGGGCTTTGTTAATGGGCAAGGAGTCAGCTTGAGGTCTGATGTGCGAGAGTAGGAGGAACAATGCAGAACAGTGATGAAGACGTGTGTATGTGCACACAGCCAGTGGCTGCGTGCAAGTGTCTGCGCAGAAGCTCCCATGTGAGAATTGCAAGGAAAAGCTGGACAGGCACTCTCCGTCTAACCTCACAGCTTTGTTTTCAGGGCTGAGAGCCTAGATTTTGGTTTCTGTGAGTGAAAAGGAGTAAATAGTGGAAACTGCTGCATTTGAGTGTACAAGATACAACGAGGGCAAGCTCAGGAGTGCCACTGGAGTATGCCAATGGGCGAAGGAGCCAGCCAGAGAGGCCAGAGCTTCTATCCGACCTAATCAAACCTCCTGGCATTGACAGAGGTGAATTGGGGGTGGAGAGATCTGCCTCACCATTATCTCTGCTCTGTGGCACCTTCTCCTCCCTCCCCTCCTCCCTCTCTCTGGGCTTCTCCCTCCCTCCCTCCATCCCAGCTTTGCTCCCGCCTATGAAAAATCAGCAAATAAAAAGTTACATTAACCCCACCCTGACCTCACCGACATAATACACTGCAGGCTGGTACGCTGCCTTTGGAGGCTCGCTGAGAACCTGTCACTCTCCAATGTCCCGAGCACAGCCCGGGGAGCATTTACCGGATAATTAATATATTAAATGCATGAAAAATAGTTACACAGACTTCCCTTCCCCACCCTGGGAAGTGGGGGTGGGATGCAAAAAAGACAGATTCAGGCTGTATACCATCAATATAAAAGCATCCCCCGAATAGCCATCATAAAAACTGTTCATAATTTTATAGCTTCATTCCTGTTGGAGCACCATAAAGGCAAGTCATATTTTTTACACTCAGGATGCCCCATAAAAAAAAAAAGGAGCAAGCGAGAAAACGAGAACTTGGCAGGAGGCGTTTTCACTCTCACCTGAGGGTGCGGGCAAAGAAGGCGACCCCACATTTGTCCTCTCTGACCCCCTTCTTGCACCCTTTCCTTGGCCTGGCTGTGAATTCTGATGAGTCCATCAGAATAAGTACTAATTGGATGGCTTTATTACTCTTTATTTGGCCTTTTTTTTCTTTTTGCTGATTGCATATTTTCCTTTTATGAGGATAGAGGTGGGGTGGAGATGGGGTATCTCTCTTTGTTCAGGTCATTTCAGTCCTTTCCATTACCTTTCTTCTGAGAAGCGGGGGCATAGGGGCTGAAATAATGGAGATCTGCTTTGACCTCTTGGATCTGTTAAGTTTCCGGTGCAGAAAGGAGCAAGGGCTCAGAATAAGTCCTTTGTGGGAGATGTTAAGGGCACCAAATCAGGTGATGGAAAGAGAGGAAGAGAAGGACTGGCACTAAGAAACTGTAGCTCCCCTGATGTCCTGACCTTAGGCTGGCATGGGACATACCCCTCAGAATCTCTGCCAGATATTTCTGCACAAGACTCTTATGAGCAGCTGGGGTTTGGAGGAGGGTAAGATACAGACCCAGACCTGATCTTGCACAGGCAGTGAGCAGGGCAGCCAGAACTCTGAGGAAGGCTGTTCCTTTCCTAGTCAGCCCTGCAGTGTCCCAAGAAGATTCTACTAATAAGATGACCCCTTTCCAGCTATTCCCCAAAATGTGCATACGTGAGCACGTGTGCATACATTCTCTCTCTCTCTCCCCCACCCCACACCCAGACCTTCAGAGAGACTGGTCCAGTTTCTGCTCACCCACGAGGCAAACTTGACCCCCTTCCTAGCCCTGGAGTGGAGAGGAAGTTAGGGGACATGTCCTCTTTGTGGGCTCAGGAGCCGACCCAGCAGCTGCACAGGAGAACTGACACACACTCCTGCATCTCTGTGAGGAGCTTCCAACACATGGGGGAGACAGATACTCGTGGAGAGACATGCAAGGGAGGCGCCCCACTGCTTGTCACATGACCAGGCTGCCTGCCCCTCAAGTCTTTGGTCCCTGAACACCAAAAGACACAAAAGCACTGGATGACTGAATGCCAAGCCACTGCCAGGGTGGGAATGGGGTAGTCACCTGCGATGTGGCCGCTGGCCGTGGTGCTGAAAATCCTTCTAAGATTTATATGCTCCTCTGTGGGCTTAGGTTGATTTCTTTCCAGCTAAGCTGTACGTGTGTGCCTCTCCTTCTTTGGGGTTTTTGCAGTTTGACTGCCTTTACTAGCCTTGCCACCCTTTTTGGGGGTGAAGTTACCCCATAGTATGTGCTATGCCTCTTCAACAAAACCAGGGGTCGGCCCTCCCTTGTGGTGCAATGGGTTAAAGTGTAGCAATGTGAAGATGGCCACAGCCACCTCAGCAAAAGCTTGATTCCAAACCAGGGAGGTGACCCACATGGCACAGCAGACTTCTCCTGACCCGCCCACTGCTCCCCTCAGCAGTGTACTTCGTCAATCTGCCTGTTCTGCTTCCCAGTCTGTCGCTGGTGAATCTTCTCACCGCCCTTGTGCCTCTGGCCTATATCCCAGTTCTGGATGCATAAATAAATAACATCTTTAAAAAACAAACCAGGGGTCATTGCAGAAAAGATTGCTTTTTGATCATATTGACACTCCCAAGGCCAAAGGGTCTATTTCCCCCTGCAATCTGAGTTACCCCCAATGGCTGTCATTGGTATATACCCTCAGAGGGGTCTTGTTCAGGTCATTATTCTATCAGACTGAAATCTCCCCAAGACATAGTTTGTCTCCTCCACTAGACTGGGATTTTACTATACCAGGGATTATACATCTCCCACCAGAATTAGAACTCCCCTGGAGCAACAATTTGTCTTTACCATAAAAATGGGAAGCCCCTGGAGGACAGAAGCTAGGTCTCCTCAAGAGTAAGAACCCAGCTTCCTCAATCAGATGAGCAGTACTCCACCCTGATGAGAAAAATGGGTTTCTCCTATTGAATAGGAATGCCTCCCAGATCAGGATTGGAACCCTCTCATAAGACTGCCCCCCAACACACAATAGGCACTATGACTCTTCCGTAAGATTGGGAGACTGTCAAGGACAGGAGTTCCACCACCAAATGATAGAAACTTCTCTGATCAGAGACTGTGTCTGTCACATAAGACTAGGATCCACCAGTGCAGGTAACATAACATTATAGGAGTCTGGGGGTGGGGATGCTCAAGGGCAGAAGTTTCCCCAATACACTGCACCTCAGACTGCCCTGGAACAAGATGTGTGCTTCCTTTGTTCAATCCCGCACCATGGAGAGGCACTTGGGTACTGCTATGGTTGAATCTGAATGCACCATCTGTGAACTGGACAAAAGAGACTCACATTATCAGATCCTTCCACGTGCCAGCCATGGCCTCAGGCCCTTCACACCCATTATCTCATGGCCTCACCACTGCCCTGCAAGGCAGATATGCTTATCCCTTTCTGCAAACATTATGACACTGACACCCAGGAGTCCTGTTTCCCCTCCCCCTTCCCCAATCCTGTCCTCTCCCATTCCTTCTCTCCTCCATGGCTCCTGCTTGACTCCCTAAAACACATCCAAATGGGCCAACTCGGGTCCATTATCTCAGGACTTGCAAGCTGCACACCAAGTGCCATTCTCCTTTTCCTTGGGTGTTCAGGACTGTGGGCCTGGCTCTGGCAGAGGGGGAGGGACTAAGCCTACAGGCAGGGGACTCATGTTCCTTTTCGAAGCCTCTGTTCACTGTGATTCTGTATGCACTAGGGAAAAGTGAGGTGAAGAGAGGAAAGTAGGCCCCTGGGGTACTCTTTGTGAATCAAATTCTCCCATTTCTTTCCTTTCTTTTTCTTTTTCTTTTTTTTTTCCTCTTCTTACTA
Source organism: Condylura cristata (assembly GCF_000260355.1). Classification (NCBI taxonomy): domain Eukaryota; kingdom Metazoa; phylum Chordata; class Mammalia; order Eulipotyphla; family Talpidae; genus Condylura; species Condylura cristata. Next base: position 15,597,957 of record NW_004567118.1, on the reverse strand, counting down.
ATGAAAACTTAAGTCCCCATCCTTCTTGTCCCCAGTAGAATCTGAACATGTTGGGATGAGAGCAGCAACTGGCATCTCTGTATCATATGTCATTTTATCTGCTTGTGTATGTGCATGTGTGCATGCCTGTGTGTGTGTTTAATAAAAATAGGTCCACCTCCTCTTCCAGGCCAGAACTAAAAATAGAGGGGAGGGGAAATAAGCATCCTCCTCCCCAAAAGGAAAAGCATCAACTAATTTGAAAAATATTTAAGAAACTCTGGGTCGTCATCCACTCGCCTCTCCCTGCTCCATAATTACACTGCAGTGCCTGATATTTTCATGGGACATTAAACCAGGAGTCAGGTGATGGGTTCCTTCCGTCTACGCCTATCCGTTAGCCGCCAGGCCCCCGCGGACCTTGACATTATTAATAGTCCTATTCATTAAGTATTACTCTTGTAGAATGAGTAGCATAATATTGGCCTGGAGATAGGAACAGGCAGAAGGAATAAGTCAAATTAATTTTCCGGAGCAAACGCCCCGGTTCTGTAAATGACATTCTGTACTGTTAGCATTTTAAATGTGGCACAAATGGCAGGAGACACAATTTGAAAGCAAAATACTAGAAGACATGGCTCAGGGTGGAACGTGGCAGCAGAAAAATCTAAGAGCGGCAGGGACCTGGTGGGGGGGAGGGTCTGGCCTGTGTAGTGGATAGGAAGGGGAGGATTTTATAACAGGCATTTATTTAAAATTCAGTAGGGAGGAGGAAGGTAGGAGAGCAGGTACTGAGGTCTGTGTGTGACAGTGTGTGAGTGTGTGGAAGGTGTCTTATGAAATAGGATGAGAAGAATTTACAGTTTGTTCCCTGGTCTACCCCAAGAGAAGGGCCTAGGGTTATAGTTGAAGGCTTTTCCACTTACTCTCCTAGTGGGCTTTTTAAATCCCTTCCACATCTTTCTGGACAGATCTAAAGAAAGCTAACTGATGCTGTCTTACTTGTGAGGTTTGGTAGATAAGAATATAGTCCTTCACTTGACCCTCTATCCTACAACACTTGCCAAGTCTGGGACAAACCCTGCAGTAGACTTTAGAGTATGGGACTCACATAAATTGGTTAGAAAGGCTCCATACCCTCCAGAAGTTTAAAGTCCAGTGGTTGAACCAGGAGGAGCCCAGATAACTGTGGCACGATGCAATTTGTAATAAGGGCAACAAGAAAGGGAACTAGAGAAGCAATAGAGAAGTTCAAGCAACAGAGAGCTCATTCATTAGAGAACACTTACTAGAAGTGACGACATTTAACTTGGGCTTTAAAAGGTGGACAAAAAGTAGACATGAAATAATGGAGAAGGAAAATTTTGATGATGGCAGCAGGATGAAACAAGGCTGGAGTCTTCTAAGGCCAGCGTGTGTGAGAGCCAGTGGTTAGGAAGGATGAGCATCAGCCATAAGTTTGGGAAGCCACTGTCAGAGAGGTCTGTCTGTGGGGCACCAAATTACAGAAACAATATGAGAAGGTGGTGTCTTGCCTAAAGTCCATACTCCTACCTCATCGTCCCAAGACTCCAGGCAGGTGCTTGCCAGAGCAGGAGAAAGCACAGTGATCTGCAGCCTACGCCTTGGAGGGTTTCTGAGTTCATATCAGTTCATCAGTCAAAGGTGAGGCACATCAGCAACCTAGGCTGAAATGACTTTTCCTCAACAAGTCAGCCTGTGGGTGTATAGAAATGTGAATGTCTACACATGTACCCCAGGATGCCCGAAATAAGACCTTTTTCTACTTAATATTCATTTACCAGTGTACTTTTTTTTTTAGTCTGGCACCCATCACCACGTACTTAGTTACTCTCAAGCATTTCAAATATCCCAAGACACAGTCTTTGTCCTGGCATCCTGCCTGGAACTGAGTTTTTATATAACTACATCCCTTTCCTCTGTACTCCATCCTCATTCAAGTTTCAAATGCCGTTCTTCTCCTCCTCTTTGGGGAAGGAAATATCTAAACTTACCTGGATCCTGACTAGAATTATCCATTCAGGATCCAAGGAAATAAAATCCTGGGTATAGACTCTAGAATCCATCTTTAGGGAACTTGAATGACAGGATATAAATATACAAATTGATGCATTATAGTTTATAACAGGGACTTCAAGGGAAGCACATTTAAAATGTTAAATGAACAATAACTATCACTTACACAGAAGTTACCATTGTCCAGGTGCTATTCTAAATACTTTCATTTACATTAATTCATTTAATCCTTACATCAACCTTACAAGGTCAGTATAATCATTACCCCTATTTTATAGGGGGATATGAAAACATAGGGGTATAATTTGCCCATAGTTATACAAGTAATAATAACAGGTCCAGAATTTAAATCCAACAACCTGCCTCCAGAGTCTGTATTCTTAATGCTATGAGTCAGCAAGGACCCAGGAGACCTAGGGGGGTAGTCTGGAAGGTTCTTAGGATTATAAAACCCACATATATTAGCATTTCAGGCAGGAGTTGAGTGACCAGACAAAAAGTTCCTCTTTCCAAGCCCAAGGGAGAAGATGCTGCCTTATGTCCACCTGGTCTATCTTCAGTCTCACCCTCTTTGGGGCAAAGAGCTGCACTGCCAGTATGCTGACACTTCATAGTCACTTGTCTGGCCCTGTTCATGCTACCTTGAAAAGGGAAGGAAGGGTTTGGAAGGGAAGAGCTTGGTCCATCCCTATGGATCCTGGAGTAGTCCTCACCTCTCTGAGTGAGTATCAATCCCTCAGGTGTGAAATGAACATCTTAAACTAGTTGCTTTCCAAAGTTATCTCTCAACTGTGACACCACTGAAGTGATTTTCAATTTTGGATGCACACTGGAGTCCCCTGGGTGGCTTTTATAAACACACCACTCCAGAGTCACACCCAAGGCCAAATGAGTCAGAATGTCTTGGGGTAGAATCCAAAGACACTGACAGTTTAAATATATCCCCCAGGTGATTATAATGTGGATTTGTGGTCTAGAGAATCCAGGTACAGTCAAGAACCAAGCCTGCTGTCATTCTGACTTAATCAGAAATCTTGGAAACTGGTGACCAGGAGGGCTGTGGGGTAGAGATAAAAAGACCATCCCAGTGGATCCAAAAGTCCCAGAGTAGCCCCAGGACATACCAAAGAGTAGCTTCTCAAAGTGATTGATTAACATCAGACCATGTCTGTGGACAAGCCCCCAAGTTAGGAACTACATGAGGTCTTTTGGGACAGTGGGTCTAACTCACCCTTCCCAGTCCTGGCATTCTAAGTCCTTAATGCCTAGCACCCTATATTTTTGGAAGTGTCTTTCCCACTTCTCACTAGAATACAATGGGGTACCACAACTTTGGTGGCACAGACTAGGGAAAAGGACGCCTTCCACCCAACACCAGAGAAGGAGCCACATCTTCCCCCCTCCCCAGAACAGAATAAATACATTTAGCACTGCCTCTGCCTTTTTTTCCCCAATTTAGTATTGTTTAATATGCATTTAATCAGGCCATTCGGTATTACAGCGGCTATGTAGCGTGACTCCCCCCGCGGGCACAGGGGGAGGGCGTTATAGGCCATTAGGCTAAAGTAATATGTATGAGGAGTCACTTTTCCCCAGGGCGCAGTAACTATTTTTGCTCCCCAGTCGTCCCCATTAAATCATTAAACCTCATGACTATACTTTCTGAACTCTACCATGATCTTTAAAAAGCCAAGCATTAAAGGGCAGCTGTCACCCTCCACCGCCCAGGCCTCGGCCGCTTTATGTATTCACAGCATTAAGTCCTTTGTCAGTCTATACATCATTGGTTCAGGGGTGGGGGGCTTTGAGGGTGGTTACAGAGATTCAGAAGTCGATATCCAACCCCCAAAGCTCTCCCCTGGGGAGGGCTCAAGGGGTCTGATGATAGATCCCTCTCTGGGAGAAGGTGGGTTATACAGGGCTGAACAGCTCCTGGGCACCTGCAGGTGAGTGTGGGAGCTGTCCGTGGTGCTGAAGTGTTGTCCCAGCCTGAAATTACACTCTCTGCCCCTCTCGAATTAGCTACACTTTACTTTTTCAATGAACAAAAAGGAATTTAATAACTAAATACTTCTTGAAAACCCCTCACTCTTTCTTTACCTTATAGTGGGCACCATATTGTCCAGGGAAAGTTGTGGAGCAGGGAAAAATCTATGAATTAGGATTTGAAAAGCTGTTATCTGGTACAATTGGGACAAGCCTGAGCATCAGTTTCTTCAGTGGTAAACAGTGTTGATAATGCCAAGACCACAGGTTTGTTGAGGTGGTATTGTTTGTTAAAGTCACATGCAAACCATAAACAGTATACATATAATATATATTGGTGCTTCCTGATAAATAATGATAATTTTGTTTTTATAAGTTAGTAAATATTTGTTCTATAATGTTACCATTATTTGTTGGTGGTGGCAGGTGTTACTCAAGAACCATGAGGCCTCCTTCTCCCCTAGAAAATCTACTTCCAAAAGGGATGGAAAAGCAGACCACCATCAGTAGAAAAAGAGAGGTGGAGTATTTCTATTCTATTTACCTCCTCTGAATTCAACTGGAGAAGACCCCTGAGTCCCTTTTCCCAACCTTACAGAGTCCCTGTTCAACCCTGAATCAAACCCCCAGTTCCCATTCCTAAAACACTAGTGTTTTTCTCACTGTGTATCCCTGGCCTTGCCATCAAAAAGCCGGGCAGGGAAGGGTTAAACATCTCAGCAACCCCCAACAGGGTCCTCCTCACAGGCTGGGAAACAATGGGGCCATCAGTCTATATTTGACCTTTGCTCCCACAGCGTTTATGACTTATTCCTCTCCTCCACAGCCTGCTGCGATTCAGCCTTCAATCTCCCACCCCTTGCCAGAGCTGCTGGCCCTCCCCCCTCATACTCCCCGGCTTCTTAGCTTCCCTCCTTTCCCCTTTCCCTCCTTCCTTGTCTATCCCAATTTTCTTCATGTCTCATACTCCATTCTCCCTCCCCTTTTCCCTTCAAGTTCCCCACTGAGGTTTCTGTTTCTTTCTCCCTTTCCTACTTTTTAGTCTCCTTCCTATCCTCTATCCTCAATTTTCTTCTTTTCCCAGAAACCCCCTAATGTAGCACTGGACACACCAGACTTGGGTGAGGGCTCTTAGAAAATCTCAGCTGCCTCCTCCTTCTCTCCCACGAACACTCTCAAATCTCCATATTCCTCTCTGTTAATCCTCTCCCCTAACATTCAGTACAGAAGTAGTCACACATTGGCATGATGAAGGTGTGGAGAATGGGAAAGGCTCTGCATCCATTCATGGGTTGGGGGTTTCAGCGGCGGGGGTAATGTCACCCAGAGATGAATGGAGAGACTCATAAGAGAGGAGGAACTCTGATGTTTAGAAAAAAGGAATAGAAAACACTTTTGCCTGAGTATCATCAAGAATCAGATTTCAGTCCTAGCTCATCCATTTATTGAGTGACCTTGGATAAGCCATCTACTTTGAACTTCTTTCTGTCCTACAAAACAGGAGTTAAAAATGTGTTCATTCCTTGACCTGGCTTGCAAGTTTGCTGTAGGGATTAAGAAATATAGAGTGTGAAGTGATTATATACTGTAGCAAGTATATAGATACAGAGAGTGGGGAATGTATTTTTCTTATCCCCTCCCACTGCCCTACCTGCTCCCCAACCCCACACAAAACACCCATATGGCAAGATAGAGGAAGCAATTCCATACACCTATACAGCACCTTCCAGCTTAAAAGGCACATTGACAGATTTTTCTTTTTAAATGAGCCCATGGATGGAGACATATCACTGGTCCCATTTTATAGATGTAGGCACTAAGGTTTTAAGTGATTTGTGCAAGGCTACAACACTACTAAAGCCAGGACTCAAGTCTAGGTTTTCAGTCTCTGAGTTCAGTGCTCTCTCCACCATTCCCTGTGGTTTCTCAGTTACATTTGGGCTCAGGCTGGAGATCACCTGTCTCACTAGCCTATTACCTTCTTTGCTCTATTTATATGCCCACCTTCCTCTAGGAATAGTGAATTCCTTGAAAAGGAACAGCAGGTCTGCCAGGCACTTAGTGAAATTACTTGCCAAGTGAATGAATGAACGAACACCCCTCCTCATCCTATCACACAGTGTTGCCCCTGGGAACAGGGGTATGTCTGGAAGGAGAATTACAATTTGGTCCTCTTCTTCACAAGAGGGCAAACTCATGGCCATGGAGTGGGTTCTGGGCTCTGGCATGAGAGTCTTTCTGCAGGAGGGGTCCAGCCCACCCCCACAACACACACATATTGCTCAGTCCCTGCCCCCAGCCCTGTGACAGCAGCCTCTGTAATGAATGACTCTGCAGTGGGGCCCAGCAAAAGGACAGGAGGGCACGAGACAAATCATAGCTGCCAGGCGCTAATCTTCCCCTGGGAAAGTCACCTCCACCCCCCTCATCCATCACTGGGCACTGGGCTGCCACCATACCCCCCCACATACACACCCAAGACAACTCCTGGGCCCAGAGATACATGTGAGGTGCACAGAGAGGCAGGTTGCCCAGGACACATGGGAGTTTTTGAGCACAAGCAAAGCAGCCAGTGCAAAACAATGTTGCTCCACATGGGACCACCAACTTCAGATCTCCCACCCCCCACAAAAAGTAAAGTCTGATCATTCAAAAAAATTCTGCTGAGCCATACACTTGTTTAATTGCCTAAGAAATGTTTGTTGAGCACCTATCTCAAGTGAAGCCAGGGGGTACAGAGGATGCAGAGCTGAACAGAACAAAATTGGGCCTTGAAGGAGAAAAACCAAAACAGACAGAAACATCACAGAAGAGGAAAATCAAGAGTTGAGGGAGAGATTTCTCCCAGCTGGTGGTATAGGGACAGCTTGTGGATGGGGCACTTTGAAAGATGGGTGTTCTTGGCAGGGACAGGAAGGAAGCTGAGAGGAGGAAATGGGGTGGGCTCAAGTAGAAAGTGAAAGGTGAAGGGTGCCCATGAGAGCAGTTAACGGGCTGGGCATGAGGGACAGTAAAGATACGACTGGACCTGTCCACGGGACACATGTTCCCTCACGCCACCCAGTCCTAAAGCATACACAGAGAAATCTAGCTCCACGAAAGGGGACCAGGTACAACTCCTGCTGTAGGTCAACGTCATGGAGAATTGTTCAGTCGTATGCACATCTTCTCCCACAGAAGAGGATATGGAGGCGTGGACCTACATCCATAAGCCGCGTTACTGTTGAGTCACTCTGTACACACCGCCACCCTCTCAACAGCAGCAGCTGAGCACTGCCCCAGCATTTCATACACATCATCTCCCCCGGTGAATGTCTGATGCCCGGATCATCAGAGCTCAGAACATGGGAGGTGCCCGGGAACCTTTCACTGAATGAATACTTGATCTCATGGTCTCATTTAATAGGACTGCTATGTTTAAGATAGGTCAAAAAATATTATCCCATCCATTTTACAGAAGGGAAAACTCAGTCTTGGAGAGATTTAGTGAGTTGCCAAAGGTTATACAATGAGTAAGTGGAAGATTCTAGATGCACATCCAGCTCTGTCACCAGGAAGGGCTCTCTGCTAGGCATGCTGAGGGGCAGCCCCCCCCCCACAGCTGATTTCCATAACTCTGCACATGTGCTGATGCCTCAAGGAGGTATAATTTGAACCTACTCTCTCAGAATCTACACAATCATGAACTAATATATACATCATGAACTAATATATAAGTTTCTGTGGCTATACACATTCAGTTTGCCCACTTTAAGAATGCCTTCTACAAACACAAACACCCAATTTCCAAATATATAAATCATAGAGGGCTCATTTGCTGCTTTACAGAAAAATTCTTTGCACTATTAAAAGGAGGAGCTATCAAATGGTTTTTTAAAGCAGCAGAACTTCTCAGAGCCCTACAGGGCTTAGCTGAAGGGGAGAGGAGGGAAGAAAGAGGTGGCCTTTACCACCCAGTGGAGGAGACATTTTTGTCCCCATTTTATAGATAAGGAAATTAAACCTCTGGTTCAAGATACTCCCTCCTCAACTATCAAACTGGATCCTGTTCTGTGCTAGGAACTAATGCCAGAGCCCCAGGGTAGCAGGCACAGGCAACCCCACCTTTGCCTTCGAGGGCACTTGCATTCCAGTGGGGACTGATGGGTAATGAACAGTGAAATGAAGAAGTGAGCCAATCTTTGGGAGAATGCCCTATTGTGACAAATGCTAGAAAAAAAAGAACATGGGGTGATAAGAGAGACTGTGTGTGCTATGCAAATATGGAGACCCCTCAGTTCCCCCAGCCAGAAACCGGTTGACTTCACCTCTGCAACTTCAACCCTGATGCAGGTAAGTAGGGAGAGAGGAAGGGAAGGAAGGATGGAAGAAAGAGTGGGAGAGAGAAAAGAAAAGGAAGAAAGGAGGGAGAGAAGCATTCAACCTACGCCTTCTGCCATACCATCTTGGTAGAACTCCAAGTGGAAAGATTTGCTAGGGAAACATAAAGTATTAGAAGCCACTTTCCATTCGAGAATCAACTGAAGTTAGTTCCCAGGCCCTGGCACCTATTCTCTGGAAAAGCAGGAATATGATCCGTAAGATTTCAGCTCAGCTGGCTTGGTGGTCAGGGGGACAAGGCTGTGGGCAGGTAGAGTGCCGCAGGCTGGGCCGTGAGGCTGTGGCAAGGCATGAAGAGCCAGACCTGGCCCACCCAACTTTTGGCTCAGCTACATAAGCATCCACCTCCTTGCACACCTATCTCCTCATCTGTACATTGGTGGATTAACTGGACCAATGCGTATCACGGCCTGACATGTGGTTAAAAAAAAAAAAGTGGCAAAAAATGTGTCAGCATGGTGGAAGAGTCAGAGTAACTTTGAGGATGCAAGTGGGAAAGAGGGCAGGAGACAGGGCTGGAGGAAGTGGAGGGAAGAGAAACTGAGGGAAAAGAGAACGCACATGAGTACACAGGTCCACAGTTTCCCTTCAGCTTCCCCCAGAGCTTGATCGACTTCTAAATGGGCTTATTATCACCACCTATGAATTCTTTTAAAGGACCTAATTATAAAACACCAAACCAGCTAATTGGGTTTCCTGAGTGCGCTTGACACAGGTGCACACAGGCTCTCTGGATGGTGGCTGTGGCAAAGCCTGCAGAGCTGAATCAATGGGTGGGGGCTACCCGTGGCCCACAATTAGGCCCATAGTTGTAGGCCCCTTCCTGCCACTGCCAGGCCTCCAGGCGGAGATGCTGGCTGCCTCCCCTCTCTCACCTGGTGGTGGGGTGCAGAGGGCCTGCGGGAGGGTCCAGTCCCCTTGGCTCCCGCTGGGCTTGGGCTAAGAATGAAGCAATCGAGTGCCCCAGAATCCAGTTGAGGGTGGAGTGGTCAAGGAATCAGGCCCTTGGTTTTCCTCCACTGCTCTCTGACCAGAAATGCCCAGAGCAGGGGACAGATACTGAGAAAATGCCCTTGTCTCACACAACACTGGAGAAGTGGGTGAACTTGAGGGGTAGTAGGATTTCAAGATAGCTAGGCCCCCTCCCCCACTGTGTTAGCGATCCCCTGGTGGTAAGGAGGTGAGGGCTGGCCGGTTGGGGGGAGGGATGGAGTCTTCAAGTGCTGCAAGAAACTCTGTCTGCTTTCCCACACCAGTAACATCAGCATTACCTGGGAACTTGTTAGAAATGCAAATGACCAGACACCACCCAGGGGTGGGCCTGAGCCAACCATTTTTCAAAAGAGCCCTCCAGGAGACTCTGAGGCAGGCTCCCATGTGAGAACACTGCTCCCTGCATCCAGGAGGAGGCCATTAATCCATCAGCTGCCAATGGTGCTACTGCTGGCTGAGGGGTGTACGAGAGGCCTGTTTCTTAAATTAAACTAAATGACGGCCATTAAGGGGGCATCCCCCACACATAATTAATTCTCCTTTTGCTAAAAAGGGTAGGTGAGAATTGGACAGCGAATGCTGATCACTGTGGGCCTTTCTCTCACTCCTCCACCCTCATCATCCCTCCGGCCTTCTCTTTAAATCCCACCATGTAGGTTTAATTCTCTTCCCTGGTAGTGACCTCGCTACCACCAGCCTCTGAGGTGAGTGAGCTCACTGCCCACGCTCCACCCCCCTGTCACTTCTCCATGCCAGTCACGGCTCTTGCCAGCTCTGTCTTCGATCCCCAACTCCTCTGCAGCCATGCACGGTCCCAATTCCCTCCTTCACAGAGCAGGCTCGTGTTAAGCAGCTTGACACATGAAACATGTGGGTAGGATTGTGTGAGTTATTGAAACTGCGGATGCCATGGCTTTCCGGGACATGGAAACCCTGGAGTGGGAAATCCACACCTCAGGCCTTTCTGGCAAATCGAAGTCCTGAGGCTCTGAAGTAGGGAAGACCAGACCAGCCGCCATTAGCTGTTTGACCGAGACAGGTCCACTCATTTCTCTGAGGGTCATTTCCATGGTTCTCAGATGTGGCGATGCCACCGGCCTCTTGCGGCCATGGCAGGGATGAACAGAAACACGTGGGGAAGCAGCTAGACAGCCCCTGTCCCACACTGGGGCTGGGGACATGCCCCCCCCACCCTCCTGTGGGTTCCACCCAGCCTCAGATAGAGCTTGTACTGATTCACCCACAGGTGGCCGAGGGTCTCACCAACCCACCCCTCTAAGTCTGTTGGTAAATTCTGGAGTCCAGGTGCCTGGCCAAGTTCAGTGCTGCTCAACAAACCTCTGGTTTGCCTGCCAGCCACCCTGATGGTGGCTGAAGATAAAGAGATAGAGTGAGAAAGAAGCCTGTCCCCTAGGAGTTCAAGGCTGCTGGAGAGACACCCATATATGCATCTTTAAGAAGAAGGGATAGAAGATGAGGAAAGAAGGCAGTGGTACCCAAAAAAAGGGTAGCTTTGGAGCCAGCTCTGGGTTCAAGGCTTGTCTTTGCCATTAAGTAGCCAGGTAAATTTGTGCAAACTCTTTGTGCTACCTCTATTTAGAAAATGGAGAAAAATAAGAAGGCTTCATGACCTCCCTGGTGGTGCAGGGGGTTAAGCGCAGCACTATGAAGCTATCACAGCCATTGCAGCACCAGTTCAATCCCCAGCCAGGGAGGTGACCCACATGGCGCAGCAGACCTCTCCTGTCCAGCCCACTGCTCCCCTCAGCAGTGTAGTTCAGTACCTCTGCCTGGTCTGCTCCCCACTCTGTGCCTGGTCCCCCACACCTCTGGCCTGTACCCCAGGTCTCGTATACATGCATAAATAAATTTAAAAGATACTTTAAAACACAGCCTTCAAAGACTGAGTTTTACAGATGTGGTGCCCCGGCACACATGTAAACTCAGAAAACGTCATCATTATTATTATCATCAAGACAGTGGACTCCCTGGTCATCCAGGAGCCCACCCTGCTCTGTGGGCCCAGGGTCTGAGCAGTCCTGGAGGCCTTGGGCTAAGGGGCTGGCCAGATGATCCCTTTATACACAAAGACACCCCAAACGGCTGAACCTCTGCCGAGGCACAGAGGGCCCAGCTGCCCAGCGAGTGCTGGCCTGGCCTTGCATCCTGAGCTCCATTATTGCGTCTAAAAATCCGTTAAAATTTCACACAATTTCCTGCACAGCAGTGCGCTTCATAATGCTGGGAGCCAAGCCGGCCTAGTAATTGGGACTGGAGTGGGGCAGAGTCCAAAGCAATTAATGCAGCCTCCTTCCTTGTTTGCGCCAGGATAAGCCTGATGGGGTGGAGAGTAATTGGAAAGGAGCGGCCTCCATCCCCAACTCCAAATTAATATTTTCCTGTCCTGATTTAATTCCGCCCGGGAAGAGTGACACAGAGACACGGCGTGTCAAGCGCTAAGTAACCCGCCACGAGCCACCTGAGGAGGAGGAAAGGACTTTTCCTTTGCTTTGCAGTTGGCGGGGGGTGGAAGGGGTAGAGGCTAATAAGACTGAACCTCAGAAGTTGGACGGCCCTCCAAAGACATCCGTAGTCTAACTTCCCTCCCAGTGCAAGGACATAGTCTAATTTCCTCCCCCACCCACAAAGGAGGGGCGAATCAAGGACATGAGACAGCAGACAGATCTGAGTCCAAATCCTCACATTGCCACTTAAATGTGTGAGCCCAGCAAGTCGTGACCCCCACTGAGCCTCAGTTTCCTCATCTGTAAAATGGGGATAATAGTACCTACCATGAATGGTTGTCAGAAAGATTTGTTCTAGTAGAGGCAAGGCACTTACTTAGTGCCTAGGAGGTGATTGCAAATGGTAGCTATTTTCCTTGTTAGTCTGAGTTTTACGAGTAGGAACAAGTGTAACATCAGGCACTGAGGATACAAAGGAAATAAAGCGTGGGCCCGGCCTATAAGGAGCTTGCATTCCAGTCGCAGGTCCAAGCTGGTCCACAGTAGGTGTTTCATATGTGCTGGCTCCCTGCCTTCAGACAGGTGATCACTCAGCCTCTGGCCACTCGTTTTCTCTCTGTCACTGATGCACCTGCCTGTGTGCCGGCTTCTCTCAAGCCCCTCGATGCCTCCCTGCACCCTCAGCCCACTGGCATCAGCTCTGCTCCAGGGCAGTGGAGTAGGGTCCAGGCTCAGGAGGTGCAGACTGTGGCTCAGATCTCCCAGTCCCAACTGGACTCTCCCCCCGTTGGCTGGACAGCCTTCTAGTGGGGAGGACCCCAGCTTAATCCTCTTCATCGTGGCTGTTCACGCCAGGGGTTAGGCATGTTGGCTAAACTGAGCAATTACCACAGGGTTGTTAAGCTCCACTCAAAATCCTTCCCAGAATTCCTTTCACATCCCCCCCAAAACCACCTCAACCTCCGTCTCCAATCTGCTTCTGGATAACCCTGAACTAGGACACTGGGGTATTCTGGAAGCCTCATAGGACAGTGGGGTATCCTGGAAGCCCTGAGGCCCTGGCAGCCCTGCTGTGGGACGCCCCTAACAAAAGGCACACGAGCAAAGTGGGGTGCAGAACTCCACCTCCAGGCAGCCTTGCACCCTTGGGGTTTTGAGTGAGGTGTTGGCAGAGCGGCTGGCGGAAGGGCAGAGGTCACCCAGTGTGGGGGCACCAGCACGTGAGACCCCCACGCATCCACCCAAGACAAACACCTGAAGACCTCTGGGCACAGAGACCCTTCCGAGGTCTAGCGCCAGAGCAAGCTGGTTACGGCATGCCTCTCCCTGCAGCAGGGGGCAAGGAAACACAGTTCAGGTAGGGGAGGAAGATGCCTCAGGGGCCTCAACATTCCCAGGAATAAAACCACTCAGGCCAAAGCAGGGAGTTTCCAGAAAAATCCATGTTCGAGGAAACTGCAAGGAAACACTATGCAGATGCCAAACTGATGAGGAGAGGAGGGGGGCGAGGGACGGGAATAAACTGAACATTAAATCAAATCAGTAGGAGAATAATAGCTAACTCTTTCTTACTTGTAGCACTCAATTCTGCAGTCGATATGGTCAGGAATGAATGAACGCCCTGCACACACTCACATCTGCATTCAATGTGTGCAGCACCCCAAACTCCAGGGGAGCCAGCCAGCCAGGAGCAATCTTGCCCCATCCCACATCTCCCACCACCTGCAGGCTCAAAAGGGCACAGGGAGGGGGCCAAAGCTAGACCCCCCCCACCCACGCAGCCTGCAGTAGGGCTGGGTGACGATAGCAGGTCACAGCCCCTCTGGCCTCAGGATATCAACACGGGGTGGGGGGAGGCAGCGTGAGGGCACTGTTGAGTGTTCCAGGGCACAGACACTGAGGTTTGCTGTAGGGGGGGGGGGTGCAGTTAAAGCAACCCCAATGCGGCCAGGTGAAGCCTAGGCCAGGTAGCCTGTGTCCCATCAGACTTTTGTTTACTGTGTGGATACATAGTGAGGGTTTGAGTTTTGGTTTGTTTTTTGAAAAACTGGGATTAGAAGAGGAAGAGTGCTCTCTGGAAGGAGAGCGGCGAGAAGCCCAGGGTTTGCAGTGTGACATTACTGCTCCCCTGTCTGCCCATGAAAACATCAGTAGAATCCACACCGCTCACACACTTTGGGCACTGGGTGTGTATGTGAAGCGCACTCGAGAGTAAGCTGGGGGTACAGCTTGGTCACATCCATGCCCCAACCCCGGGGGCCACCCACAGCGTCCGTGACTCCACTCCGCACCACTCGTGGATGGCAGGCCCTCTGCCGGTAAGGGGCCGAGGCAGTGAGCCGCTGTGAGTGTGATGTGGTCCGGAGGGGAGGACCCAGCGGCCAAGTCCGCTGAGAACCGAATGTGAGTTCTGTGTGCAGGGCAGGCTCTAGGGTCAGAGGACAAATGAGTGTTACCTGAGCAGCTCCTCAGAGGTAGGGTGGAGCCAGCACACCTGCCTCACCCAGTCATCAGAAGCTCAGCCGGGGGGAAAGGTGGGCTCAGGGTCACAGAGCTTCAGGAGCTAAAGCTGGATGTGCCCCCGCGAGGAGCGTAACCTTAGAGACATTGGTCTCTCAATGCCCCGGCTGCGCTTACAGAGAAGTGAGGGTGCAGGTGGTGAAGACGGGGCTGCTGCCCCAAGTTCCCCCAGGCCCAGGCTTTATCCTGCTGGCTACACAGTTCTAGGCACGACCTAGGGCCACAAGCACCCCACCTACTCTGCCCTCGCCCTGCCTACTGCTCTTGCCTTTGACCTCAGGGACTTAAGTGGACATCCATGGTTTTACCTGCCAGAATCTCCCTTTAGAAACCATTGCTCAAATTTGCTTTGGAGTCTGCATTCTTCTCTCACTATGAGTCCACGTGGTTCTGTGCAGCCAGGGGCCAACCCCTAGCTCCAGAGGTGGCTTCACATCCCAAACCCTCTCCCTAATCCTGCCAAGATTATTGGTTCATGATATGGCTGGGTGAGCACGTGACCTACACCAGACCAGTGAAATACAGCCTGGGGCATTTACTGCGATTACTGAAAAGGAGATACTTGGTCGGTTGAGCTATCAGGGTGTGGGCCTGTCACCACGAGCAACCAGCTTATCACCATGAGAAGAGAGCACGCCTGGAAAAGAGGAAATGTAGAGGAAGACGAGAAGCACTACATCAGGTGGCTGGACTTCTAGGCCACACTGTAGCTGAGGACTCCCTCAGCTAGTCAGTAACCTACCCTTTGCTTGAGTCAATCTGAGTTTAGGTTTCTAGCAGCCACTTTCCCCAGACGGAAATGAGTTGGGACTGATATAGGTATCAACATCCTGTAGGAATAGTTCCAGTGTGTTTACTGCTATTCACTCTACTTCCCTGGAGGGAATCTCAGATGGACTGAGTTCAAATTCATCTTATAGAGGAAATAAAATACTATATATATATATATATATATATATATATATATATATATATATATA
>NW_004567118.1:15565763-15581787 GCF_000260355.1 Condylura cristata | reverse complement strand
GGCAGACTGACTGAAATGCACTGCTGAGGGGAGCAGCAGGTGAGACAGGAGAGGTCTGCCGCGCCATGTGGGTCAACTCCCTGGCCAGGGATTGAATTGGTGCTGCAGTGGCTGTGAATAACCTCATAATGCTATGCTTCATCTCCTGCACCACAAGGGAGGACCCAACACTCTAGTTTTTACAGCACTTCCTTCAAGGAGCCAGGGGTGTTCACAGGCCTTGCCAGCAGAAATACAGAAATGCAGAAATAGAGGAAACAAAGACTCTTAGAAACAGAGTCAAGCCATGCCCACTGAGGACCCCAGAAGGAAGGCCAGGGTCTCCAAGAGCCCAGGGAACAATTGTCAAGGAGACACATGATTGTGTAAAATAGACACAAGTTTGCAGAGTAGCAACATCACTCCTAACGCCTCAGGCCAAACATCCCAGCCCAGCGAGACCCCAGGCCCCAGATTCTGGGGTGGCCTGAACCCAAGACTAAGTCCAGGAAGGTATCGCACATCCTGTGACAGTACCCACTGCCTCTCCCAGCCTTCCACAGCCTCACCCTGGTACCCACCCTGCAGAAAGGGTATACTTCCCATTCCCTGGGGCCTCTTTGTGATGGAACAGAGCAGAAGAGATACATGCCAAGTCCAAGCAAAAGCTTGGACATAGGCTTTTAGGAGTGCCAAAAGTTTCTGCCACCTTTCTTGTCCTTTCCTTTTTGCTACCAGAGTAACACATCTTTGAGTAAGGCTGCTATTTCAGTCTGAACTCCAGAACGAAACTATACAGAGCTGAGTCACCAACAACCCACAACAGATATGTGCCATGAGCAAAACTTAATTTTTGTTGCTGGAGGCTGCTGAAACTTAAGAATTGTTTGTTAGGGCATCGTAGACAAAAGCTAACTCATACGGCAGGCGACATTCACAACTCAATAGGATTAGAGGCCCAGACGTGTCACTTCAAGCCAGCGGGCACAGCGATGGACATGGAACATACACAGGAATTCCTTGGGAAACTTAGGGAAGTTTCAAAAGGCTCCCCTTTTGAAATTGGAGCCAGTTTGTCTAGGGAGGGGCCCAGGAATCAATATTTTTGATAACCGCTGAAGATGACATGAGAGATATCAACAGACCACCCTTTGGGAAACTCTGATCTACTGAGTCGCATCTTTTTGTTTTTCAGAGAGGCACAGCAACATGTCCAAGCACACACAGTAAGGTGCTAACAGGAAACAGACCCTTAAGTCTTTTTCAAGGTGCTTTCTATTCTTCTACCTCATCCCCACCGCCACCACCACTCCACTGCCATGGTCCCACCAAAAAAAAAAATAACCCCCAAACAGGGAGAGGGCAGAAGGAAATTGAGGAATTCACAGAATAAAAGTGAGACTCCAGAAAGACAGAATAGTAGAGACACCCAGGAATTCAAGTTGACCCAGGCAGGGTTCAGGGTTCAAGATGAGAATGTTGCCCTACGGGTAGGAGAGCCGGTGAACCCCTGGAGGAGCTAGAGGGGGAGAAGAAAGCCAGGTCACAGAGCAGGGAGGCTGGAGGAGAGAAAAAGAAAAATAAATAAATAAAAATAGAAGGGAAAAAAAGTCTTCCCGTCCTGGTGAGCCCCAACATCCCCAGCATCGCTGCAGGAGCCACCCGGCCCTCTTCGATTTTGATGTACAGTTTGAAACAAATCAATAGCGGTATAATAATACTCAGCACGCTGTGTAATTTTTATATCATTAGTTTTCATTTTCCGCTCCCCATGCATCAAAAAACTTACAACGGGCTCGTAAAGTTTATTTAGTATTCCATGAATTCCTAATCAGTTTCATTTCATAATGATTCAGGAGCTGCCCGCTGCCTAGGCCCCGTGTCAAAAAATCGATAAAACCAACACAGTTTTCCTGATGGCGGCTGCAAAAGGATCTATTGTAGGGGAATTATGATTTATGCCCTGGCCTGAACCGTGAGCAGCAGCCTCCACCCGGCGGCTCAGGGCTGAGGTCTTCGCCAATAATGATTTATGCACCTTCTGCTGGCCCCACCCCAGCTCCCTCCCTGCCCCAGCTGGCCCCTGACTGGGGGAGGGGCGGGCCCCAGTTGGGAGGGAAGGGACAGAAGGCAAGGGGGGAGCCCCGCATGGGCCCAGCATCTGCCTGGAGGCCAACCTCCCCCCCCACCACTGCCCCAAGGAAGGCCTGAGAGAAGCAAGATGTCTGGGGACACCCCTGGCCTCCAAGCACTTTAGAAGGGACAGCAATGGGACTGGCCAGGCAGGCATCACCCTGGCACCCCTGGGACCCTCACCCCATCCAGCCTTCCTGTCTCCCCCACAAATCTCCTACCCATGCAGTCACCAATATTCTCCCTGCCTTACTGCAGGGACTCCTGGGGAAGCTGGGGGGAAGGAGGTGCCAGGGGTCACCATGGCCAAAGGACTCCTGGGACCTGGTGGGATGCAGTCACCACGGCAGGCTCACAGGAATTCTGAGGCTGACACGGAAGTTTCTAAGACTGCCCGAGGGAAGTACCTCAGGCCCCTTCTCTTCTCCACTAGGCAGACTGGCTTGGTTCTCAGGGCTGCCCACCCCCGCTGCAACTCTGTCCCTTCCTCCACCACTTGGGTGATTAATAGGTCTAGGAGACATGCTAATGGGATGGGCATTAAGTCCAACAATTGGTTTAATTAACAGCAACTAACCTAGCCTGGAAAGAGAGATTTCAGGGTGACTTCATAGGGCAGGGATGCCATTGTGTGACAGACAGCCACCACAACGGGGCCACCAGTAGCAGCCACATTTCTGGCCTTCCTCGTAGGG
The DNA here is from genome assembly GCF_000260355.1 of Condylura cristata. Lineage (NCBI taxonomy): Eukaryota > Metazoa > Chordata > Mammalia > Eulipotyphla > Talpidae > Condylura > Condylura cristata. The sequence goes on along the minus strand of NW_004567118.1, from coordinate 15,578,980 downwards.
CGTAGAGAAAGCTAGAGGGCCTCATTTAGGTGAGCTGGGGGGCAGGGGCAGAGCTCAGGGGCTGAGCACCTCCAGGGACTCTGTCCCCAGTGAAAGGTGGCAAATCCAGCCCTAGACCCAAGTCAGAAGAACTGGGCTTCTCTATCACACCTTCCCTGGCTTTTTAATTCACTCACTCACTCACCAAACATCCAGGAGACCCAGCAGTCACCCCCTTCACCGTGGCTCAGAGTCTGACGGTGCCCATAGGAGGAACAGGTGCGTCATCTGTCCCACAGTGGGGCTGAGCCACAAGGGCGGACCCCTAAGATGCTGGCCTCGGAGGGCCCCTAACAAATGCTCTGCCCTCCCCCACCCCATTTCCTCTTAGACTCACTCACTCCCCAGAAAGTCACCTATGTGGTGCCAGGGCTGAGAAGGGAACCTGGAGGCTCCCAGGATAACCAGGAGGCCAGGGGGCTCTCAGGGTGCCACCACCCCTTAGGGCCCAGGGTGGCTGGTGAAGAGGGTAATGGCTGAAGGAGCTTCATCTCTGCAGACCTGGGCCACATGCTGCCAGGGCCTCAGTTTCCCCATCTGTTAGGCAGCGGCTGAAGTTGCCCACCTTCCGGGGAATCATGTTCTAGGAAGCAGCGGCTTCTCCCACGCGTGGAGCCAGAGGTGGGAGGGACTGGGGTGAGAAACGAGAGCCCCGGACTGGGGCTGGGAGAAGGGGGTTCCTGGCCTGGAAACGCCTGCCTGGCTCCTTCCATTCCCCAGAGGAACTCCAGACAAAGCCTTCCCCGTGCAGCGGGGAGCTGACACCCCCAGCATGAAGACCCACCACTGCAAATGTGCCGGCTTTGCTTCTCCTGTGGGTCAAGACGGGGTGCCCTAGGGCCCCCGGTCTCTTTCCTTCTCTCTCTACCTGCCTGTCGCTCTTCCTACCGTGCCTGGTGGGTTTCCAACCTTTCTGCCTGTCCTCTGCCCTTCCCTCTCCCACCCTCTGCTTCTCCACCAGGGACAGCACTTCCCTCTAAGGCCAAGGGCGCCTAACACCTCCCCACTCCAACAGCAGTGCTAAGGAAACCACCTCTGCCCTCACCCCCCTTCCTGCTGCCAAGCTCTCCTGAACCCCTCGGCTACCCCCTGCCTCCTGGGTTCAGTGACCATCCGCTGAGTAGCAAAGCGGGCCAGGGGGCTGATCCGATCCGTGGCCAGCCGGGCCCAGAGCCGGACACACACGGAGCAGCACTGTGGAGTGACTGCCCCACTCCCACCCCAGATCCAGCAGCTGAGGGACAGGCACTGTCTACACCACCCCATCTCTCAGTCCCCTTCTTCAGAACCCCCCCACAGGCTCCTCAACCGCCTCCCGCCACCACCCCCCCACACCCCCTCTCCACACACAGGGCTCCTCAACCGCCAGGGGCCAGCTGTGCCTCCCACCTGCCCTCCCCTCCCTCCTCCACCCTGTTCTCACCTGTGCCTCCCACCTGCCCTCCCCTCCCTCCTCCACCCCGTTCTCACCTGTGCCTCCCACCTGCCCTCCCCTCCCTCCTCCACCCCGTTCTCACCTGTGCCTCCCACCTGCCCTCCCCTCCCTCCTCCACCCCGTTCTCACCTGTGCCTCCCACCTGCCCTCCCCTCCCTCCTCCACCCCGTTCTTACCTGCACTTGTGCATTCTGCCAGTGTCAGGTCCTGGGGTCAGCTGCTCCAGCCAGGGTCCAAGTCAGGTTCTCCAGCGAGCGAGTGGCTGTTTGATCTGTCAAAGGTGAGGCCCCGGGCTGGAGAAGGTGCACGGACTCTGTGACTCCCTTACAGCGCTGGGCCTCATTACACAGAGCCGAGTTCCCAGGGCTGCGGTGCAGACCAGGCCGCTCCCCATAGCAGCTCCACAAGTAACGAGGCTCCACACTGGAGGGTGGCTGGGGTCTAGAGACTCTTCCAGGGGACACGGCAAGTCACAAAGAAAACAGGAAAGAAGAGCTAGGGCTGAAAGGCACCTAAGTCCCAGGAGGTGAGGGGCCCGTGGGCTGGGGGAAGCAGCTCTAGGGGCGAGAAGCTGAGTGTGGAAGGCTGTGGAAGGGAGCTGCTCCAGGCACTGAACTCTGGGAATCCGGTGGAGAAATGACAATAGATAGGGCTGAGCTCCGAGTGGACCCTGTGCATTTGCAGGAAGCGAGGAGATAGCGGGAGTGAGAGACTGGCTTTAGAGGCAGGAAGAGGTGAGTTCTGGGCCCTCCCCGGTGGCACAGCGGGTTAAAGCGCAGCACTGCAAACTAGCCACAGCCACTCATCAGCACAAGTTTGGTCTCCCGCCGGGAGGTGACCACATGGCACGGCAGACCTCTCCTGACCCGCCCTGGTGCTCCCCTCAGCAGTGGACTTGTCAGTTGGCCTGTTCTGCTCCCCACTCTGCCTCTGGTGAAGCCTCTCACCGCCCCTGCATCACTGGCCGGCACCAGTTCTGTATGCATAAATAAATGTCTTTTTAAAAAAAGACAGGAAAGAGGTGGGTTTGAATTGCTGCTACCTGGTCTTCCTGTGTGACCTTTGGCATGTCGCCTGAGCGCTTAAAGCCCCCGCACCCCATCTGGATCCATAGGCAGGCGTGGTGGGCAAGGGGGAAACAGGACAGGCGCAACCATGCCCCAACAGCACTCCTGACCCGGCAGGTGGGTCGCTCCCTCCGGCCTTCTCAGAATCCCTAACAGTGACTATCACGTACTGGGGACTTCTGTGTGCTAAATAACTGGCTAAATGCGAGCAAGGATCTCGTTAAATGTTTATACCACCATGAAACAAGTTTTCTCCTGCTTTCCATTTCATAGACGAGGAAACAGAAGCACAGAGAGCTCAGTGGGCTTTCACTCTGCTCACAAGCGCTGGAGTGGGGGATAAGCTCTGGGATCCAGAACCCATGAATTTGACCAACCAGTTGTGCCAGAAAAATCAGAGATGGCCAAGTACAGTTGGTAGGTCCCGGTAGTGGTCAGTTTGATAAGCTCCCTGCCTCGCCAAAGAGATACCAACCCCCACCTTCCCAAGCTCAGTCTGAATGCATGTGGGAGGGGCCTGAGCTCCTCAAGGCCCCGAAGACCCAGGGGTGAAGCCCCGCGGTTCCCTACATCCTACCACCCTGGGCATCAGGACCTGCCTCTTCCTGCAAGTCTAACCAAATCCTTTAAGCTTTGCAGTAGTCGTGGGTACACTTGCTGGCCCTCCCCACCCAGCCCTAACTGGGAGCAGCCTCAGAAGGAAGCGAGAAATGAAGTCGCAGCCCCATCAGGAGCAGGCAGGCCCATGGCCTGGACCTGTCCCAGCTCACAAGACCCACAGTAAAGCCCAGGCTTTGCAGTCACTGGGCCCAGGCCCTGTCCTGGGGCAGTACTACTTGTCTACTCGACTCCAAGCAAGGACTTCCTTTAACCTCCCTGAGCGGCAGTTTCCCCATCTGTAAAATAGGATCGGGCATCCCATCGTGAGGCTTGGAGGCCACAAGGCACTGGCAGTCTGAGCACAGTGCTCCTGACATATGGTGGGCTCGCAAGAAATGCTGATTTCCTCCCTTATCCTTCCTGTGGAAATGGGAAGCCATCTTGATGGAAAAGAAAACATCTGGGTGTTTTCCGGTGAGCCCTGAAAAAGTCTAACTGGGGCTTTTGACAAGTTTCTTGGATGCCAGGTGCTGTGCAAGGCACACCCCACTTAGCACCTTATTCCACCTTCTCCATACCCTTGTGAGGCAGCCATTATTACCTTTAGATGATGACCAAGACCCAGAGATGGTCAGTGGCTTGCCTAAGGTCACACAGCAAATAAGAGCTAGGACTGGGAACCAGTGTCTGCATATAACTGGAAGCTCAGAGGGGCTTCCCCAGCCCAGATTACCCCCTCTTCCCAAGTGCACCTGAATGGGTTGCTTGTGTCTCTGGTGGGGAGACACAATCTGACTAAAGCACAGGTGAGAGACCATTTGTGCTTTCACTTCACAGATGAGGAAACTGAGGCCCAGGAAGAATTAGTGACGCAGCCAAGGACATGCAGCTGGGAGGGGGCTGGGCTCAGTTGGAGCCACCAGCCTCCCTCAGCTATGAGGAAGAGAACTGTTGTGCCTACTACTTCACAAGCGACATCTTCCCCCTGGGCATGTGAAGGCCAAATCCTTTCCTCGTCCTGCCAATCGGAACCAACTGGAATTTAGAAGGGCGAGGTTACTGGCCTCAAATCCCAAACCCTAACCATGGGTAACTTGGCTCCTGGCTGGCCACAACCAGTAAATCACATCCTCAGGGGGGCTATCTCCAGGAAGGCCCTCCTTCAGCTCTGCACAGATGCCTTTTCTGTCTGCATGGCTGCAGGCCAGGTCTCATTACATCAAGAACCATCACACTAAAAGTCCCAGTGCTACCAAAACTTGCCTGAAGGAAGGCGGTTAACTCAGATAGCACCACCCCAGAGGAACTGTATGTGGTCATTTCACAACTGGGAGGCAGAGGCTCAGAGAGCGAAGTGATGAATGACAGGAGAGCACAAAACCTGTGATTCAGAGCCCTCCCTGGTGGCACAGCGGGTTAAAGCACAGCACTATGAAGCTATCGCAGCCACTGAAGCACGAGTTCAATCCCCGGCCAGGGCAATGACTTAGATGGCATAATAGACCTCTCCTGACCCCCTGCTGCTCCCCTCAGCAGTGTATTTCAGTAGATCTGCTTCTTCTGCCCCCTATTCTGTCTCTGGTGAATCTTCTCACCCCCCTACCTCTGTCCCGTACCCCAGTTCTGTATGCATAAATCAATCTTTTATGAAACAACCTGCAAAAAGTAGATGACCGGATTAAAAGGATGTGGTACATATACACATATATACAGCGATCAAAAAAGATAAACTCATGCCTTTTGCAGCAAGATGGATGGAGCTGGACAGGATCATGCTTAGTGAAATAAGCCAGAAAGAAAAGGAAAAATACTGGATGGTTTGACTCAGAGTAGGAGCATAAAGGACCAGCATAAAGGGGAAAATAATAATAATAATAATGATGATAGTAACAGACAACTATATACCAAAGACATTTTACAGGGGTGGAGTGGGGAATGGGATCAAAAACAGTGGGGGAGGGAAATGCACTGGACTATGGTGATGGCACACAGGTGATTTGGTGATGGGAAGCCCATGGGGATTACAACTGAGATGGAAAAATGCACAAAATGATGTAAAAATAAACTATTATAATTAAAAAAAAAAACAAAACCTGTGACTCTTTCCACAGGCCTGACTAGGCCCTGACACACTGACTCACTTTGTGAGGGACACCAGGAGGGGAGCAAGCACTTAACCACCCCGACAAACACATGTGGCATGAAGCACACACGTGCACACAGGCACACACCCTCACACATCATCACACACCTGCACACACAGGCCCTAGGCAACGGTTTCAAGTCTGGGTGCACACTGGGGTCACCCAAGAAGTGCCCACCCCACTTGGGTGCTGATGGCTCAGACGTGTGTTAGTCAGCTATTGCTGTGCAGCAACGTGTCCTTCAAAGAGGACCCCTTCAAACAACATTTCTTCTCTCACATCATTCCTGCGGGCCGGGAATCCAGGAGCAGCTAGCCGGGGGGGACTGACTCAGGATCTCTCGTGAGGTCACAGTTCAGATGGCCACTGAGAAGCATTCACCAGAGGCTTGACGGGGCAGGAAGATCCCTGCCAGGATGACTGTTCATGGGGCTGACGACAGGGGCCTGTTTCTCGTTGGTTGCCAGCAAAAGACTCCATTCCACGCCACACAAGCCTTTTTGTAGGGTTACTTGAGCGCCTTCATGGCATGGCCCCCCCAAAAATGCCAGAAGCAGCCACTGTGCCTTGGACCCTACCTCCTGAACCATACTCCACCACTTCTGTTTTTTTCTACTTGCTTGCTAGAAGCCCATAGGAGGAAATCAGACTCCATCTGTAAAAGGAAAGAATATCAAAGAATTTACAGATGTATTTTTATTTTACTTATTTTTTAAAAAGATTTATTTATTTGTGCATACAGAACTGGGGTACAAGCCAGAGGTGCAGGGGCAATGAGAGGATTCACCAGAGACAGAGTGGGGAGCAGAGCAGGCAGATTGACCAAGTCCACTGCTGAGGGGAGCAGCGGGTGGGTCAGGAGAGGTCTGCTGAGCCATGTGGGTCACGTCCGGGGCAGGTGGGGCTCGAACTCGCACTGAAGCGGCTGTGGCTGGCCTGCAGTGCTGCACTCCAACCCGCTGTGCCACCAGAGAGGGCCTGGATATATTTTCAAACCACCAGAGGGTGTCGGGGGAACTCAGGCACTGAGATTTTAAACACTCTCTGGGTGACCAAACACATGGTTAGGGCAAAAAGCCCCTGAGATGGAAAGTCACCATCTCACCCCACCATGGAGGAGGGAGACACAGAAGGACAAGACTTCAGGGCTCAGTTGGTCCCCAGGCCCCTTCCCCAGGAAAGACCACGTCTACCACCACAGCCCAGGCCTCTGGGCTTCTGTCCCTCCCTGGCCCCTCCCTACCTGTTCCCACCCTCCTCAGAGGCTCCAGCCCAGCATCACCCCTGCACCCAGTGCCTGGTCAGGTTCCAGGCCTGTGCGAGTGTGTGGGTTTGTGGGCACACATACGTGTGCCTGTGTGTGCATGTGCCCACACAGGGCTGGCTTCCCCCAGGTCAGGGCTTCTTGACAGGAGGCGCCTGTCTGTCTTCTCTGTACCCTTGCTCTGTCTGTCTTCCCCTTTCTCTCCCTTCTCCCATCTTGTCTGGCTCTTGCAGCTTCCCCTCCTCCCTATCTCTCTCCCCTTATCCTCTCTCTCTCTCTTTTGCACCAGGAAACCCAGTGGCTCATGGGAATATTCTGATGGAGCAGCAAGCACAGAAGCAGCCCAGAGATTGGGGAGTGGCTGGTCTCGCCTGCTGACCTCCCGGACTTCAGGGCCCAGCCAGAAGTCTCAGGTAGTGCCGCTCTCCTGCCTACCTCACAGCCACAGGCAGAGGGGGGCTGCAGGGGGCGGGGGTGGGAGCCAGGGAGAGTTAACGCAGGGGCCACTCCATGTTCCAGCTCCTCTGCTTCTCTTCCTGGCACCGGCCATGGCCTGGCCTGCTGGCCTCCTCCTGCTCGTATTTGCTGCGCTTCCTGGTCTTGCTCTGTCCTCTTCCTATCACTCTGGCCTCATCTTGGCGAGAAACAGGAGCCCACAGCTCCGGAGGCAGTGGAAATGAGAGGCTGCACCTCACAAGGAGAGTGGCTCTGCCCTAGTAATGAGCAGGAAAGAGGACTCTTCTCAGGAATTAATGAGACACCAAGAACAAAAGAGACACCAACAGAGGCCGGAGAGGCGGGGCGCTTAGCCGTCCCGGCAGAACCACATGCCACAATAATAGAGTGAGGAAAAATGGAGTAGAGATCCCTGTGGTAAAAACTATTAGAGGAGGCGAATTATAAAACTATTAACCAGAATGTAACTCCCAATTAAAAGATGATTTAACACTGGAACCTGATGGATGAATTTTGATTAAATGGAGAACTATTAGGAGCCCAGGGATAAGGCTGCTCCTGCCAGTTCTAAAAGTTAAAAGGCAGTTTGATATAAAATTTATAAATTAAGGTTAATTACTTTAAATAACATGGCTGGAAGCAATCAAAGGAAATTTGTCAGAATCTCCAGAGTTTGGGGCAAGATGGATACAGATGTCCAGAGCGGCCACAGGGAATTCAGAGGTCAGGGCAGGGGCGGTGTGGCCAGACGAGGGCAGTGGTGTCAGCTCTCGACAAAGCCTCCAGAAACGGGGGACCCACGGAGACCCTAGGTGGAGACGGCCTCGTGCCCTTCACCCCAAGGCCACACAAGAGATGAGGCTTCTGGAGGGGGCGAGAAGGAGGCCTCAGGGCCCCCGGGGACCAGCCTGGGAAGCTAATCGCATGGAGAGGACACAGCTCCCGCCTGCAAGCCCACACTCTGTCGGGGGGGCAAGGCAGGAGCCCCGACTCATGACTCAACACTCATTGAACACAGAGCAGGGGTGGGGGCGAGTCACGCCACCACCGCAGTCTACCCCGGCTGGAGGAGTCACCAGGCCCCCGAAGCAAGCTGCTGGCCCTGCTTTGCACGGCCACTCACCCCGTGACACCTGCCTGGCAGGACAAGGTCCTGCGAAGAGAACCTGCAGGGTGCAGGCCGCTTTTCTCCAAAACCCCGGGGTGGTCAGTTATAACTGCCCCACAGGGTCACCCCCTGCCTGAGAGCCAGGACCAACCCTGGGTTGAATGCTGTGCCCTGAGGAGGCCCAGGCACTGTTCACAGATGCCTCCTCTGCCAAGCAACCTGCACACTCAGCCTGGACACCCTGCTCTCCTTAAGACCCCTCCCCTGCCCCGGAAGTTGTCCCCAGTACATCTAGGGGACAGTCTGTGTTTGACCTGGCTCTGTCCTGGGGCCTTAGGAGGCCTGAAAAGATTGAGGCCCAGGAGACATGAATAGAAGGCTTGCCTCAAGGTCTGGAACAGGGTCATACAATCAAATTCCTCTGTCCAAGTTCCACCTCCAGCCTATGTCTGCAAGATTTATTTCATTTCCTCCTCTTTAAGATGGAGATGATACTCTCTCCTTGCAGGATTGCTGTGCAGATGAGAGCTAATGCCTTCACACATAGTAAGCATAGTGTGTAGAGGTGCTCAGTAAATGGTCATGCGCCTCATCCCAAGTCCTAGATGTCGCCCCTTAATAAGAGATACAGTTACCTGGTAGACCTTTACTGAGGCTTCCCATGTACAGACAGAGGATAAAGACAGCTCATTTAATTTTCCCAGTGCCCTTTGAAATCAGTCCTGCTTTTATCCCCATTTCACAGATAAGGAAATTGAGGTACAGAAAGGTTCAGTCTCAAGGCCTGGTGGCCACTGGTTGGGATTCAGGTTGTCAGCTCCTGGCCCCACCTCGCACTGTCTCCTAGGGAGTGTTTACATTCTCTCTTGCTTGCTGTAAACTACAAATCAGTAGTTATTGCTGTAGACCAGAATCAGTAGGAGAGAAGGAGAGAGTGGGGGAGAGGAGGAGGAGGAGGAGTTGAGGGAGGGAGTGAGGAAGGAGGGAAAGAAACAAGGAAGAAGGCTAGAAGGAAGGAGGAAAGGAGGACAGGCCAGTGAGTTCACTGTGGGTCAGAGTCAGGAGAAGGAGTGAACGGGGAGGATGCATAGGGAGGTTCTGGGGGCTGGGAGTGTTCTGCTTTGGACATGGAGGCTGATGAAACAGGTGTTTTTACTTTGGGAAGACTTACCGCTGTATGTACTAATTTGCACACTTCATATAAAGATTATAATTTTAAAAATGAATATGATAATAGGTGTCTTTTGTGGTATATAAATTAAACCTAAGAAAAGCTGTTTTTTGAGAAATAAAGATGGTATACCAGAGAAAACCCCTCCTTCACTGTGCACAGCGTATCATATAATATGAACTGAGTATTTTAGGACTCAGACACCCAGAATTGTTTGAGGTTGACCCTGCGATGAATCCACTGGGGACAGCTTCTCGGAATAAGGGTGTCCAGAGGAGGTGAGCTGCGCAGAGGGACACGAGACCTGCGTCCCTGTCGCCCCACTTGCACGGACACACCGCTGCACCTCTCATCCCATACTCTGGAACGAAGCAGGGCTGGGGGGGGCAGGGCTTAGAGCTGAGAATTGAGGGGGTCCGAACGCAAGGGATAGAGTCAACTGCCCAACTCAAGACAGGAGTCCTGGTGCTTAGGTCAGGGGAGAATGGGAATCACAATTTCCTGGAAAAAAACTCTTGACAATCAAGAACAGAAAGATATCACTTGACCTTTGAAAAAAAAAGGACAGTACACGTGTCCGTGACGCCCCTTGCACGGGGGTGCAGCGCCATTGCCGTTACGGGAAGCCAGCTGGGGAGTGCACATTTTCCCAAAGTGAACTGTAAGGTTCACATTCCACAGAAAGAGGGTTTGGTTAAGACTAACTCTGCCCTTCTCTCGGAACTCCTTGAGATACATACACCAGCTTACTAAAGATTCCAAGAAGCCCTATAGCTAAGAACCTCTTTAACTTTTGAACACAGCTTCCCTAGAAAAAGCCGGTCCAGAACCTCTCGCCCACACATAACGCTAACACTTTGGGAGCTGGGGCTTTACAGGTCACACCTTGTGTCCTGAGGCAGGAGGTGATGTCACAAGCTCCAGAAAGGGGGCGCGGAGGGGGCTTCAGTTTCTGCCTGTTTCCATGCGGCCTCCGGTGACAGGCTTAACCCCTCTGTGCCTTGACTCCCTCAGTGGTCAAGTGGAGACAACGCCAGCCTCAACGGGGTGTGGGTTTAAATTAAATGTGGCACATAATAGATACTCAACAAATGTTTGTTGACCCATTTTGCGGGTGAACTAACTTGCCCCAGGACACTGAGCAGCAGCCCCAGCCTTGAATCTGGGTCTGCTGCCTTGGGGCAGGAGGGGGCCTCTGCCCTGTGCTGGTGGGCGGAGTGATGAGGTCCCTCTGGCTGAGGGGTCACCCTGCAGCATGAAGAGTCCAAGATTACCTGCTGACCATACAGCACAGCACAAGCCCTGCTCTGTCCACCCAAGCATGTCCTCACAGAGCTACCCCAAGCTCTGTGACCATGGAAGGGGGTCCCCTTTCTGCTCTGACATCTGTATCTGTAAGGTGGGGGAGGATGACACCCTCTGCCTCGGGGAAGGCAGACGCATCTAAAGGCTTAGACTGGAGACTGACATGCAACAAGCCCTCAAAAATATGAGCTGTTTTGTAACTATTATTATTCCATCCTGGGCCCTAAGTCAGTGGATGGGAGAGGGGAGAGGGTGGGCACAAGGGTTCTTCCCCCAAGGGGTCCCATAAAGCAGGGATGTCAGCGCCTGCTTTCTCGCCCCCCTTTTCCAGCACTCTCCTTCCACAGGTTCCTGCTGGGTGTGGGCCCCTTCCTGTGCCTGCAGGGTGTTGCTCTGGTTGGCACTTACCTGCATGAGGCTGGTGATACCAGGGATGAACCTGTCACAGGCTTCATCTCACTGAAGAGCTACTGTGACCCCCATCCTGACCCCAGTTCACAGGTGAACAGTGGCCTTGACCTCTCAAATCACTCTCACTTCCATGGTGTCCTCTGAGATGAGGGCTCGTGCTCTCAAAATTTATTAGTGAAGAAGTGAGGGGACATACCCTAGAGTCAAATTTGGGGACTCTGAACCTAAATGTTTTGATTTCCAAGACCTCTCAAATTGTGGCTGAATTAAGTGCAGGATTCTTAGTTGCAAGTGTAACTATCCCCTTACCGAAGAAGCCCCAGGTGCTCACAGGTGAAGCTCACCCATAAGTTGAGCTGTGCAACTGAGACTGTCCTTCCCACAAAGCCTCATGATCAGTCACCCAAGTGTCCTGGCCTCTTCCCTTCCCCGAACTGGCCCTCACTCCTCTCATTTCGTGTCAGGCTCCATGCAGACTTTCCCAGCTCAAATCATCTGGACTCTACAGCTCAGAGGCCTGAGCTTTGGCCACTTGTGATTGCATGGATAGAGCAGCAGACAGGATCATTTTCTAGCCTAATGAGCCTGCTACATCTCTATGACACAGACCTTGATGACCACAGTGGCTTCATCCTAAAACAGCGCTCTAGGGTTATAAGTCAAGTGTTAAAGGTCTAAGTTAGCACCAGATTCCTCTCTCTCCTTCCTCCCTTCTTCCCTCTTTCTCCTGACCTTCTTCCCCTCAATGTTCCTGAATTCTCCAAAGTTTAGTTACCTCCTTGGCAAAGTGGCACACAAGGCCTGCTGCGTGGCTATGAGAACTAGGCAGCTAGAGCTTCTGGTCGTGAGGCAAGTGGTCCCCAAATGGCAGCAAAACCCATCTAAGAGAACATTACCCTTCTAGCACCCAATCAGGTGGAGTCCAGTTCCAGCTCTTACCGAAGCACTGTGAAGGGTATTGCTATTCCTAAGAAAAAAGCAAACTCCCTACAGCCCTATTTTCCCATCCCCCACTGCCTCCCACAGCACCCCTGTTTGCCCACCACCCCACAGGTGCCTGGTTCTCCTTGTTCTCCCTCTGCTTTTTACCCTTGTCAATTCGTTTCACCCAGAAAGGACACTATGCTGCTTCTGAAGGGAACTAATCTGAGATTTTCGGGGCTTCCCTCAAATTTCCTTCCGACCACCTAACCCTGCAAAAGCAACTGAGACCCAAAGAGGACCAAACACAGACACTTCCTTGAGAAGAGAGGGAAGCTAGAGACTGGGAAATATTTAACAAAGAAATTGAACAAGAAATATTGGCAGTTCATATGGACTACAAAAGGCCTCAAACTGCAAAGAAAACTTTGAGAAAATAGAAGAGAAATGGCGTTATCACAGTCCCTGATTTCAAACTTTACTATAAAGCAACAACACTGGAAATGACACGGTATTGGCACAAAAATAGATCCATGCATCAGTGGAATAGAAACGAAAGCCCAGAAATAAATCCATGTATATTTCAGTACTTAATCTATGACCATACAGTGGTGCTGGGGAAACTGGAATCCCACACATAAATGAAGGAAGCTGGGTCACTCATTAACCCCTTACACAAATATAAAGATGTAGAGATGGGCTTGCCACAATAAAGTAAACAGAAGCAAACATGGGCAACCTGTTCCATTCATTCCATGATAAAGATGTTTTGAGGACCCAATCCCTATAGCAGGAGAAAAAAAAACAACAGAATAAATAACTGGGATGACTTCAAGTTAAGAAAGCTTTATACAGTGAAAGAAAATACAAGATGATTAAAAAGACACCCTACAGTCACACAATACATCACTGGCCAAAGACTCATATCTAAGATATATAAAAGACTCATGCCATTCAACCATTAAAAAAAAAAAAAAAAAGAACAAAGAACACAACTAATAAAAGGGCAGCAGACAGCCACCCCTCAGCCCACCTGCGCCTATGCAGATGCTTCTTTCCACCTGTTCTCTCTTTCCGCAGGGCCACAGCCTCCTGCCTGCCCGTGACCTGTACTATGCCGGGACTTCTCTGCACTGACCTCCCCAGCTCAAGGCCGCCTGCCTGCAGCCATGCAGCTCTCTCCTGCAAGCCTGTCCCTTCCAGGGTAGCTCTTCCTGCCCACTTGCACCTCTGCAAGTGTCTCTCTCTCTCTCTCTCTCTCTCTCTCTCTCTCTCTCTCTCTCTCTCCTCTCTCTC
>NW_004567118.1:15552361-15565618 GCF_000260355.1 Condylura cristata | reverse complement strand
CTCTCTCTCTCTCTCTCTCTCTCTCTCTCTCTCTCTCTCTCTCTCTCTCAATGAAACAATAACAAGTATTGGAGAGGATGGGGAGAAAGAAGGAAGAGGAGCTCCATGAATTTACTGGCAAAGTCTGTTTACAAAAGCGTGGGATAGAACACGGGCTCCTGACTCTGCCACCACCAGCTGTGTGACTCACACAGGCTAATGACCACCCAGGCCCTCAGTTTCTCCATCTGTAAACAAGGGTGATGGTGGTGCTTGAGTCATAGCAGATCTGTTGTCAGAAGGCGTTATTGTGAGGTAAAGCATTTACCACAACCCCAGCACCTAGTAAGTGCTCAATAAAGACTGATTCCTTTCTGTGAAGTGGTCCCATGCCAGACACTGAGCAAGCAAGACACTTAGACATACAGGGAGGGTCACTGCTTTCACAAGGCTAAGCAAAGAAGTGCCTTTTGATTTGGAGCAAATGACAGAAGACAGAATACACCCCCCATCCTCAAGAAAACCCTACTTCGGGGGAGACAGGTACATATGGGCTCAGTCTCTGCCCTTCAAAAGCTTAGAGCCCGAGAGGAGAGACACAACCCCCATTCTCCAGGGATTTCCGGCCTGTGAAAGAGGAGTAGAAACAGGTGAACTGAGGTCTTTTCTCCGAGGCTGCCCCTTGCTATCTGACCTCCTGGAGAACTCCTACTCATTATTCAAATATCACCTCCTTTGGGAAGCCCTCCTTGATCCCCATCAGAGATAAGGAGGCTCCCATCCTTCAGGTTCCCTGAGTGCTTCCTTTCCTTCCTCCATCGGAGCACGTCACACTCTGCATTGAAGGAGAGAGAGAGAGAGAGGGAGAGAGAGAGAGTGTGTGTGTGTGTGTGTGTGTGTGTGTGTGTCTGTCTGTCTCCAGGTCACCTGCCCTGGGCCAAACCCCCACATTTGCAAAGGCGAAGGTCAAGCCAGCCTCTCTGGTAAGACCATGGCACACACAGGTGCTGAAGGGGTATGTGGGGGCTGTGTGACTGAATGGATGGATGAAATGGGGATGACCAGAGGCAATTCCGAGACATTTGTCTGTTAGGAAAGATGGACAAGCCATGTCTCTTTGACACAGAAGTAGGAGGATGACAGTCTCTCCAGGGGCGACAGTAAGGTCCAGGACCATGAGCAATGGAGATTCCTGGGGGCACCCCTGCACATAGAGTACCAGCCTGACTTCTGTTTCCCACTCCAGATAATCAGCAGTGTGCCCTCTATGCCCTGGAACAGCTGTCTTGTCTCCCTCACCAGAGCAGCAGGCCCTGAAAAAAACACCACAAATATAATAAAAAAAAATTTTTTTTTCGGAAAAAAAAATGGGGACACATTGCCAGAAAGCCCTCTAGAAGCAGATTACTACAAAATGCAGGTGTGGAAAACACACTGGAGAAGTTAAGATCCGAGGCCCAGAGAATGGGAGCTGGCTGTGCCCTCTTCCTCATGCAGGGACTTCTTCACGAGCTTGAAGGGCAACCTATGGAAGTAAGTGTTGGGGTCACGACACCCCAGCTGGGTAATCTTGGAAAAGATATTAGTCTCTTTGAGCCTCAGTTTTCGCATCTAGAAAATGGGCACGTTATACATTAGGCTGCAGCAAGGAGCTTGCTCTTGAGACAGCTTTGCAGAGATAAATGGCTGCACAGCAAGAGACTTCGAGCATTTGAATTGTCTTAACATTTTTCTTATTAGAGCAGAAGAATAGAGACTCAAACCAGTGACCCCAAGACTCCTGCTGTGATCCCCCAAGGGGTCCTAGAGCATCTGCTCTGAGCTGGATTTTCTGAAACCAGGTCCACCCAAGGAGAGTGACAAGCGGGCAGAGGAGAGGCCAGGATGGGATACGTGTATATGTGCAGGGGTGGGCCGGTGTAAGTGCATGTGTTTCTGTCTGTCCCAGCTAGGAAGGGGAGGGTTTGAGGGGAGAGGGGAAAATTGAGGAGAAAAGAAGAAAAACCAAACAGCACAGGGAAGAAGAGGACTGAGGTATTCGGTTACATGATCTAAATTCTAATCAAACATCATTTAAAGCGTGTTTTATTTCAGCCTCGGGAGAGCCGGTCCCTCCTGGCTGCTCACCATGGCAACGGGCCGCTCATTTCAGAAGTGTCATGCCACATTATCGTCCTGCCGCCTCACACGCTCTCGCCGCCTGACAACTTCGCTCTGCCCCTTGCGACAACCATCCCCGCTCCGCCGGTTTATTTTTGGTGTCAGCAGCCCCCCTTCCCTGCCCCCTCCCCATCATCAGGGGATTGAAAGACAACCTCGGCCCTCCAGCCGGTGAGCATCGGAGCCTGTTTGGTGATAAGAGATAATTTGAGGAGATATTTGCTTACATGTGTATGAACAATTTGCTGCATTAAGACAATTCTGCCTGGTGCATGGGGACGGGAGGAGTGGCCAATGTTCAAGCTTGACAATACTCCGGAAAGGGGAGGGGGCACCCCTCACTTCTCAGGGTCCCTCCAAACTTGCATCCCGATGAGATTCTCCTCTGGTTGCTGTCCCCAGCATCACGTCGGCCAATAGCTTGCTCTGTGACCTTGTGTAAGCCATGCCCCTTCTCTGTGCCTCCCTTTATCTGTCAAAAGATGGGGTTGACCTGCTAGAATCTGGGATCCCTGCCAAGCATGTGAATCGATGATTCTAAGAACCAGGGTGGTGGCAGCAGCGGGCAGGGACCCAGAAAGAGCGCAGACCCCTCCCTGTGGAAGGGGTTCATCCCAGCCTGAAGACAACTGAAGGGGAAGAGGCTAGCCTGGAAGCCCACCTCCAAGGGTGTGACTCTCAGGCTCAGAAGGGGAGGGGTAGGGCCCCTAAATCTTCCCTTACTGGTGGAGGTTGGGTAAGCCTCAGACCTCGGATCAGACCCTGTCCTGGGAGGCCCTTTCCTAGACACCCCTCCCTCCACTGCACCTCTCCAGGACAAGAGTCTCTGAAGCACCCCCCATCACGGTCACAGACACACACGGCAGGTCTCCCACCCCAGCAAGGGCCAGATGGAGCTACAAAGGCTAATTCAAAAGAGGCAAGGAGGGAGAGGTGCGCTGGGAGGCCCCTGGGAGGAAGACAGCACCCCGTGCTCAGCCCAGCAGGAAGGTAACCCACTGAAGGGCACGGTGGCCCCATCCCCAAGGCCTCTACCCACTAAAAGCCAAGAATAAGCTGCTTCTAGGTGCTTCTAGGGGCTGAACCATGTGCAGAGATTAACAGGAAACACTCTGGACATGAGACACCCAAATGTGGCGGGGGGCAGGCCTGGGGGGCCCTGGGCTGAGGGGAGCCTGAGTCTCTGCTTACTCATCTGCAGATGATGTTACTCATAGTTCCTGCTGCATATGGCTGTCGAGATGGAGAGAAGGTTTAGCACAGAGTGGAGCCCATAACCGGTGTTCAACAAATTCAGCTTTTGGAAGCTATCGCTGTAACTGGGGTGAGGATTCTGGTTCTTGGGCTTCGTTTCCCACGACCTCAGCTTGCTGTGTGCCCTGTCCTGTGGCAGGTTCGGGTCCCATCCAGATGCAGTCCCAACACAGCCTCCCACCTGCTTGGCCTATCTCAATTTGTTTTGTTTTTGCCCTCCCCCTCTCAGGAGTGCCTCAGACCTGGAAAGGTGATCTTTCTCTTTTCTCAGGAGACCCTCAGAATCTATATAGCTCCTCAGGTCACAGCCCACTGATCGACCTGCCTCTGTCTGTGTGGGTGGGGGCTGAGGAGCCCACAGAGCTGTCAGGAACTCAGACCTCCACTCACGTCACCCGACCACCCTCTGCCCCAGACTCCTTGGGGGAACTGGTGTTGGAAAATGGCACTGGGGTAGTCTTCCTGGGCCAGACACCTTGGCCACAGAGGTCGGGGTGGGCTCCCCAGGCCTCAGAAGTCCCCTCTACGCCCCCAGGATACAGATGGTGGTATAGAGAGGCAGTGGGTTGTAAAGAAAATGACCTCTTTGGGGCAGTGGAACCCAGGGCCTTCTCAGCAACAATTAGTTCGGGGGCCTAGCCTCAGTGTTCTCATCTATAAAATGGGAATAACAAAACATACTTCACAAGATTGCCAGTAGGACTAAAGGTACACCTAACACATAGTAGGTGCTCAACAAAAAGCAACTATTATGAATAAAAACAACCAACGTGGCTCAAGTGGAGTCAGGGAGCCATTTCCCTTCTACTGGCTGGGGGCTCCCTGGAGACCCAGGCTGGAGATGTGCCTTCAAGGACCTGGCTGCTCTTCTCCTTCCTCCTCCTCACCTGCATTTCTGTACAGTCCCATGCAAGCAGAAGGGGAATGGACTGAGGCCCTGCCCAAGAGATGAACATGCACCCCAGCCTGATCCTCTTTTTCCTTTGTCTTCTCTTAGCAAAACAACAAAGTGAACCCAATGACTTGCTTCAGCATCCACACCGATTGGCTTGAGGCAGAACTGGGAGGGCCCCAGCACTGTAGGGGAGGGGCGGGGGTCTCAGGAAAAGCTTTGGACCAGAAGGGGAAGGGAAAACGACCAGGATGAAGGGCTCCCTCATCCCATCCAAAGCCAGTACTTTTCAGATACAAAGTGTATGTGTATTGTTGTTTTCCTAACCACATCAAAACGGGGAGATTTGCAGGATGCCAACATTTCTGCACCCACCTCCATCCCCACCCTGACCCCAGAGGTCCTCACAGCCTGAGGGGTTCAGGTTGGGATACCACGGACCTGCACCCCTTCCCAGCCACAGGGCACCCAGCGGGTCCTAAACTCCTGAGCAGCAGTTTCCACAACTGCACTGTGGGCGTCAGGCCGTTCCTGCCTCAGGACCCTGTGAGCAGGTAAGGAACCAGGGGTCGGCCACCACCACCTGCAGAAGGCAGGAGACGGCTGAAGCCTCGGCCACACAGCTTCCCTCCAGAAGGACCTTCAGAGGCAGGCGGCCAGGAGACAGCCCTGAGGTTCCCCGAGGTTCACCGGGGTCCAGCTGGAAGCCAGGAGCTGGGCGCCCAGGATCCGCGGGTCCCCCTCAGCCCAGGGGGTGTGCCCCTCCCAAGCCTGGGACTCAGGATTCAGAGCCGGTCAGGAGTGGTGTCTGAGCCCTGAGCCCCTCGCTCGCACCCCTCCGGGCTGTGGGGGAAGGGAAAGGCGGGCGCCTCCGGCTCACCTTCTGACGGTGAAATGTGGCCATTTACCTTCACGCTCCAGTGCCAGCACCTAAATCACTGTCTCGGCGCCCGCGCTCAAGGTTGCTCCCTGAGCTGCCCCGACAATGCAGCGCTGCCTGGGAGTCAGGCGCCATCACCACGGAGCCTCCCACCACCACCAGACCCCAGGAAGGAGGGTGTCCCGCCCTCTCTGCAGTGCCCCCTCCGCCGTCCTCTGGCCTCCCCCTTCTCTCTCTTCTCTTGCCCCAAGGACCTAGCCCTCAAGATCCTCCAGTTTAGGTTTTCTCCCGGAATGAGGTAAGATCCCCGCGGCCGGAGAGAAGGCTCAGTGTCAGCCGTGACTTGACACTGAGGCCCCTTCACCAGCCATGTGCCTGGTGTCACCATACGTGAGCTTCGCTGATACCTGTGAGTGTCGCTCCCAAGGAGTCCAGAGTGCTGGCAGGTGTCAAAGTGGAAGGTGAACATTGAGCGCGTCTCTGGCTCCTGGGCCTGCTACCTTCTTACCTCCGCTTCCCCCCCACTTCCTTCTTTCCTCCCCCTCAACAATCTCCACTTGCCATCCTTCCAGAGAGAGAAGGCAAGAGAGATACAGGAGAGACCCAGGTCTTGGTCACATGGAGCACAGGGGGGCTCCTTTTCGGGAAAGGGAGAGAAGGGGCCGTTGGCATCAAGAACAGGAATCATGCAAGAAAGCCGCTGTATCCTGCCCCAGCCTGGGGGCCCCCCTTGCTATTCCTGGAAGGGGGTCAGCCGGGGAAGGGCAGACAACACCATCCATGGAAGGAAGGGAGAGAAGGGCACTGTCCCGGGCACCCCCACTGGCCTGTGGCCAGGCCCCTCCCCAGCCTGACCAGGGCCCACAGGCCTGCAGGGCCCAGGCCACTCTCTGCAGCCTCCATTGTCTGCTCACATCGCTGTCATCTGCACCTCAGTTCTGCTTCCTTTGTGTGGATCAGAGGGCTCCATGGAGAGGGAGACAGAGACTGTTTTCCTCATGAGACCAGAGACCCCTCGCAGAAGTTGCATCCTCCCATCAGATTGGGCGCCCCTAGAACAGGAGCTGCTCCATTTGCCTGGGAGTCTCCCTTCGGCTGCTCCAACAGACGGAGGACCCCCTCCAGGCTGTAAGTCTGTCTTCCAAATCAGGACACTACTGACCACTGACCATAGGACCAAGCGCTTCGGGGTCCTGTCCACTCCCAGGCACTAGGGAGTTAAGAGCCCTCAGGTCTGGGTGCAAATCTGACTTTATCGCTTCCATTGCTCTGTGACCTTGAACGAGTCACATGACCTCTGGGACCACTACTGCCGCCCTGGGGTCTGATGAGACCGGAAGGAGACAGCATGTGCTGGCAGGGCCTAGCCCAGGGCCTGGCATATAGCAGGTGTTCAATAAACGTGTCTCATTTCGTTCCCCTCATTAGTCTAAGAAGTATGTTCCAAGCCTGCTCGGCCAGCTCTGCCTGAGAAGACAGTGGGGAATCAGAGCAGGGAAGGAGCACCCAGGAAACACACACACCCTCCTACGAAGCAGCGGGTAGTGGCCTCCTTCGTTAGGGGATGGGGCGGTGGCAAGGAGTTAAATGTATTAAGCAATTTACAATTAATATAGAAGTCATTCCAGAGATAGCTACTAGAAAGAGTACAACAGGGCAATTAACCCACTAATACACTAGGCTATTACATCGCTATGTCTCTTATTTTAGCCCGAGGTGATTTGAAACGCATTGGATTAGAGGATATTACAGGAGATAGCATGAAAAATAGCTTAATGTAATGAGCCATCCCGTGATGTCTGCTATTAAAGATGATTTGCAGTTGAAAACTACAACATCCAGTACTTCAGCTATTTGAGGACTGAAGGGGTGGGGGCTGGGGCGGTGCTGTTAACCCTTCCCTCCTTCCAGCTGTCCCCACCCCCGCCAGGCCGCTTCTACCTTCATGCCAAGATTATCAAGTGCATCTTATTAGGCGACAATGGCTTCATTGGGAGATTGGAGATTGGGGCCTGCGGTTGATAAAGAACCAATAATCTGCTAATAACCTTTAAAAAATAGATTCCCCTAGGGAGCTGTACTAATGGGCTGAGGCTGGGAGGGGGCTGATTGGCAACTGGGCGGCTGATGTGGAAAAGGCTGTGGGGCTGGGGGAGGGGCTCCCCGTAAGGGCTCAGCGTGCAGGAAGGTGTGTGGGTTCTGGACTGCCGCCTAGGAGACGCGCCTGGGTGTGTGCGTGAATAATTGCAACGTGCAAACCTGATTTGTTCGTTTCTCGGTAGCCCCTCTTTGCACAGGGAGTCACAGCCTTCACCGGGTATTTCACAAGCACCAGTTCTCTGGACTTCACCGGCATCCAGAGAAGGAGATAGTTTTAGATCTTCATTGTACCTGAGGCGTCTGACTCAGAAAACAAGTACCGTACTCAAGGCTAATGCAGTCCGTGAGAAAACAGGAATCAAAGGAGGGCTTTGTGGTTCCAAAGTCCCTGCTTAAAGCCCTACAACTCCAGCCTGACTGTGCTCTGTGAAATCTGTCTGCTCTGTGGACCTAAAGCCCTTCTCCAGGGGAAGAGCTGGAAGCGTCACATATTCAGGTGTATGATCCATTTGGCGATTACGGCCGTGTATGGTGTGGAGTAAGGTTCCAAGCCTGTTTTGGTTCAGATGAACTTCGAGGGCTTTTCCCTGCTCGCTACGTGTGTGTGGAGCAGAGTACACATGTGAGCTGGCAGCCACATGCAAGTGACCGGCACGGGGGGCTGCGAGCAGAGGCTACCCAAGGCAGACATGGAGAGACGCTGAAGGAGAGGACGTGTGTGCACAGGGGCCTGGGGCGTGGACACCTCCCTGTCACATGTGTCATGGGAGCGTGTGCTGGTGTGTGTCCATCACTGCACACGTGTGCCCACCTATAGACCCGTGTCTGGCTGTGTCTATCCAGTGCGGGCTTCCCCGGGCGCGCGTGTATGTTCACACACATGACCGTGTGGGTGGGTGCACACGTGTGCATGCACGAGGCCGCTGCCCGTCTGTGCCTGGTGTTGCGCGAGCGTCGCTGTGCACGTGTGTGGGGCTGTCTGCTCGTGTGTCGCTGTGCCCATGTGTTGCTGTGTCTCCACACCTCCCTGGCGCTGCCACCTCTGACAGCTGCAGGGCCAGCCGGGAACAGCCCCGCTCCCCCCTCACCGCTGTCTTTTATCATCATTTGCCACGAAAGGGAGCCCAGGAGGACGGTGATAAATAAGGGCCACTTAAAATACGAGACGACCACTCTGACTTTGGGGAATATTTCTTCTGTGGAGCAGCTGGTGCCGCCTCTGTCCTTGTGGAAAGGGGTCCCAGGGGCCGCCAGCCCCTGCCCAGCCTCCTCGGGCTCCCCCGCCCCTACCCTGACAGCTCTGTTCTCTGAGCCCTTCCAAGGCCTGGGAGGGGAGAGCAGTGGAGCCCACCTTGAGAACAGAGCAGGCAGGGGCAAGGTGGCCTCAGCTTCCCCTTCTCAAGCGCTCTGTAGAAACAGGCGATGGGCCAGGAAGAGGCTGAAGGGATTGGAGGGTACAGGGCCACAATTTGTGAGAGAGCAAATTCAGGTGAGAGAGTAGGTGGGGTTGCAGGAATCTGAGATATATCTAGAAATAAACACAATCCAGTGACAATTGTGAGCACCTACTAGGTGCCAAGTCCTCAGAGAAAGACACAAAGATACCCATGCCGTGAGAAATGGACACACCACACTGCCACCCGAAACGCACAGAGATGGGCAAAAAGACTTGGGCAAAGTTCTGGGAGGAGATGGAGACAGAGAGAAGAGAAAGGAGGCGAGAAAAGAGAACAGAGACACTTGACGTGAGGGATGCTAGCTGCATCAGAACAGCTGTGCGGGAGGGTTGGGGAGGGGCGGCCTCGCACGGATGTGTGGGTCGGCCACAAGGGAGTGTGCAGGGCCTGAAGTCCAGCCTTTGCTCCACCAGCCGAGTCGTGCCCCGCTAGAGGCTGCGTCCACCAGGAACATGTTCTTTATGGTTCACAGAAAGCACCCTGCATCCCCGGGACAGGGTCCCCCCAGAGGGGTCCTCACCTTCTCCTGAATCTTACAGTTGCACAAAATGAGCTAGCTGGGTCCTGCGGGAGGATCCTTCAAATGTATCTGAAAGACACTACTTCCTGAGAAAGAAAAAAAAAGAAGAGAGGAAAGGAAGTTGGAATTGAGGGGGAGGACGAGGGGTAGAAGAGACAGTGAAGGAGGGAGGGAGGAGAGGAGGCGATCGGGACGGGGGTATCAAACCACAGGGGCTTTTCTAATTAAGAGCTGGTCAGTCACTGAGTTAGTAGAGCTGCCAGGACTCATGTGGGCCAGAATCCCCGGGTGGGGGTGGGGCGAGGGTGGATATATCAATAGGTCTCTGTCTCATCTGACACACAGACCCCCTCCTGTGCCCACCCTGTCTCCCCTCTCAGCCCATCCCAGGTGGCCGGGAACCTGTCATATCTCATTTCCTTCTACGAGAACAAGTGATGGGAGTTGGGCATGCAAGGAGAACCCGCCTAAGCTGACCTTTTCTCCTTCTATTTCCCACCTACGCTCCTCAGCCAGGGACCCCAGGTGGACCGCGACCCTCATCTTCCAAGTGCCATATTCCCACCCACCAGGAACTGTCCCTGGGCAGAGGCGGCCTCCTTTCTAGTCTAGGACCTTCGACCCCCACGTCCACCAGATAATGGCCCTAGGGCCCACCTATAGCTCTCAACTTGAGCTTCAGGTCTGTGAGGCAGCCCCAGGCCAGCCCTCCCAAACTGTCCCCAAGCCCTGGAGCGCCTTTCCAGCTTGCCTGGCGGGGAAGCTGTGTGGAGCCCACTTCTGCCTGGCGCCAGGGACCCGAAGCCCTGTGCTCGCAAGAACCCTTTGAGGTGAGTTTTTCACTCAGAATCTACAGCTGAGGATCAGGAAGGCTCAAGCCACAGGCAGGGAGCCCTGGTTGCCGGCAGCCTGGCAGGAGGAAGAGAGGCCCAGGCTGAGCACTCCAGGCCCTCCTCTGTCCACTTCAGCACCGGCGCTTCCTTGAGCTCTCTCCCTGGCCACTCCTCAGTTTGGTAACGGAGAGCACCGCGTGCCAGGCTCTGTGCAGACAAGTTACCACATACCTCACTCAACCTCACACACGCCCACGAGGAGGGGTCTTTACTAGCCCCAACCCACGAGGAACCTCAGGCCCAGACAAGTGGAGTGACTCGCTCAAGGTTACACAGCACAGCCGTGGCAGAGCCAGGCCTGAAAGCGGGTCTTCACCTCTAAAGAGCACACACTGCCCAATGGGGCAATGGGGCGGTAACATAGATTCTGCACTACACCCCAGGACGCTCCCCACAGCCAGGAGAGAGAGGTTAAAGGACTGGAGGGTGGGTGTGCAGGCCTCAGCAGACAAAGAGGAAGGAGTTAGCAGGTCGAGCACGCTAAGTCCGCTCCTTCCCAGGAGCGCCAGCCCATTGTCCCCACAAGGGCCCTCAGATTGTCAGAGTCCAGGCCTCATCTGGCCCTCAGAATATATGGCCACAGAATAATATGACGGTTGGAGGAGGCGGGGTGGAGGCGGGGTGGAGGGGCAAATGAAGAAGGCTCCACACAGCCCCCAGAAGAAAACTTAATAGTCTGGGGGCTCCCTTGGGTCCTTCTCATTAAAAAAAAAAAAATCTCTATTTAAATGCAAATTTGTGCTGGAGCTGGGATGGGTTGGCAGGAGGCAGAGAAGCATCTAGATGCTGACATAGACTGGTCCCGGGACCCTGCTGCCCCATCTCGCTGGGCAGTCTGGGACTCTGGGCTCAGAAGTTACCACAAAGATCAGGCCCCTCCCTGCTTTCCAGGAAAACTGGTCATCAGCTTAACCCTTCACCTCCTCTCTCTCTGCCTCTTTGTCTCTCTCCCCAACCCCTACCCCGCCTCTAAATAGAAAAGTGTCCTGGGGCTTAAAGTGGTAAACTGTAAGCCTAGATTGCAGTTTTCCTCCTAAATCCAGAAAGGGAGGGGGGGGGTCTCATGGCGCTCTGTTCCCCACAGCTTCCTCCTCCCAAAGAGCTTCAGTGTGAAGAGGGAGAGCAACGCCTAAAGAGCTTGTACCCAAAGCTTTTGGCCCATGTATTTCTCCAACAACTTCCCAAACCAGAAAACCCTTGAATCACATGCTCTCTCTCTCTCTCTCTCTCTCTCTCTCTCTCTCTCTCACACACACACACACACACACACACACACACACGCACACACCAGGTTCAAACTAGACAATAAGAGACAAATCCGGCTCTCAGATCAATTCAAGTGAGAAAAGCAGACGTGGAGGTGGGGGCTGGGGCCTGGGGGCTGATCCTCACACCTGCCAGCGCCCACATCCTGCCCCCATCTAGCTCCCATGGTGGTAGGCCTCTGTCCCTGCCCCAGACTCCATGAACCCTGGTCCTGGACAAACTCCACCCCCCACCCCACCTCCACCTCTCCAAGCCCATTACCTCCAGGGATAATTATGTGGGTGATTCGCTGGCCCTGGAGTGCTCTTCAGTGGCATTAACTCAGGATGAGGGAGGGAGAGAAGGGTTGCCCCTGGTTACCACCAGGCTCTCCTCTCTTCCTCCTCCACCATTGAGGGTGTTAATTTAGGAGAGAAAAGGAGATGCTACATAAATCCATCTGGGATGCAAATACAGATACCTAGCCCCAAACTTTATACTTCCAATTCTGGTTTTTTGGGGCAGCCAAGTTACGAGCCTCAGCCTAGAGGAGGCACAGATGATCATGGAGGCTGAGGAGGCCCAGGAGATCGTGGGGTGAAGAGCTGCCAACATTCCCTACGGCCCTGCCTCCTCCACAGCCTTGTTACCCTCCTTCTCCCCAGGTCTCTGCTGGCTCTGCACCCTCGCTGCTCTGCCCCGAATGGTGGAGCATCTTTGCCATCACACTGCTGGAGGTCTGCGGTGAAAGGAGCTTCGGACTGGGGTGGGGCACCTTGAAGACCCAAATTTCAGGCTTGCGTGGCCATGGCCTTGGGAGCCGCTGAGAGGGAAATGCGTGGTCGGCGCGCCCCCGTGCCCACCATGGTGCCACGCTGGTGGGAGCTCTCCTCTAGACACACACACTCTCAGCACTCCCCGGAGGAATGGCGTCTGGGATGGAGAAGATGGGAGGAAGTGAGGGGATCTTGGGCATCACCAGAAAGAACAGGGCCTGGAGGACAGGAAGAGAGAGACTCCTGAGTCTCCCCTGAGAAATCCCGGGTGAGAGATCGGCAGACAGTCCAAGGAGAGGAGGGAGACCATGGACAGTGGGGGCTAGAAAACCCTGTACTGAGAGCGAAGGGGCCGAGGGAGTGCCCAGCTTAGTCACAGCTGCAGGGAGAAGGCTGGGTGGGGCCTGGTCACCTGACTCTGAAGTCCCACGCTGACTTCAGTTTGAGGCAAGAGTCAGACCTAAAACCTGTGTACACCCGGTGCCCGCCGCCTGCACAGGCCCGCGCCTGTTCCCAGAGTAAGCAGGTGTCCGACGTGGAAGGTGTTGGGGTGCGAGCAGCGCGTGCACAGCAAGGCCGGGCCCACCGCTGCAGGCTGAGGAGCAGGCTCTGGGCCCTGTGTGCAGGGGTCCAGGATGTGTCTGGGGCTGTCCCCAGGAGCTGGCCAGGCAGACCCCACCCTAAACATGCCCCAGGCTGTTAGGCAGCTTCCTCCAGGACGAGGGGCAGGAGGTGCTGCTCCTACAGACCTCCACAGCATAGTGGAAACAAGTAATTAGAAACGGTGGCTCATACCTAAAGGAAAACATTTCTAGGCAAGATATTACAGCCTTGCCACAAAAATGGGACTTAACATGAGTTGGTCGTTCATTAGAAGACACCTTTTCTTTTCATTTCATTATATAAGTTTTGGCTTTAAAAACTGTGGTGTGGATTTCTCACACTAAACTAGTGGTAAAGGATTGATCACAAAAATATACAGAGAACTGGTTAAACTCAACAAAAATAAACAACCCCATCAAAAAATGGGCAGAAGAGGCCCTCCCTGGTGGCGCAGAGGGCCACAGCACTGAGAATCTAAAGCCGCTTCCGCATGAGTTC
>NW_004567118.1:15500820-15551202 GCF_000260355.1 Condylura cristata | reverse complement strand
GAGGGAAATGCACTGTACTATGGTGATAACACATGGGTGATTTGGTGATGGGAAGCCCAAGGGGATTGCAACTGAGATGGAAAAATGCACAAAAATATGTAAAAATAAACTATTATAAAATTAAATATATATATATAATATTCACATTAAAAAAACAAAACTGTGGTGTGGAATGGGCGGCAGAGGCTGAGATGCTGAACTCAAGCTGGGTCATGGTCATGGTCGTGACAGAGAAGGTGACTGGATGTAGGCTTTTTGCAAGTTGCTGACTTCCTCAGGCCTCAGTTTCCAAATCTTTCAGGGATGTGGACCTTCTTGAGCCAACATTAAGCGCCCCCCCCCCCGGTCTTTAGTCACCACCACCCCGGGACACACCTCCTTCCTCCTGGGCTCTCCTGAGGGGTAAGAGCAGGCCCTGGGTCAGCCATGAGCTCCAATCCCCAGCACTCTCTAAGCACATGACCCAGGGCAAGTGAAGCCACCTCTCCCCGCTACACCCCACCTCTAAGCTAGGGAGAACCACTGTGCCATAGGTCAGCAGCCACACCTGTGGCGATGGTCAGTGTGGAACTAGCGGTCTCCTTCATGCTCATTCGTGCCGAGGAGAAGCTATGACAGCCCCGTGCATGTACCCCAGAGAGGAATCGAGCAAAGGCTGGTAGGAAGCAGATCAATTCACAGGGTCCCCATCTTTGGGGTCCCTTTCCTTGCCTCAAGCTGCTGCTCACCTGAGATCTCTTCCACCTCAACCCCATGACCACCGACTTGTATGCCTAGGGCCAACTCTCATCACCTCTCCCATCGTCCATTCCCCTCCCAGGTCTAGAGGACACAGGGCAGCCACAGAAACCCAGGCCCCCTGTCACCCCCGCCCCACCAGGCAGCCCCGGGGAGTGGAGAAGCGACACCAGCAGCAAATCTCCCCACTTAGGTACTAATGCCGCAAGTCCTATCAAGATACAGTGAAACGGGGTGTAATTTTTGCAGAAAACAATGCAGGTGATGTATGCCCGAGACTGGCACACAATAAAACTGTAGTGGAACGCAGAAAAAATGTGCCCAGTCAATACAATAAAATCAGCACAAATACACCCGTGTAAAGCAAATAAATCTCCCAATCCAAATATTTCACAGCGCGAGCACGAGAAGGTGGGCAAGTGTGTGTGCCTGTGCCGTTCAAGTTTTTCCCAGAAATCTCCAGGGGAAATCAACAAAACGACCAATGGGCCCCTCCCCACTCCCAAATAAATAAATAAATTATGAAGGGCCTGGGGACTGCTTTGCATTTCTGGCCTTCGAAGTCTTGGACTGGTGACTGGAGGCGACTGGGGGCTGGAGGCCCCCAAATTACCATTCATCTGGCCTTGTTGTGGAAATTTTCAAGGGATTTGCAGTAATTATATGACAAAATGCTTGCAAATCTCACTCATTGCTGAGCAGAAACAGGCGGGTCAGGGATTGAACACTTTCAGCTGGGTAATTTGTAAATGTCAATCAGGCAACGGGCAGAGACAGCCAGAGAGAGAGAGACAGAGAGAGAGAGACAAGCTGGGAAAACACTGTAGCAACCTAAGTGTAAGAGACCTCGTCACCCTCCCAGAAGCCAGGAATAAAAAGGCCCAGGCCAAAGGCAAGGCAGAGGGGCAAGAGAAGGGTGGGGGCTGTGGGGGAGCAGAGGAGCAGAGGGGGAAGAGGAAGGAGGAGAAGGAAGAAAACAGAGCCCCAAAACAGAGACAGAGGAGAGGATGGTGTGAAAGAGAAGGGTGAGGGCGGGAGAAACGGGGTTGGGGGGGGAGGAGGGGGCGTTGCAGGCAGAGAATGAAGAAAGTGAATCAGGAAAAACAGTTTAAATAAAACCAGGGGAGATTAAATTAACTGATACATACATTCCAAGAGGTAGGTCGTGGGAGCAGCCATAAATACCAGCTCCCTATCTCCCCTGCTCAAGACAGCAGGGAAAGCAAAATAAAATTAAAAGATATAACAATAAAAATTACAGATGCATCTTGAGGCCCCTGTCCTGAGGTCTATAATGGAGGCACAGCAGGGTGAGCTTGGGCCACAGCCCTCTCTCAAGCCAGGGGGCCTCAGGGTAGGCGTCAGAGGACTGTTTCATTTCTGTCTGGCTGGTCATTCTGTCTCCTATCTCATTCCCTCATTGTGCTGAGCAGCCCACGCCAGGTTGTAAGGGCTGGTGATGTTTACTTACGGCCAGCACTTTATAATCTATAAGGTTTTTCCTGCTCTTTGCCCCTTGAGGGAACTGGTTTTTATGTCACCCATTTTACAGGTGAGGAAACTGAGACTTGGAGAGGTTTTCATTTGGCTGCGGATGACTCCCTGGTTCACAGACAGGATGAGGGTCCCAGCCCAGGTCGCATACTTCACCCCCACCCCCATCTACCATTGCCCACAGGATTCCCGGCAGAGCTCACACCTCACCTCCACAACACAGGAGTGGCAAACCTGTCAGGCTGGACATGGGCCAAGAGAGCATCCTGGAAGCAGGAGTGTCCGGAGCACACACACTCAGAGTGCTCTAGTGGTTCTGCTTGGAACATCTGTAAATTGAGAAA
The DNA here is from genome assembly GCF_000260355.1 of Condylura cristata. NCBI lineage: Eukaryota > Metazoa > Chordata > Mammalia > Eulipotyphla > Talpidae > Condylura > Condylura cristata. The sequence continues at coordinate 15,548,626 of NW_004567118.1, read as the reverse complement.
GTGCCTAATGATCCAAAGCTACAATAAATCCAGGCACACTTCCAAAGGAATTTAAATTTTACTCATCACCATAATCTTGGAGGGTGGGACTAAAACACAGATATAAACAAGGTCTTTTGGGGTGGCGCATCTGGGGATCAAAAGCCACACCCTCCCCTCCCCAGCCAGAGGTCCCGGGGCTCTCCCCTCACAGGGCCCACAGCCCAGATATCCAGGGGCCTGGGTCTTAAAACTGGGTCTTAGAGCAACAGGACCGGCAAAGCCAACCTGATGGAAGCTGATCCTGAGGAGGACGAGGCGGGAAAACAGTGTGACAGCACTGAGCCCCAGGGACCAGGGTTGTGAGGGAGGAGGACAAGAAGGAGACAGCATTCTGGCCCCCCAGCCAGCAGAGTCCCCAAGTGACACTTTTGTAATGATGTCCAAATGGGATTATGTTGATAGCTACAGAGACACTCTAACTGGACTGAATGCAAAAGCTTCACACTGGAGTCTCGCGGGCCCACGCTGCCAGAGGGCGCCATTCACTCCACCGAGGAGCAGCCTCGGCGATGGGGCACCCACTGTGTGCCAGGCGCTGCTCCAGCACCAGGAGCCAGCAGGGGCCAAAACAAGGGACCAGAAATCCTGCTGTCGGGAGGTTTATCTCGCTCTCATAATATTCCGAGTCTTGAAATGATGCGGTGAGCAGCACAATTATATGCTCTGTCTTCTAGGAGTTGAGAGTATTAACTTGGGGAATGAAATCAAATGACACTTTTGCAACCCTGTTTGGCATTTCAGAGTCTCTGAAACCGAAGAGACCCATCAGTCCCCAGAGACTGATTTAAAGTCACCCCTCTACCCAACACTAGCTGCTGCCCTCCTGGATGCCAGTGTGGTTCCAAGGTGACCCTGAGGGGAGGGCACTGTTACCCACCATGCACTCCACCCACAGCTGGCTTTCTCTGCCTACTCACAAGACCACGGCTTTAGGAGCTCTGAGTGGTTTGTCTTCTGGAGTACTTGCTCTTCCTACCCACATCCTCCCAACAAGAAGAGAATTTCTGGAGTGAGAAGGCATCATCAACATTTGCAAATAATCCATTTAGCTTTGACAGTTCAGAAGTCACTGAAAAGCACCCACCTGGGGTCTCCCTACTCAGACCTCACACTCGCACCTGCCATGCAAGAAAGGGCTCGATTCCATGGTGCCTCTGTAGCCACATCTGCAAAATGGAAATAAATACTAGTAGCTACTCTCGCAGGACTGCTGCAAAGGTTAAAGTACACAATGCATGTGCTCTGTGAATGTTGACTCTCTCGATTATACTCTCCCTAAACAGGGCCTTGGGGGAGCCGGAGGGAAACTGGGAGCAAAGTTAAAGACTATGGAGTCTTGCTGGGATTCTGTAGTGAACAGCAGAGGTCCGGACTGAGAATAAGGAGTAGGTCCTTAATTCTACAATGAGCTTTCTCTGAGCTTTCTCCCCAGTTAATATGTAAAAACGAGGAAGTTGCATATCTGTACTGGAAGTATCTCTGGCCCAAGGAATTAGTGTTGGGAAGAATGCAAGAGGGTCGGGGAGGAGCCCGAAGGAGGGAGCACTCTGGGTGGGGTGCAGGAAACAGCCATTCAGCAGGTCTTCCTGGAAATCCCAGTCTCCCGGGAGAAAAGAAGCCAAGATCACCCCACCGAGCCATCACCACCAGTGGACCAAAGCACCAATGCCCCAGGGGGGCGAGGGCTAGGGAAAGCGTTACCCCACCTTCTCACCTGCTGGAGTCTCATACCTACTCCTGTCATTAGCTCCACCCTCAGCAGAATTTAATGAATCTGAGAAAAATTATGAAGTCCCATAAAGCCACAAGTATCATAAAAAGTATAATAAAATGGAGAAAAGCTATTAAGTTATAAATACAACCAATGCATGCAACATCACTCAGTAGGGGAGGAAGTCGCTATAAAACAGAGTCCTTCCACAAGTGACTAAATCTCTTAATTCTCAGGCTCCTCTTCTCAGCGCCCGACCCTGTTGTCCCGGCCAGGAGTTGATGTAGCTGAACTTTTCTCCCAAATCACCCACGAGATGCTATGCCAAGGCGAAGGAAAAGAAACCGAAAGAAAGCACAAAAGGGACCCTTCCTTGGGTGGTGGCCTGCAGGGAGCTGGACCCAGGCCGGCCGCAACGCCCCTTCCTTCCCTCCCAGGCCAGCGGGGCGCTCCGGCTCCGGGATCCCCGGGGCGCCCCCCACCCGCGCCGGGAGTCGCACCCGCGCTATGAATATTCATAGCTGTAATTAGAGAGCGCGCGGCAACCATTACCGTTATTGTGCGTCCAATAAAAACAAACACGCTAACGAGGAGCTTTAAAGCCTTAAAGCCGCGCAGGCAGCAGGTGGAGCGGCCGGTAGGGAGAGCGAGGAGGAAGGGGTGGCGCGGCAGGAAGAGGAGTGACCCCAGAGAAAGCGGCCAGAGGGGAGGGACAGGGGGCAACGGAGATTAGGGGGTGGGGGCGTGAAGGGCTCTGCAGAGTCCAAGCAGCCGGGCACAGCGCGTTGGCTGGGCCGAAGCCAGGTGGGCTCCCTCCACCCCCAACCCCACCCCAGGCAGACCTGGAGTGCGGGCTGGTATCACACCTGGCAGAGAGAACGCAGCACTCACGCTGGGGAATGAGGTGGGCGTCCAGCGTTTCCGAAACACGGGAGGGGGGGCAGGAGTAACCCCCTCGGCCTCCCCTCCCGTGTTCTGGATTCTGCCGGCAGGAAACCCGAAAGACCAGACGGTGCCTTTGTAAAGATTTCTACCGGGTAGACCACACCCCAGGGCTCTGGAACCCTGTCCTTGCTCCTGTGTGTGATGGGTGGGAGGGAGAGCCCCCCCCCCAGCACCCTGAGATCTGGACAGCACTTGTGGTGGCTGCAGAGAGGAGAGATGGCAGTGGGTTCCCTGGAGGAAAGGCAGGCTCTGGCCAAGGGTAAGAAGATGAGACAGGATGTAGAAACAGATGGGGCTTTACGCAGAGTGACCCGCTGAATATGCACACCAGTGAGCCTCCAGTCAGCAAAGCAAGTCATCACTATCACACCCACTTAACCAGCTGAGAAAACTGAGGCCACAGGCACAAATACCCACAATCACACTCCAGCAAGCAAATTGGGACTGTGAGATGCCCAGGTCAGTGGTCTCGCAGGCCTGCTTGGCTGAGGTGCAGAGCAGTGGAAAGGGTAGATTCATCGAGCTGGAGTGAGTGGACAGAGCTAAAGGACAGGAAGGGCTTCACACTGCAAGACTGCACTGGAGTCTAAGGCCTGTTCTTCTAGAAGACAGGAAGGCGGTGGGAAGCCCCCAGCACTGAGGAGCTCCTCATTGCCCCAGGGCCACCCTAACCCGGCCTGGTACTCTCAGGCAGTGAGTGCTGTTTTAATGTTTCTTCAAGGGATGAAAGATTGGTTGGGGACCTCCCTGGTGACGCAATGGGTTAAAGCGCAGCACTGCAAGCTAGCCACGGCCACTTCAGTGCAGATTCCATCCCCACCCCGGAGGTGACCCACATGGCACCACAGACCTCTCCTGACTGCTCCCCTCAGCAGTGTACTTTGTCCATCTGCCTGTTCTGCTCCCCACTCTGCCTCTGGTGAATCCTCTCACAGCCCTTGTTCCTCTGGACTATACCCCAGTTCTGTATACACAAATAAAGCTTTAAAAAAATAGAAGACTGACTGAAGGGGGCTTGATGTGGGAATATGGGAGCATAAAGGAAAGATCTAGAAGAGATATGGGGGATAAGACCTAGAGCAGTGGTTCTCAAATTTAGAATGATCAGAAAAAAATAGATTTCTTATGCTCATGCATACAAAATTTTATGTACAGAATTTTCATAGAATGATTATGATAACCAAAAAGTGGAAACAACCCAAATGTTTATCAAGTAGTGAATGGGTCAATAATATAGGGTGTATCTAAATGTGGAATACTACTTAGCAATAAAAAGGATTGAACTATGAATACATGCTACAATATTAAAAACATTTTGATAAGTGAAACAAGCCAATCACAAAGGACCACATATTATATGATTCTATTGTGAAATATACAAAACAGACAGATCTGTTAGGACAGAAAGTAGATTAGCGATTGCCTAGGGTTAGGGAGAGGAGGGGAATTTGGAGAAGACAGGGAAGGGGTATGGGGCTTCTTGGGGGGGGATAATGAAAATGTTCTCAAATTGATTATAGTGTTGATTGCAAGGCTCTGCAAAAGTCAGTGAATGGTGCACTTGACATGGGTGAATTGTGTGGTATGTGAATTATATCTTAGTAAAGCTATGAACAAAACAAAACATTAGGCTAAGAAGTCAGACTCAAAAGATCATCCAGAATAGTGCAAATCTATAAAGCCAGAAAGTAGATTGGTGGTTCCCCGGGGGACTGGGCTTGGGGTGGTGGCAGTAAGGAGGGGAGTTACTGTAAACAGATCCCAGGACTCTTATTGGGTGGCAACATAAACGCTCTAAAACTGGGTCATGGTGATGGTTGTACCATTCGATACATTTACTTTAAAAAATCATTAAATAATATGCTCTAAAAGGGTGCATTTTGTGGTATGTGAATTACACCTCAATCACATTATTTTTTAAAGACACAGATTGCTGTATTCTACCCCCAGCATTTCTGATTCAGTAGGTCTGATGCTGCTGTCCAGGGCACCAAGACACCAGGGCACCAAGCGGGCAATGGGTCTACAGAGGGGAGAAACCCAGGCCAAGAAGGGGGAGGGACCCGCTTAAGAAACACATTGCTCCCCACTCTGTCTCTGGTGAATCCTCTCACCGCCTCTGCGCCTCTGGCCTGTACCCCAGTTCTGTACGCACAAATAAATCTTAAAAGAAAGAAACTCTTTGGACACCAGCTTTCCACGCACACTCACTCAGCGGCACCAGGGGGATTAGGGGAGGGGCTGCAATCATGGGCCTGAGCAGACATTCCCCTGTAGCAGACAGCAGCAGAGTTAATTTCAAGGCAGCCTCTCCACCATCAGCCGAAATTGGCAGCGTAAATAGGAACCGCTGTTTATTTGCCACTTACCTCTGCCTTGTTCCGCTTAAATACTGAGGGGAAACCAGAGCCATTAGGGTCAGAAGAAAATTACAAACACGCAGCGTCGCTGTGGGTGGGTGAAAATGATATTGGAGATTGGGTTGGGGGGAATAAGCAAAGAAATTAATAGAGGAGGGAAGCAGGAAGGAGGGAGGGTGGGGAGAGGAGGGAAAACTGCCTTGCACCAACAGAGCATGAAATAAAATAAAATTAAATAAAGATCTGTTTGGTGGGTGGGGAATCATCGTCCCAGGAAGTATGGGTGGAGTTTGGGGAGGGAGAGTGCTGGGGTTGTTTATAAAGCCAGACCAGGGAGACTGTAAATTCGGATTTGTTTTCTGAGCTGATGAACATAGTTGAGACTGATTCTCTGGACACCAGGTAATGGGACCAGGAAGGGGACAGAAGCCCAAGCAACCATCACCTTGGAGGTAACCGTCACCCCCACCTTGGAGGTAGCCCCCCCTCCTGGACTTGGAGCTTCCCTCCTCCCGGGGCTTCACATCCAGAGGCCACCGGGTCTCCCCCACCTGCCCCCATCCCCTGGCAGCATTAATTGGACGCTAGAGTAGTACACATTTATTACCTCCCCTCCTGGTCCACACTAAATCTTGTGGCAATGCTTCTAAAAGTCAATAAAACGAGAAGGAAGATGCGATAAAATTAAGGTGGAAAGTGTGATGGGGAGAGGAAATGGGAATCTTCTTTTTAATTTAGCTTTAATTTTAATTTTTTGTCACCTCTCCAGACAGCCTGCCTGCTGGCACAGTGGAGGGCAGCTGCGAGAGGGGCTGCCCTGGCGTCCTAGCACCATGGAACCTGCATGCTGGGGTGCGGGCTGCCTATCAAGTCTAAGCCTCCCCTTCTTTGTGCTCCCAGAGCAGCTTGTCCAGACCTGAGGGCTCACTGCACGGCCTGAGAGCAGGGAGCATCCAAGTCACTGATCCCCAGTGCCTGGCTCATGACAGAAGCAGCCGCAGTGAGATGATGGTGGTGATGATGATGATGATGATGGTGATGATGATGATGATGACAAGAGCTAATTGTTTTGGATCCCAACTATGTTCCAGGCATTGTTCTAAGCACGTCCCACTCACTGTTCCATTTTATTCCTCCCATCAACAGTGTGAGACAGGTACCATTAGAACAGTCCCATTTTACAGGTGGGGCTGATGGGCTGAGCCCCCAGCCCGTGGTCACAAAGCCTGTAGGTGGTGGGATTGCTAGTCATGACATGTGGATGGTGTGCATTAGGGAGTGAATGAATAAATGAGTGAAGACACATCACGTATGAATACTCAGGGACTACGCAAGTGCCAGTGGTCTGATGGGCCCCCCATCAGTCCAGGAATGCACAGGGGAAAGCCCAACATTTGCTGGCATGGGGTTCCTGCTGAAACAGGAAGGCTGAAACACTCCAGCCCTCGTGTCCACCAACCAGGGGCCACCCTCTCCACGGTGACCCAACCACGGGACAGAAGGTCTGTGGTTCCAGTTGCAACTGTGGCCCCCACCTTGACCCTGGCAACAGCCAGATGTCCTGGAGGTCACAGCAGGACCCAGCTTGGCCAAACAGAAGAAGTTGGGGTTCAAAAGTGGCAGCTCTAAGGAACTAGTCAGCAGCTGACACACGGGGAAAGTCAGTCTGCAGCGGGCATGGTGGGTACCTGGGGGGTGGGGGTGCTCTCTTCTATTTGATGGGAGCCCCCAAGTCAATATTCAGCTTCCTTTGTGGGCTTGTCCTCTAGGAGGTAGGCAAGAGGTCGGGCTGATTTCTCTGCATACAGGTGGGGAAACAGATTCTGAGGGCTCAGATGGTGTCCAGGACCACGCCCTAACACTGGCATTTGATCCAGATGTGCCCAGTGGTGGATTCTGATTATTTATCTGCAGTTGAGTATCGGGAAAAGTTGGTTTTCTGAAAACACTTCCCTCCATCAAGCTGCGGTTCTGAAGCAACCCTGCCCTCAAGCACCTGTTTGCTGACCCAAAGGGGCCCTGAACCACCCCACCCACCCAAGTACACCCTCCTAGCAGTTCCAAAGACTCCCAGCCAACAGGAGCTGGAAAGGACGGACATTTTTTTTTTTCAATTAGACTCCCTCTTGCTTGAAATACTGTTCCTCTCATTAAAAAATCACATTTTCCAAGACTAATGCCATGGAGATATACCTGTGACATATTTCTAAGTTTTTTCAAGCAAGTTAGCTAATACCAGGCAGATTATATTCTTAATTATGTTTTTTTTTAAAGATTTATTTATTTATTCATACAGAACTGGGGTACAGGCCAGAGATGCGGAGGGTGAGAGGATTCACCAGAGACAGAGTGGGGAGCAGAACAGGCAGATCTACGAAGTACACTGCTGAGGGGAGCAGCAGGCGGGTCAGGAGAGGTCTGCCACACCATGTGGATCTCCTCCGGGGCAGGCAGGCGGGGATCGAACTCATGCGGAAGTGGCTTTAGCTTCTCAGTGCTGTGCTTTAACCCGCTGCGCCACCAGGGAGAGCCCATCTTAATTATGTTTTATTTTAAATATAATTTATGGCTGTTTATGGATAAACACAAAGAAGGAAAGACCAGAAGGATAGATAGATATCAAAGTACTCAGAGTCACAGTGGTGGGATTGTTCCTTGACATTGCTATATTTTCCTTTTTTATAAATGTATAAAAGGAGACATGGCTCTTTTTAATCGCTTGAAAGGAAACCATAAATGAATGTTTACATTCTGCCTTCCGACTTTGTGTTTAACGACTGAATCCTCTAGCTCGTGGCTCTGCAGCCTCATAAGCAGCAACGAAGAACAGTTCACCTGTGTGTGGGTGTGTGAGAGACAGTGCTGGGGGGCCCCAACTCCCCCACCCTCTCCCAGTGACTGCTGCTCATCATAACCAGGACAATTAACCATCCCCTTATTATTCACACGTCATGACTACTAATCACCCTTATTAATATCCATGCTTTGCAAAACCAGGAGGCAGCCTGGCTCAGATGCTTGGAACTCCACAGGAATCCAGTCCTGACCCAGGCACGTCCTTCCTCTTCTGTGCCATCACCTCCCCCGGCCCAGAAGATCTGCCCTTCCTCGTCTCTCCAGAGGAAGCCTTACCCTGCGCTTCCCTTCTTTGCCAGCTGCTAAGACCCCTGGAGGGCTTAGATCCCGACTGCCATTCACCACCTGAATTACCAACCTCCTTCCCTCTAGAACCGAAATCTGGAGCCCTTCTTACCAGCTGACTCCTTTTCTCAAATGACCCAGGGTGTTCACAAAATGTATGCTTTCCCCAGCAGATATGTTATGGTCCAAGCCTGAACTTTGTGGTCATTACTTTCCACCTAAATCTTGTGGCCTGTTTTAGGAAATGTATTAGCAGTTCTGAGTGAAGCCAACTATTGATAACATTGGCCATTTGCCTAATGGTAAATTCCCTGGCGAGTCTACGAGGCAGATTTACACTCTGGATCAGCCTTGATTTCTGACGTGGCGGTGGCTGGGAGGAGCGTTCACACGAGCTATGCTCTGATCGGTGAAGTGGGTGCAGGCCGCGCCACATGGGCACATGCGCGGTTTATACAGTGAGCGCCGGCACGCAGCTCTAGGGAACCTCTTCCGCAGCACAAGAAGAGACGGCCACCGCGGCACTGATCAGGCTCTACTCGGAGCGGCAAGCCCCGACGGCCGCCCAGCCCAGCTGAAAGGCAGAGCCTGGTCCCGCTCCTGAACCTTCTCCGAGCAGGCTGGGGATGAAGAAGACAGTGGAAGGATCTGAACACAAGACCCACAGCAGCTGCGTTTATTACAGTAAGAAATCAGACACCTCTCACGCATCCAGTCAGTGAGGGCCATCAAAGTGAGGGTCCATCCATAGGATGGGCCACCGTGTGGCCATTCAAGTGTCAAAACAGTGGGCTCTGCCACCAGACCCTGTCTGAGCCCTTGTCAGGTAAAGGCGGGAAGCCCCAGGAAGGGCAGGCAGGGCCTGCGCCCACAGAAAGATCCCTGCCCCAGCGCAAGGAAGAAGCGGGTTCAAATCCAAACTCGCTGCTCATGAGCCTCGGTTGTTCAACCTGTAAAAGGAGATGAACACCCCTTCCCGTGTCCTGGGGGGTCTAAATCAGGACCTTCCAGAGTCACAAAAAATGCTCAGGAGTGAAACTCCGAAAGAAATGATCAGAAAATGAATGTGTGGAAAGCAAAGTTCTTTGCATCCTTTTTGGCCTTATGACTACTTAAGAAGAGCCCTCCCTGGTGGCGCAGCGGGTTAAAGCACGGCACTGAGAAGCTAAAGCCACTTCCGCATGAGTTCGATTCCCGCCTGCCCCGGAGGTGACCACATGGCGTGGCAGACCTCTCCTGACCTGCCCGCTGCTCCCCTCAGCAGTGTACTTCATCCATCTGCCTGTTCTGCTCCCCACTCTGTCTCTGGTGAATCCTCTCACCGCCCCTGAGCCTCTGGCCTGTACCCCAGTTCTGTATGAATAAATAAATCTTTAAAAAAAAAAAAAGACTAAAGAAAAAGACAAGTCAGAAAGCTTCCTGTGAAGGACTGGTGGCCTGTTAGGGTGTGCTGCACTTGGGAAGAATGGAGGAGGAGAAACGTGGGCTCTCCACCCTTCCTAGGCTACCAAAGAGGACCAAAGCCACACCTGGCAGCTGGCACCAGAGCCCCAGGCTAGTCTGCAGTGAGAAGCAGCAGGAATCACCCCCACCTGTGCCCCCAGCTCCGCCCCTGAAAGCACACAGGAACCCAGAATGTTCCCTGATTTTGTCAAGCCAGAGAGGCAGAGAATCAGAAAGACGGAGATGGGGTGGGGGGACAGGGAGGGCGTGGCTGGGGTCTGGGGGTGTGGAGACAGAGCCCCGGTTGTCTCCTCCTCTGCTCTTCCTCAGGGACAGGCTCCCAGAACCGCAAGAATAAAGTAAGGGGCTCTCCAGGCAGGCACTTCGTTCCTCCTACACGGTTTTCTTTCTCCCTCCCCCTTTCAACTTTCCCCACCCTCACACCCCCCCTCTTTGTCTTCTTCCCTCCCTCCCCTTGCCTGTCCTTGTTCCATCTCTGCCACTGCCCCTACACCACTTTAAGGACCAAGCACGGGGTCAGGGCACAAAGTGGAGCTGAGGGAGAAGAGGATGAAGGGAAAGGGGTGTTCTTTGGGGAACATTTTCCTTCACTGTTCCCGCCCCCACTCCAGTCTGTCATTCTGGAGTGGAAGGAAAAAGAAAGTAGGCTGCCTCCAGGAAGCAGGGCAAATCCAGGGATTTGTACCCAAACAATTCAGGTTCTTACTCTCTTCCCAAGACCCTCCCCTGGCCTGAACAACCCAGGGCTTTGGGACTGCTCCTTTCAGCCTTATGCTCTGCTCCAGCAAAGCAGCCTACCTGCACTTACCTGGATGTGACCTCCACCAAGCCTCCACGAGGCTTGGGCCACACACACCCCCTCCCCCACCATATCCCTACTCTACCCATCAGTCTGGGCCATCCCAGAAATGGAGTTTAATAGCCTCTTGCTCCTTCCTGAGGACTTCCTGGAATTTGCCAGTCAAAAGAACCTTTTCTTCTCTGCTATCCTGGAAAGGAAATAGCTCTGGGGTCTTCAGTTTATACCCTGACCCCACCTGAATGGCATCTAGCTCATTCCCCATGATTCTTTACACCTAATCAGTGAACTGACTGGAGTTCCAGTCAATTGGGGTTGGGGGGGCCGGAGGCCACAGGCTTGCCCAAACGCTAGTTAATGGGCCTGTGGGTGAGGCCTGGCTTCACCCTGGTCCCTGACCACTAAAAGAGGTGACCATCTCCACGGGGAGCCAGGGGAGCACAGACATCTAAAGCCTCTGGGGTAGAGCCCCTCTAAGTTCTTTTTCCCTGTATCTTGGCGGCAGGATTTACCTGGCAGGGGGCATCTGCAGCAGCAGGAGGGGGGTCCAGGGAGAAAGAGGCTCACATAGGGGAGAGAGCCCCCCCCCAATTTGGCACAGAGCTGGGGCAGGGGGAAGGGTCGGTCCCAACTCACTCTCCGAGAAAGATTCATTTCTTGACTTCCCCACGCCTTGGGAGAAATCTGCAATCCTCGGCCTGACCCTCAGCTCCAGACCTCTATCAGTGCCTTAGTTCCAGCGCCAGGAGTCCAGGGCTTCTGGGGCCCCCGGGGCCTGACATGAGCTGCCAAGACACCACTGCCCATCTGAGGGCACCTCTGGGCTGAGACCTGCAGGACAGATGGACACTGCTGTTGGGGTCTCAGACACGCACAAGCACATGCACTTTAAATCAACCTTCCCCATGTAGTATCTCAGTGGGCTTAAACCCACCTCTCAGCCGGACCCTCTCTGGTGGTGCAACAGGTTAAAGCACAGTGCTATGAAGCTATCATGGCCACTGAAGCATGAGCTCGATCCCCAGCCAGGGAGCTGACTCTCATGATGCAGCAGACCTCTCCTGCCCCACCTGCTTCTCCCATCAGCAGTGTATTTCAGTCAGTCAGCCTGTCCTGCTCCCCACTCTGTCTCTGGTGAATCTTTTAACGCTCCTACACCTCTGGTCTGTACCCCAGTTTTGTATGCATAAATAAATAAATCTTAAGGGAAAAAAAAAAAACATTTCTTAGCCGATGAACCCAAGAAAGAAAGATGAGCAATTTACTCAGGGCTCTGCAGAGCTAGAGACCATAATGTTGGCAAGCCCACGGCAGTTCATGCGAGTGCCAGGCCCAATCCAGGACCAGTGCCAGGCACCTTCCATGCACATAATTCAACAGCACCTGAAGGACATATTGTCACCCCACTTTACAGATGATGAAACAGAGACTTGGAGATCTTAGGCAATTTGGAAAAGCCACTTGGAGCCAAGTCCCAAACAGCTGACTCCCTGAGTCAAGGTCCCTGTGGGACCTTGTCCATGTGGGTCCCCTGAACCCCAGCACCTGGACCAGGGCCTGCTCCACATAAGGTGCTCGCTTACCATGTGCAGGAAATCAGTCACTGACTGAGTCAGGCTGCCCTTACTGCCCTTGTCCTCGACTGACCCTCCCAGACCCATCCTAGTACCTCAAAATTCTCCACTCAACCACTTGATGCCCTTCTCCAAGGAAGTGCAGGGTAACAGGGACCCTCAGGCCCCAAAGGAGATTGGGAAGTCACCTCACCATCTCACTACCCACACCTGCCAGCATCCGGGGGTTTATAGCGCCTCCCACAGTTCCCTTGTCTAGGTTTCCCGTGCCAGACTTGAGGGAAGCAGGCCAGCAGACTGCCGGGAAGAGGAACAGGTTTTCCCTTCCACTTCCCTCTGCTTTCTCTGTGGACCCCACCAAACACCAGACACGTGGATGGGGTACACAAGGGTGAGGTACGGGGCAGGTGTGTGGAGTGCTCAGGCCCAGCTCCAAGGCGTGCATTTCTCCATGGGGGAAATGCCAAGACCTGAAGGCAGGGGTATCTTCAGGCACAGTCTCCCACGGGGAGAGGGGCTTTGAGGGCCCCTTTGGAACACTGCCAACCCCCACTGCCTCCCTCCCCGGCATTCATCAGCCAACATCATGGGGAATTTGCTAGGTCTGTGGGCAGAGGAGAGACGCAAGAGGTCACTTCTACAGACAGAACCAGAGATGCCCCTCACGTTGGCACACTGAGTGCCTCTGTGTGTGGGACCTCACATGAGCTTCCCAGACACTCTGGAAATTTCATATTTCACAGAATGCAGCAGAGGTCCAAGTGACTAATCAGCCACACGTGGCTAGGACACCCCTAACCGGGACGAGACTCCAAGGCCTCTGCCTGCATCTTACCCTTACAGCCAGCGCCTCTCACAGGAGCTGAAGGTATTCCTTATACCTCCCCTCCAGCCTCTTACCTGCCTGCCCAAATGCAGGAAAGGCAGAGGAGGATGCAGCCCCCAGGTGGCTTAAGGCCCTGGGCTTCCATGGTCAAGGCGCCTCCCCCGGCTCTCAGCCTGCTCAGGGGCAACCACACACTGCTGGGCAGCTGCACCTTGCAGGTGTGACCTCCCTCACTCCTTCACCCCAACACATCCCCTCTGGTCTCTCTCTGCCTCTCACTGCTACCATTTCAGCCCCCACCACTGGGGGCTCCATGAATGCCCAGGGTCATAAATGGAAGCCAACAGTGCTTCCCACCCCCAGCCTGGCTTCTGACACATCCGGGCCCCCTTACCTACCCCTCACCCTAGGAGTCAGGTCCAGTGAGAGGTGTCCCCCCAAAGCCACTCCCACCTGGCCCTCCAGCCACAGCAAGGCCAGGCTCTCAGCAGAGTGGCCAGTATCAGAGCGCCACCTAGTGTGTCCAGCGGCGCCCAGCCTGGCCCTGCTGGGGCCTTTCACTTTGAGGAACAGGGCCTCTCAGGCGAGTGGGCAGGTTGCAAAGGAGGAAGGGTCTCTAGCCTGATCCTGCGGACAAAGGGCCTCAAATCCACATTGCTGATCATGCCTGGAGCCAGACCTCAGTCAGGGAAAGCCCCCAGAATCCACACAAGGCCCCTCACAATTTGAAAACTTTGCCCTATCGCAGGATGTTGCCTATCGGGCCCTGACCTAGTCGCTATTTGTAAGGCTGAAAATGAACTTTCAAGTAGCCTAATCACGTAGCACTATTTTGTGTTCTTTGGTAAAAAGGCAATTCCCCAAATTAGCCACAATTTTCTCCCGAAATTGGCCTCTCTGGCAACTCTTTATTTTCAACAAGAGCCTCAAATAATGAATACTGAGAGGCCCTGAGAGCTTCCTGCCCTGTTGGGGCCTGAGCTCCAGGCCTCACCCAGCCTGTCCTGTGATCTCTCCTGGATCCAGCAGGAGCCTGACAAATGAGCACTGAGCATGGGCGAGAAGAGACTCCAACCAGCAATGCGATCGTGAGAATTTCGCCGGAGCGTTTGGAGCTTTACTTTCCTCATCTATGAGATGGGCTGTAATGAGCCTCATGGGAGGTAACACTGTGGCAGCCGCTTGCCCAAGGTTCAGAGCTGCGGGTCTCTCCTGAGGGCTCCCTCGGGGCCTGGAGGCAGGGGGCTGCTCCCACCACACCACCAGCGGGCCTCCATCACACCCAGGCAGCCTGCTCTGCATCTGCGGTGTTTTCTGTGGATACCTTCTCCTCCCCCCCCGCCCCCCTGCACCCTTCAGGCTGGAAGCCCCTGGGAGCCCCATCCTCTGTTCTCCCCCCAAGCCCAGCTGAGCACCAAGCTGGTACAGGGCCGGCAACTGAACTGGCTGAGCGCCCTGTTAGGAGAGTGCTCCAGGCCCCAGGCTGGACCGAGCCAGGTCCGGAGTCTTGTCAGAGCAAACATTTCCCTCTCAGAGCCTCCACGCCCTCCCCCTTAAAGGGTACTGAAGCTCGGGCTTGCACACTTGTTACAGGGATTCAAGAGAAGACCTTTGCGACGGCATTTCGAAAGGATGTGACACTAAGCAGGCCCTCAATAAAGAAAATGCCCTTTGTGATCACTTGGGGGGCCCAGCTGGTGTTCAAAACCCCTGCATGGAAGGCAGGCAGGAAGAGTAGTATACCTCTGGGTATGACTGTGACAGACACTGGGGCAGGGAGGCAGAAAGCCAGTGGGGAGGGCAGAAGGAGTTAAACTGGTGAAAGTTAAAACCTACTCAGGGGCCCAGTCAACAACTTATTTAAGAGTAAAGCCTCCCACAGACCACTGGTAACTGGGTGGGGGTCCCTCTGCTTCCCTCAGGGTGGGGATGGGGGGTGAGGGGGCGAACAGCCTCTTTATTAACACAATTATTTTATTTGCCGAAAGGTAATCATCCTAAGTGAGGTCAAGGCGACTGGCACTGCAGGCAGCGGGCTGCGTTGCCATGGCGACAAAGCCTGATCTCTTCTAGCGGCTGCAAGGGCTGAAGCGCCTCAGGAAGGAGATCCCTGGGTTTCAGCCCAGCGCAGGGTCAAAGAGACTGTGGGTGTTTGTATTTCCCTCTCCCGGCGTTCCTGGAGGGATGTCCCAGCCCAGGTCCACAGGAGCCCCTCAGAGAGAAGAGGGGTCCCTGCATCCACTTTTCTTCGTCGCAGAATAACCCTGTAAGATATCGCCTGACCATCTTACAAGCCTGTGGCTCAGAGGAGCAAGTGACCTGTCCATAGACACACAGCACCTGACAACCTGGGGGAGGCTTCCGGAAGCCTGAGGCACCATTTGCAGTTGCCTTAGAATCAGGGGCTGTGACGAAGACAGGGAAAGCTTAAGCCAGGATCTTGCATGATCAGAAAAATAAGTTTGGAGGGAAAGTTGCTAACCTGGAAGTCAGAGTATCTTGGGTTTGACTAACACACACGCACACACACACACACACACACACACACACACACAGAGGCCTGTTATCCTCAGCAAATTTGCTCTGAGCCCTGACTCATTCAAAGCATTCTACACCTATGACTTGCCAGTCTCTGCAAGATTAACCAATGACCAAGAATTGTTTCTCCATCTGTAGACTGGGCCAACGTTGCCTTGTGCTGGGACCCAGGACTTCAACAGAGATTGGTAAACTTGAAGCAGTGTGTAAACCTAAGAAGCTAGTTGTCATTTTCACCCTGGTCTCAAAGGGTTTTAGCTCTGCATTGGAGAGAACAAAACACACCCTGACCCTGAATCTCCAACTCTAATGTCCACCAGACAGACGAGGGAGGGGTCAGGCCATGGCTCTTGGCCATTTGGCTTGTGCCCGTGGCATTTATCGCCCCCTGGTGGAGGATTCTGACACAGACACGAACATCACCCGGGAGAGGGAATTTCCACAGCAGAGGACGGGTGTTGCTGACGGGTGCAGCCACAAGCAACACCGGAGGCTTTGGGGCCGGTGAGACTTGAGCTGGGTCTTCTGGAAGGTGGATGTGGGGGATGGGAGCAGAATTCAGGGAGTGGGAAATGCCCCAATAGTCTATATTCTTCAGACTCTCAGGTGCTGAGGGAGTTTAAGGAAGAGGGTATCATTTGGGGAAGGGGGCAGAGGGTCAGCAGCAGGGAGAACAAGGGAAATCAAGAGCCCAAGAGGAAGCAGGAAGTGGACTGGGGCAGAGAATGTGTACTCTGGCAATGAGGCTATGCCCTAGAGGCAGTGGGGAGCCACTGATTGCTCCTGAGCTGGGCCAAGATCTGATTTGTATTTTTATAGGCACATTGTTTGGGGAGAGTGGGGACAAGAAGCACCCCCCCACAACACATTGTTGTTCATTATCAGTAGCAACACCTCAAGGTCTGGCCCTTCTAGGCTCTGTTGCCCCACTGCAAGCCAGGCCTCGGGCTATGGAGGTTCCCCACTTAGTGGCAGGTGGCGGGGAGGGTGAAGCTCTGGGCCCTGGTTCCCGATGATTGAGCCCTTCCAGTCAGGGGTTGACTAAAGGGTATGCAAGTGCCCTGAAAGGGGAGAAGGGTAGAGGTGGGGGTGAAAGGGAGGAAGCCCCATTTGAGGGCCTGCTCAGCTCCTGGTCCTTTATCAGGGTCCCAGCATCCCTGGGGGCAAATGCCCTGAAGTAACATGGTAAGGAACAGTCTCGGACATTCCACTCCCAGGGCCAGGACACATACTGGGGTGTATGTGACCCCCAAATTCCTGCTATAAGTTGAGGCCTCAAGGAAGCAATGCCCCCTGCTAGTCTAGAGGACTACTCTGGCCCTGCTACCAAGGCGAGGCGTTCTAGAGGCCTGTGGCCTTCTCCTACACCCCTCCCAGCAGCCACATCAGGGTCCTGGTCTCCTATGGGAAACACATACATGCTTTGAAAGCTCTGGTGCATCAGAACATTTCCCCATAAAGCAGTTCATCTAACATCCAATTTTAGAAGTGGGGTTCATCTGGAGCCCCACCGCATTGAGGAAAGGTAGAAAGCAGGGGCCTCATGCACATGGCTGGCAAACCCCTCAGCCTTGGGAAATCAAAGGTGGGGGCCTGGCAGCCAGGAGAACCTCTGAGAAAAGGGCAGGTGGTAAAGGGGAGGGGGCTTTGGGGACTACTCCTTCCTCTTGGCTAGTCATACAGAGTCCCCAGAAGGTCTCCTGAAGGAACACCAGCACTGGGGGAGATTTCTGGGGCCAGAGACAGAGGGAATGAGAGACAGGGGTGAGACAGAGATGGGAAGGGGACAGTCTGGTTTCACACTGGGCCTGGCAAACAGCGCCAGGGTGCTGGCCAAGTGCCAGCCGGGTAATAGCACCAGCCTAAACTCTAATCAGTGGATCTAAGCCTTGGCCACAAGTAAAGAAGATTCGCAGAAGCCAGGGAGAAGGAGGGGTGCCTGGCCAGGAAGGACCGAAGTGGGGTCGGTAGGGTCAGAACAGGGAGGCTTCCGGCACATTTCCCACTAGACATGGCGTGGTGAGTGGGGGTGGGGGTGGGAGCCAGCCTCATCACGGTGAGGTGCCAAATTGGCCCCGCTGAGCCTCAACTGGACCCTAACACTGAGCCGCCAACCTTATCTACCCCAACCCCAACGATACTCGAGTGAGACAATCAGAAGAACTTACCGACAAGTGAGATCCCAGGAAGGCTGAGCAGAGGCCACGTCAGGTTTTCAAGCCATCCTTATAGGGAGAGGTCTTAGCATCGGGACCTGTGGGGCCCCCATTTCCCCTTCAGGCCAGGCTTCACCCCCCAAGTACTCTGGAGAAAGGGAGGAGACTAGCGGCAAGAGCTGCCCAGCATAACTTATTAGCATCCAGGCAAGATTAATCAAGCCCAGAAACCTCGAGCAGACCCCTAATTAGTTGCTGCTGATAACTATATTTGTCATGCTCTCCAATTATTCCACTGTAAATTTCAGAGTTTAATTGCACCTTGTTCTTCATTGAAGTGTCACTGTTTGCACACGCTCCCCTAATTCTTTAGCAAATTTGACAAAATTCAGCATTAAATATAGATTATCTTTAGATTTCCATAATTAACACAACCAAACTGTCTCAGGCCTAAATATTTCTCCCAGTACCATAAATCTGGCCTGTCCCTAGAACCTGCAGAGCCGCTTGCAGCAGCCTGGGAGAGGCCGAGGGGAGAACGCGCATCCATTCCATGAACTTCGGTGACACGCCTGTGCAGGGCTGGGGCGGCAGGTGGCGGGCAAGACTTCCCGGAGAGGACACCCCACGCCCAAATTTATAGGTGGCCCCATCAGGGCTCCTCTGGAATTTCTCCGCGATATCCCAGGGACAGGTCATTCTGGCTCAGGCACCCGCAGGTGGGCTAGCAGCAAGGGGCTCAACCTTCAGCCAGACCACGAGCTGCTGCATCCTGACAAAGGCCAGAGTCCCGGTGTGTGACTTCTTCCCTTAAGGACTCCAGGAACATGGCGGCAAAGTGCTCCATGCCGCACCCACCTGGGACTCCTGCCCAATCACGCCTCCTAACCCACACTCCCCTGGCTCTGGTGAGTGTATGTCCACTCAGCTCTAAACACACCCACCTGTGGGCCTCGGCTCAGACCCCGCAGGGGGAGAGTTCATGTTCCCGGACATGTCAGGTTTGGAGTGTTTTCCGCCAGTCCTCCAAACCTCAAACCTAACACGCCAACCAAGTCAGCAAGCTGTCCCATTGTGGTAACATATGGGCAGCAGGGGTAGTGCCCCTGCCCCCTCCCAGGCCCTGCCAGCCCTTCGCCTCTGCAAGGATAAACCGTCTCTTGGGTTTCTCCCAAGTGCAGCCCCTTCCCCAGTTTGGCTGTTTCACGGGCAGCAGAGTAACTAGAGTTCAACTGCCAGTCAAGCCCCTACAAGCACCACATTCACAGACACACACATTTAGATAGACGCAGGCACAGAGTCAAACACAAAGGCACACCACTGACATACAGAGAAGCACACCCCTCTGCCAAAGCCCTGTAGGAAGATGGGGGAAGCCAGATGGGGAACAGTGAAATCAGTGGTAGACCCAGAGTCTTCCTGCAATGAAAGACCAGATGGGGCTGGGGGCTCCGTGGGCAGCTTCCCCAGTCCCCTCACCCTCCGCACTGCTTGCCAGCCTGACATACCTCTATTTCCCTGGCAAGTCTGCAGCAGCGGTTAAAGGGCTGAAGGCGGGACAAGGCCAAGGAGCCTCAAAGTGTACTTGCAGCAAATTTGGAGGAAAATCAATGGTCTTTAATGAGATTTGATTTTTCTCCACAATGGACTGGGCTGGGGGTTATGTGGACGATATCTGGGTGCAACATAACAGCTGTGCCAGGGCATAGGGTGTCGGGCTGGTTGAGGGACTGGGCAACCAGGAGAAAGGAAACTCCAGGGATAGGGATAGGCAGAGAGCGGATAGGGGAGGGGAAGGGAAGAGAGGGGAGGGGAGGGCCCTTTATCAGGCTTCCATCCAGCCCCACCTGCCAGGCCCAGAAAAGGCCCTTGAGGCAGTTTGGGTGTCGGCCACAGTGGAGCTGCATTCTGGATCCAAGGGTCTGGATCCCCATCTTCTGAGGAATTAAGGGGCCAAAGTGCACCTAGGTCAAGGGAAGCTGGCAGGACATACGGGCAGCGGAAGCAGTGGCCAGGGTGTGGGGCTGTGCAGCCCTTTCTGACTCTGGCTTTGGAGGCTGGTGAGAGGCAAATAGCAGAGGCTACCAGCGCCTGCCAGCCTCCCAGTGCCTATTACTGTCATTTTGCAGAAAACCTGCAAGAGGTGATGGTCCCTTGCTCAGATGAGGAGCGTGAGGATCTGGGAAGTTCAAGGAATTGCCCAAAGTCACCCAGCCAGAGAGTGAAGCACCACCCAAACGAAGCTCCAGCTACATTTCCTCCATCCTGCTCCAAGCAGGACCACACCTTCACCTACTTTCCCTCTTCCAGACCAGTACTCCAAGATCCTTGGGTGATCTGGGCCAGGGCTTGGATTCAAGTGCTGGGAAATGAAGGAATCTTCTCCACTGCTCCACCCCAAAGCATGAGACTTCCCTGAACATAGATGAGGGACCTCTTTCAGCTGCTATCCTGCCTACTCCACCCCTCTGGCCAAATGCTGAGCTCCCTCTTGCCTTACTGGGTCATAGAAAGGATCTGAGGCCAAGACCACCACCCCAACCTCATATCCTCGGCCTGAGGCCCGTGCGTAATCCCACCTGATGACTTGTACTCCACCGGGGTCAGGGGCTCACTGTCTTCAGCCTCCCTGAGCCCCCACTCAGCCCATCTGCCCTCTGAGCCATCACTCTGCTCCATGAAGCTCCTCTGTAATTTGAATGCCACGACACCACCCTCCACTGCTAGCCAAAGGTGTTGGCAGAATTGTTGGCAGCAGAAAGAACTGTTAGTTAAAGCAACATTTTGAATGGACTTTGCAATAATTTTTGGATATGAGACGCAAAAACACAGGCAACAAAAGTGAAAATGGATTGCATCAAAACTAAACATTTCTGTGCACCAACAGACACAATCAACAGTAAAAACACAACCTAGGGAACAGGAGTTTAATTATTAGGGAAATGCAAACCCCTCCCTCCCTTCCCCCACCTTCCCCTCCCCCTCTCCCCCACCCAACCCCATCCTCTCGCTGCCTGCCCCCATAGCTGTTTATCCTGGAGTTTCCTTCTCCTGGTTGCCCAGTCCCTCAGTGCCACCCTGAGCTAGCACCTTGCCTCCAAGAGGATGGCTGGTAAAGCACAACCGTGGAACGTAACAAGTATTGGTGAAGTGTGGAGAAACTGGAGCACTTTTGCATTGTTGCTGCGAAGGTAAAATGGCACAGCCACCATGGAAAAAGTAGGACAGTTCCTCAAAGATTAAAAATAGAATTACCATATGATCCACCAATCCAACTTCTGGGTCTGTACCACAAAGAATTGAAAACAGGATCTCAAAGAGATCTTGCATCCCCCTGTTCATTGCCAGGAGATGGAAACGGTGCAAGTGCCCATTAAATGATGAACAGATAAATAAAATATGGCAAACACATACAGTGGAATAGTATTCAGTCTTAAAAAAGGAAGGGATTCTTGTCACATATACAAATTGGATGAGCCTTGAAAACACGCTAAATGAAATACGCCAGTCATAGATAAGATAAATTCTGTGTGATTCCACTTATACACAGATCAAAAGTTGTCAAATTCATAGCAACAGAAATAGAAAGGTGGTTTTGTAACTGGGTGGTCCCTAGGAAAAGGGGAAGTTCCAAGTTCCCTGCCCCACCCAGGAGGGTGGAGCTGAGCAGAGAAGAGAAGAGAAGGAACCTGACTGAGAAGGAAGCAGGATGGAGAGCCAGAGGACACCTGAGGAAGCCCCATGGAGCAAAGGGAGACGTGTGAAGAAAATGTGCTTGTTTCTTGGCCCTGGACTGGTTAAAAGAAATGTGGGTGAGAGACACATAGGGAGGTGACTATGGCAGTGTTTGTATTGATTTTGATGTTGCTCTTTTCCTCCCTGACTTGTCTGGCCATTTCTGACCCTTTTCCATGGGTCCCGGCCAGAAGGTGCTTTAGTCTTGTGGCAGCTTTCAGGCCTTGCTTTGGGCCAATCCCTTTTGGGTTGACTTTTGCCCACGAGGGGATGGGTCACTTCAGGTGTTTGATTTAGAAATTATATTCTTTGTCTTCTGTATTGTATACTCACGGTATTAAAGTTCCTTTTCATTAAAGTCTTATATGTTTTGTCTTGATGAGGTACATGGCAGAACCTATTTAGAGCAGGCAGGATTGGGGATTGAGGGGTGCCCCTCTCCCTGCCCTGTAACAGACTGGGGGACTGGGGAGTGGAAAGGGGTATTGTTTAATGGGAATAGAGTTTGAGTTTTGTAAGATGAAGCTCTGCAGCTCAGGTGTACCACAACTGAATATACTTAACAGTATATTAACTGTACACTTAAAAATGCCTAACACGGTAAGCAAAAGGAAAAACTAATGATTTTGGAGTCAGAATTGGGTTTGAGTCCCAGCTCTGTCATTTCCTAGCTGTATGACTAGGGGGTGGAGCAATGGCAAATGTCTCTGAGCTTCAGTTTCCCCAAGCGTACAACCAGCAATGCTAGAATCTAAGTCTCGAGGTTAGTGTGAGTGGTGGCTCACTGACAATGCAGGGAAGCAAATGGGCGTGTTTACTGCTGCGAAACTCCAGGCATGCTGGAAGCTGCTCAGGCCCCTCAGACTGGAGCTGAGGCAAGTGTCAGCCCTGGATGGCTGTCCACTCCCAGCCATGTGGCGCCTCTACCCCCACCCCTTCTCCTCCCATTCTCCTGGCCCCTCCCTCCAGCTATGCTGGCCTCCGAGAGCCCAGACACAAGCATGTCCCGGCACAAGGGCTGGGCACCGAGCTGGGATTCTACTGCCCAGAGTGCTAGCAGATGGCGCACTCACTCCTTCGCAGTCTTCAGGACTTTGCTTACAGGTGACAAGGAGAACCATCCCTGACTACCCTATTTACAACTGCACCTTCCCTCAACCACTGCGCTTCCGCTTCCGTTCCCCTGCTCTACTTCTTGCATAGCACACTTTATCACTTTACTTGCTGATTTTGACCCACTTATTCACTGCTATATCCCCAGCTGGCACATAGAAAGTGTTCAATAAATTCTTAAGTGAAGACAAAACTAAGCCTTGGCTTTCTGCTTTCTAAGCCCTCCCCTTGCCCCCACACCCACATCCACCCCGCAATTCCCATCTTAGAGATAGGGCCTGCAGCTTTAAGAACTCCCACTCCCAGTTCCGGGCTGAAAGAGGCCCTTCTTCCCCTCATGAAGGTGGGTACCAATTCTGCCCATCAATATGGGCCTCTGGCAGCCACACTTGGATGCCTGCTGTAATCAATAACCAGTGGCTGCCATCGATCAGCCCCCTGGGTATCAGGAGCCAGGGGACAGGCTAGGAGAGGAGCAGACAGACACAGCCCAGGAAGGAAACAGCAAGGGGAGCCTTCTGTGACCCTGTAAGGCAAGCACACAGGATGGGGATAATCAGGAAAGAGCAGCACCAAGAAGCCCTGGGGAAGTGATGGGGACGGCAGGCGGGGACTGCTCTGCCCAGGACTCAGAGAAGCTCTGCCAAAGCCGGAGCTTTCTACTTGGGAGCAGAACCAGGATTCAAACCCAAGCCTGGAGGCCCTCCCTGGTGGCGCAGTAGGTTAAAGCACAGCACTGAGAAGCTAAAGCCACTGCAGCATGAGTTCGATTCCCCGCCCGGAGGTGACCCACCTGGAGCTGCAGACCTCTCCTGACCCGCCCGCTGCTCCCCTCAGCAGTGTACTTCGTCACTCGGCCTGTTCTGCTCCCCACTCTGTCTCTGAATCTTCTCACTGCCCCCGTCCCTCTGGCCTGTACCCCAGTTCTGTATGCATAAATAAATCTTTAAAAAATAAAAAATAAATGAACCCAAGCCTGGAGGTACAGGCTCTTTGCCTGCAACCCACAGCAGCCCTGAACTGCCACCTGTGGCCCCCCAGCCTGGGGAGACCACCCCATTTGAGTGTGAGCTGGTGGGAGGGCCTCCCTCCCCTTCCACTGGAGTGTCCACTACGAGCTTGTCAAGGAAGTTTCTGGAGAGGTGGAGAGGCAGGAGACAGGGAGCCCAGTGCCCTGGGGGCTGTGGGGTGGGCCTGCTGAGGAGGAGGGAGGGGGCTGTGTGCAGCTGTGATGGTGGGGCTGGTCCTCAGTGGAAGGCCTCTTGGGTGGTCCTTGGGCTAGAGGTGCTCTTCTACCAAGCCAGCTCCCCAACCTTTCTTCCTTTCCTCCCTTTTCTCCAGATCCTCCTGACTCTCACAGCCCACTAACCTTGGGCACATTACTGGGCCCCTCTGAGCCTGGTTTCCTACCTAGAACCCAAAGGTTATAATAGCACTTACTCCCCAGCACCACAGGACTGCATGAGGTGAGGCCGGTAAAGCCACTAGCAGTGTGGGGGTACATAAAACGTCAGCACCACAGTCACACCTCTCCTCTCCCTGCTCCGCGCAGGAGCACGAGGCTTCAGGGTCCCACACCCTCCACGGTGAGCCGGTGGCAAGTGTGAGTGATGGTCTCCGGGCTGATTTAAAGATCCTTGCAGTGCCTGACCGAGGGTGGGCACCCCTGCCTACAGGAAGGGCATCTGTACAAAGCCTGGATGCACACGGGTCCCGGTGGGGGTAAGGGCTCAAGGGTGCCACAGAGCATCCCCTCAGCCCTCCATTGACTCCTTTGTTTCAGAGAACTGAGAGCAGCTGTGCTGGGAGTCGTGTGCATCTTGCCTCTGAAAGTAGAAGGTCAGGGCCAGTTGGAACCACGCTGAGGTTTGCCCCACCAATGCCAAAGAGAGGGAGGGGGTCTCCCTCCTTGGACCAGGCACTTGTTCATTTGCAGTTTTTAGATACCCGGTCTGTGCAGGTCAGTGCAGAGTCCTGGGAACACAGAATAAGTAAAGCGAGCTCTACCCTGTCGGTCTAAGGGGGTGAGGGGGCTGCGGAAGCCTGCGGAGGCCACCAGGGGTGTGGCCTTTTCCAGGACACAGGCCAGTGAGGCGACTGGCAAGAGGGGCCAGTGCACTGCCTGCCGCCACACTTACTGACTTGCTTTTGTCTTTGTTCTGAGGGTGCACATAAACCATGAAAGGTGCCGCTTTTATGGGTCCTTCCTTCTGACACCAGATTCTGGGGCCCGAGCGGGGGCCCACAGTAGTGGAAGGAGAAAGCAGGAGAGTTAGTGGGAGTCAGGGTGGGGAGGAGGCGCCCACCAGCTGGTGAAGGGTGTCCCAGGAAATGGATACTGGGAGAGAGGAGGGGTGGGGGAGGCCAGGCAGGGCATCCCCTAAGAATCCCTGGAGAGGAACCTTGCTTCAAAGCAGAGGCAGAGGTCTAAATCTCTTGATCCTGATTCCAGACCAGCCCCATCCTCCTCCCAGTCTGGGGAAGAAACTGGAACAATGAACGAGGCCGGAGCTCAGGCCTCTCCAGCTCTTCCAAACCCTGGGTTCTGGCCCTGCTCCCCCACCCACTCCAGAGGCCAAACAAGATTCGGTGATTTATAAAGATCATTCTGAGAGCTGTTGGGCCATAAAATAACAATGGCTGTCATTACAACTTACAAGGCACCCCCTTCCCACTGGGGGTACAGTATCCCCATTTTAAAGGGCAACTGAACGCCCTGGGGAATAAGTAACTTGCCTTAGAAACTCATCCAGCTAGGAATAGGGGGGTCAGGCACAACCTCCAAAAGCATGTCACCATCACAGTGATCCATGGGGGCTGAAAATGGTCCCCATGCGGTGGGAATGGGGACACTGAAACCTCCAGCGAGCCTGGTGGGGAGGGCAAAAGAGGGGGAGCCCCAGGTGCCATGCAAACCCCCCCTCTGTGCCATGCGCCCCCACCCCTGAGGGGAGAGAGGGTGACTGCTTGGTCAAAGGCTGCCTCTCCCATGGCAACTCTTCCTCTGCAGAGCCAGGAGTGGCTGGCGTTGAGCTCGGCTGGGTAGAACTTTGTGGAGCACCTCCCCCAGCAGGATGAGCCGAAGACCACCAGGGAGGTGTTAATGAAACAGGGAAGCTGCGAAGAGACCCAGGAGTGATTCCAATCTGACACCTCCACCCCAGCCCCTCCAGTAATGAGCTGGGACCTGCCCTTCTCCCCAGAGAGGGGGTGAGGGGAGAAGAGGAGTCCTCGGGCATCTCTGTAGCCTCTGAGGCCTCCTCTCGTCATTAGCGTTCTCCTTTGTATTATGTCCACAGCAACACAAGGTCACATTTATTGAGCACCTATTGCGCCCCAGACACTAAGTCCCTTCCAAACACCGGATCCTTAATCTTTACCACAGCCTGTAGGAGAGCTACTCTCCTTATTTCCATTTTACAGATGACGAGACTGAGGTTCAATCTGGCCAAGTGGCCCTAGAGAGAGCCAATGTCTGGCCCGGGCCCAGCTTGGAAGTCTGTTAGCGCTTTTGCTACTGTGCCTCTAACTTGGACCCATCGAGAAGTCCGCAGGTGTGATTGGGGGTGGGGAAGTTTTTACCTGGAGGCAGGTGGGGGAGCCCAACCCTGGGAGCACTGGGGGTCGCTCACACCTCCATGCAGAGGCAGGTACATGAGGCCTCGGGTAGAGCTGTGTGAGGAATAAAGGCAACTCACACACTGTGTGTTCTAGAAGTTCCAGAACTGGAAAGCAAGCAAGCAGGACTCTTGCTCTTTCCCCAACCCAGGGCCTCCCATGTGCTCTCTGGGTGTCCTTCCACACGAGTGTGTGAGAAAGTGGGGTGCGGCTCTAGAGAACCCAGCCCTGACCACTGCTGGAGAGTGGGACAGGAAAGGGCTTAGCTGGGGAGGTGTGAAGAAAAGGGGGTGACAAGAGGGGATGTTTGTTAGGAAGACACACCCCTTTTGGCCCCAGGAAGGAGGGGCTGAGCAGCGCTGCAAATGGAGCCCC
This sequence comes from Condylura cristata, assembly GCF_000260355.1. Classification (NCBI taxonomy): domain Eukaryota; kingdom Metazoa; phylum Chordata; class Mammalia; order Eulipotyphla; family Talpidae; genus Condylura; species Condylura cristata. The sequence goes on along the minus strand of NW_004567118.1, from coordinate 15,522,229 downwards.
GTGTTTGTAAACATCATTAATCAGGGATTAGCAGATGGGCATGCTAATTGCACCTGTGGAAGTCAGAGACCTCAAGGTTGATTACATTTACAAACTGTGGGGCTCCCTGGGCCTGGCTCTGCAGGAGTAAGGAGGTGGGGGTCTAATTTAGGACCCCAGCCTGGGGGAGGGAGCTGGCAATTTAGCCAACTGCCAAGAAAGAATATATTGCAGCCCTGGAGGGGACAGACAGGGGCGCTGGCCACAAATCAGCTGCTCTGAGAACACCAAGTCAGAGCCAAAATTTCGGAGACACTGGCCTGGGGGCAGGGAGACCTGACAAAGGAGGATCCTATAAATGTCAATTCAGAGGCCCCCTCTTAACGCCCTCCAGCTGCCCTCAGGGGTAAATCATTGTATTTTGCAGCTAAAAGGGGCCCTAGGGCTAAGGGGCAATGGGCAGCTGGCCCCTTGCCATGGTGGCCAGAGCAGGAGCCAGGAACAGCTGCCATCCTCCTCCAGGCACCGGCTTAGGGCTTGCCACTAGAATCTCACCTAATCTCCCCCAACATTCTCCCAAGGGGACACTATTGGCACTCCCATTTTATAGACCAGGAAAACTGAGGCCTGGGAAAGCGAAGTGGATGTCCTAGGACAGCAGAGCTGGAGCTCAGCCCACCAGGCAGGGCCGTGCTCACGACTGCCACTCTCCTCCCCGGCCTTCAGCCTGACCTGCCTGCAGAGGTGAACCACCGCTCGGCCCCCATGCGCGCCGCCAGACCACCTGGCTCCTGTGTATTTCATCCCACTTGCTGAGCAGCGTCTGTGTGGCAGGCGCTGCACTAGGCACCGGAGGCCGCTGGAGGTGAAATCCTACCTCATCCCTCGGTGGCCTGACGGCCTCAAGGGCTTCCCCTTTGTTTGGGGAGGGTCTGCTTTGCTGGCACAACTGCACACCCATAACCAGTGAGCGGGGCGGCTCACCACAGCCTGGGTTCCTGTGCTTCAAGTGAACCTGTCTTCCAAGAGCCCAGCCAGCCTGCTGCCCAGGAGGTAAAGCAGAGAGCCCCACTGTGCTTGGTGGTGAGCCCCAGAAAATGGCTCCTCTAGATGGCCCAGGAGCTGAAGAACTGTGTGGCCAAAGCAGGTAAAGTAGGGTTCCAGGGGCCACAGAGCAGTCTGTAGGCCTCGGGAAAGGTGGCTCTGAGGACCCTCAACCTTCTAGGTTTAGGGCTGGTTTTAACCCCAGAGAGGGAGTTTGAGTCTATACCCCCACAGGGGAACACCAGGGACACTTGAGTTCTGGGCTTATTTTCATCAATCCTATTAGTCTGATTTCTTCAGAGAAAAAGATTCAAAGGCCCCAGCATTGTGATTTGAAGCAGTTGCTTGGACAGGAGCCCTGGCCTGATGACTCCCAAACCTGGCAGCACTGTGCATCAAATGGGGAGCCCGCAGGAATGCTGGCACCTGGCTCCTTCCCCAGAGAGTCTGATCTAACTGGCTCAGTGCCCCTGGGCTTCTGCAGTATGAAAACTTATCCCCCTTGTTGACCCCATGACTCTAAGCACAGCCAAGGTCAAAACCACACTAGGCTCTGGGCCAAGAGCACAGCCAGTGGGGGTGGGGGGACAGGCGGCTCACCTGGGACTGACTCAGCCACGGGGCTGACGCGGCATTCACTCCTTTCTTAAGAGGGCGGACTGACTTCAAGGCAACCTCAGGCCTCCCTGGTGATGCAGCGGTTAGTCTCAGTGCTATCAAGCTAGTGTCAGCCACTGCAGCATGAGTTTGATCCAGGGCCAGGGAGGTGACCCACATTGCGCGGCAGACCTCTCCTGACCTGCCCACTGCTCCCCTCAGCAGTGCGTTTCAGTAGATTTGCCTGTTCTGCTCCCTGCACTCTCTGGGGATTTCTCACCACCACCTCTCACCTCTGGCCTGTACCCCAGTTCTTTTATGTGTAAATAAATAAAAATAAATCTTAAAAATATTAATAAAGCAATCTTAGCAAACACCGTATGATTTCACTCACATGGTATATAGAGAAACCAAACAGATGAACCAAATAAAACAAAAATAAGCTTTACACAATAAAAACACAAAGACCAACAAACAAAACCAAATAAGTAATCTCATGCCCTTTTGAAGCAAATTTAAATGTCTTCTTAAATTGGTATCGTTCAAATTCCAAGATCAACCCATTCAACAGAAAAGGGAGGCATTTTACTGAGTACCTACTATACGTGAGGAACTGGGTGCTAATCACCTCGATATCCTGTCAGCTACTCAGGATAGTCGCTCTGCCTCCTTGACAGGGGCCCTGAGACTCAAGACATTAAGGAACTTGCCCAGGACACACAGCAGCCAGGCTGTGCATTTAGGGTGTCTGTCCTCCCGACCCACGCTCTCCAAAGCAGTTTTCAACTAGGTGATTCTGTGCCCCAGGGGACATTTGGCAATGTCTGGAGATATTTTTGGTTGCCACACAGGGACAAGAGGGCTACTTCTGGCATCCTGTGGATAGAAGCCAGGCATGGCACTGAACACCCTAAAATGCACGGCACAGCCCTCACAGCAAAGAATGACCTGGCCCAAAATGTCAACAAGGCTGAGGCTGAGAAACCCCCTCCAGAGGTTCTCAGCCTGGGCTGCACTTTAGGCCCTTCAGGGAAGGAGAGTGGAGGGTTTCAAAATTCCTGACACCGTGTGGTGCCCTTACCGATTATGCCAGACACTCTGGGAGTCGGTTCCCAGAGTTTGTTTTTTAAATCCTGCCATGTGGTACCAGAGAGAGTCAAACTTCTCTCAACTACTTATACTGGAGGCTTCTGATGCATCTGTGGGACACTGGGGAGGGCCAAATCTGTCTGGGTTGCGTAACAAACAGCAGCTCTGTCCCCACCACCTCATTGAATCAAAGGCCAGGGCTCTGGTTCCACATTTTGCCCTAGGAGGTGATTGATTGTGTCACCAGTGGGAGGCACTGGAGGGCTGTGGGGGGTGTCCTTCCTCTTACCCTTCCCTCTTGAGGGGCTGCAGCTGTGAATGAGGCTGCACCACATCTGGACCAAAGAGCAAGGCTGCCATCTACTGGAAGACTCGGACAGAAGGCCAGGAGGGCTGACTGCCGCTGAACTCTAGGTGGTTTTACTTGATCCTAGCCACTGCCTGTGAGGGAGAGGCAGACACCTATGGGCCCTGAGACATGCAAAGATGAAGCTTTGTACTGAAGACCTTGCAGCAGGGCAGGGCTGGAGCATGGATTTGCACCTGCCTGGCCCACTCAAGGGCCAGCAGCCCCCTCTACGTCTCACGTCGATTCAAGAGGACAGGACCCTTGGATCGGGCTGCCCGATTACCTTACAACATTTAGACTTCCCTTGACTTTCTGGGGGAAAGAGGCCCTATATCCTAGCACATCCTGGAAATTAAGGCGCTAGCATCTCTAACAGCTTCTCCAAAATTAAAACAGTAGATTGAACTTCCCCTGGTCTCTACCCCAGGCAGTGGCTAAGAAACAGGGACCTGGGTTCACACTCAAGCAAGAGACTGGCGCGTTCAGCGTGTGGATGTGTGCCCTCTGGCACATGACCTGGCACAGTCCAGGTCAGCCCCCATCTTGCCTCTCTTTTTCTGAACTGGAAGACAGTCCAGGGTCCCTGGGCCTTTCACATGTCCTTGAGGGCTCTTGGGATTCTTGGAGAAGTTGTCCTCTCTTCCCTTCTGCAGGAAAACCCTTTCTCTGGCTGCAAATAGAGTGAAGAAGAATTCCTGCAGAGACAGACAGAAGGACAAGGGGAAGACAGAGGACTGAGTGAGGAAGGACTGGGTGTGGAGCCCTTGACACACCCAGGCTCTCCCTCACTCCATCCTCAAAAGGATTCATTTTCCTCGTCCCATACATAAAGCAGCTAAGACACTGAAAGATTGGGAAACGTGTTTAGGATGAACATTACCAAGGGAGTAAAGGGGAGGGTAGACTTGCCTGCAGCCACAGAAACATTCAAGGACTCGAATCCAGGGGGCAGCTGCCGTCCAGGCAGGATGGTAAGGAGAAGCTGGCAGGAGGCCTGCACCTCTGGGGACAGACCCGAGCCCTCGTTCCCTGCAGGGCACAGGAGTAGAGGGTTAGGGATGTCGCAGCTGGACGTGCAGGTGCTTGGGAAATGCACATCTATGCACAGAAAAATAAGGATGTCCACTCACCCAGCACCAGGAGAGTAGGCCGGTCCCACAGGAACTCCAAGCAACTTGTGATGGGGATCTTAGAGGGGTGGTAAACCCCAGTGTCCAGGGAGCCCACCGTGCCAGCTACAAGCCAGCCTTGCTGGGCTTTGGCCTGAAAAGGGGAAAAAGAAATCATGTTCTGGCTTTCTAGCTCACTGAACCTTCCTCAGAGCCCTGGCCAAGGAGTAGCCTGGCCTTGTTCACATATTCATTTGCTGGCTGACCCATTCAATTCAGCCAGTAGCCAGGAGATGCCAGGAATGGGCAGGCTCTGTTCTAGGCACTGGAGACAGGGCAGTGAACATAAAACAGGGCACAATTCCAGCGTCTTCGAAGGATGTTCAGAGAAGGTCTCGCTGAAGTGACTTTGGGTGTAGAAATGCAGATGAATGAGCACTGTGTAGACACACAGAGGAAGAGTATTCTAGGCTGAACCAGTAAATGCAAAGGGCAAAAGGCCGGTGCTTACCTGGCATGTGTGAGGAACAGCAGAACAGCAAGGTGGCCAGTGGGAAGGGAGGCATTGGGACAGGAGAGGGAACAAAGGACCACTTAAGGTCGGGTCTCAAAAGCCACTGGCAGGATGTTGGCTTTTGCTGAGATGCAAAAACTGAAAGATTTTGATCAGAGAAATAACATGGGCTTATGTTTCAACAGAACCACTCTACATGCTGTGTTGGTTGAGAGCTGCTAACAAGCAAGACCAAGTAGGTTTCTGCCACAGCACAGGCAGGAAACTGATGGGGGCTTGAGCCAGAGTAGTAGCAGCAGAGATTACGAGATATGGAATTAATTTCAAGGCAAAACACAAAGGACAGAGGGTGTGAGGGAAGGAAGAATCAAAAATGAATGACACCAAGGTTTTGAGTCTAAACGTGAAGGGATAGAGTGGCTATGTACTGAATTGGGTTAAGTTTGCAGAAGGAACAGGTGCTTGACACTGGAAATGTTTGCCTATTTGTAGCAAAAAATAACCATAAAGTAGTCAACTGGGTATGTGAATAAGAGGTTCAGGAGCAAGATCCAGGCTAGGATATATATTTGGGAGGGAATCAAAAACAGATAGTAAAGTCATAAGATTTGATGATACCACAAGAAGTGGATATCTGTGTGTGTGTATGTATGTATATTTTCTATAAGTAGAAATATATATTAATAAAAAGATGTAACAAGAGAGTTGGAGGATGGTCCAGGGGATGGTCTCCAAAGACAATGCAATACTGCCCCCTTGTGTCCAGCAAAGGAAGCACAACTGAAGAAAAACAAGGACCCGGAAAAGTTTATCAGGTTTACCCTTTCCTAAGATATCACAATTTATCACAATGTTGTTTGTTGGGGGGGGGGAGGGGGTGACCGAGAATGGAGGAGAGGCACAGATTACTCCTTGTTCAAGTTGTGCTCATAATACATGAACCCAAGACTGCTGTTCACAGCTCACAGTCAACACTGAAGACCTATTTTAATAGTCAAGGAGACATACGGGGGCAAATAGGTAAGCCTGGGGAAGGGGTGCAGTCAAGGGGATAAGTCCCTAACTTCAGATTCTGCTTCACTTAAGGCTTCAAAGCTTCAAAGTCCCTTCCAAAAGGGATTTGGAAGAAGCAGGTATGCCAATAGCCCCTTCTCCCGTTGCCCCCAGATAATGGCTAGCTGAGTGCCCTTGGAAAAGCAGCACTTGTCTCATCTTTGCTTCTTTATCCCCATCCTCCCTCCCCATTACCTGTAATAAACCGGCCAGGTTGTCGGTGGAGAACACGTCCATCACCTCCATAGCCCCCGCACTGGCCTTGCTGACTACAGGAGTGAGCGGGCAGCTGCAAAGTTTCCCGTGCCGGGAGTCAGGTTGGGTAATCTCAAGCCCCGTGCCCTGCCCTCCCCAGCTCCCAAGAAGAGGGGGTGAAAATTCTAGGATGGGGGGGAAATGGCTGAAGGACCCTCCCCTCCCACCCCCGATGGTCAAGGTGCTTAGGAACTGGGTGTGCCTCCAAATTAAGGTACTTGGGGAGAAAGAGACGTCCGTGCCTGTTTCTCTGGCTAGTGATGACCTTATCCACTCCGAGGTAGTGAGCAGAGCGCAGCACAGCCCCAAGATTCCGGGGATCCTGAAGCCCCTCGAGGATGAGCCACAGTTGCTGGGGGTCGTCACTTGGCTTCGCCACAGCGACCTCAGTGCAGGGGCGGGGCCGCAGCCGGCTCACTTCCATACAGACGCCTTGGTGGACCTGGTAGCGGCACAGGGCGTCCAGCTTCTGTCTTCTGGGCCGCAGCACTGGGATGTCCCGGGCCTCGGCGGCCCGAAGCAGCTGCGCTCGCTGCCCCTGCAGTCCGGACTTGCCGGCCTGGAGCAGGAGCCGCGCCACGCGGCGGCGGCCGGCCTGCAGAGCCAGGAGGCACGGGGACAGGCCGTACAGCAGCTCCAGTCCGCCAGCCGGCCGCGGGGTGGGCGCCAGGTCATCCTGTCGCAAGCGACTCAGCTCCTCTCCGCCCGGCCTCACCCCATAACATGCCGCTCGAGAGAAACGACATGCGACCAGGCGACCGGAGCTGCGCCACGTCTCACCCCCCAGGACCACGAGCAGTGCCATGCTCAGTGCCGCCTGCTGCGTCCCCAGGAGCGGTCACCGCGCCAGGGTCCGTTTCTGGGCCCCCGGCATGGGTGTGGGGCTCCCTACCGCTCCCCCACCCCGACCCCTCAGAAGAACAGCTAGTCAGCCCAGAACCCCGCAGCCGAATAACCGCGGCGCGACCCCAGCGCCCCAACGTGAGCGGCCCGACTTCCGCGTCCTGCTGGCTCCGCCCCCGCCCTGGGGACGCACCGCGCACGCCCGGCCACTAGGACGGCCCCATGGCGCCCCCTGCAGGGCTGCGCTCCCCACTTTGCCGCTGGCAGCTGAGCTGCTGCCTTTACTGCAACTGTGTCCGTCTGCATTCTGAGCCTCAGTGGTCCCAGGAGGCTGGAGGTTGGTATTCATTCAGGCACCATCCAATGGCACTTTAGGGGCTCTCCTGTTCAACAAGTTAAGTCCTGGCGTCTCTCCTCTTATCCAATCCACCACCAGGTGCTGATTTTCCACAAAATCTTCTAAATTGGCCTCCTTCTGCACCTCTAGACACCTCAGCGGGATCCTAGCAATAACTTCCTGTCCAATGGTCTCTGAAGCTCTGCTGACAGCTCTGGGCCGTGCGCACTGGCTGACAAACCAACCGGTGCCCTTGGCCAGACCTGTCCTGCTAATGGCTAGACTTCTCAGCACTCAGACCCATGGTCCAGGTAGGAGCCACCTTTTCAGCCCCACCTCACTGCTGCACTAATTCTTATGTTGCTGCTGTACTACATGCTCCTTCATGCCTCTCAGCCATGCACCCTGATCTTCTTTTTCTGGCTGGCAAACTCCTTCCCGTTTGCAAGGCCCAAGCACAGGCCTGCCGCCTAAGGTGATCTAGGGGCGATGCCTATCCACCCACCTGTAAATGTCCTGACAAAGCACTCCTGGAAACAGAAGGGGGAAAAATGAAAGGCACTCACAAAGCCATGGCAGGTTGTTAACAATTTTTCTTTTTTAATTATCATAGTGAAATCCACTTGGGAGACAGGCCCTAGTATTCTGCTGCTATAGCCGGAGTGGAGTGATCACCCCACTAGGAGACAGAGAAGTCAAAAGCGGGGTAGATAACTGGAAGGGGGAGAGAGGGACAGCGAGGGAAGCAGGCAGGGGAAGAAGGCAGCCCAGAGCCCCGAATAACCATTCAGGTCAGTGAGGGCATCTCTCTGCCATCTAGCCCGAGGGGCTGGGGTAAGGTGCAAGAGGATAGGAGAAAGCCCTCCCCCACACCCCCCCCTTTGGACCACTGTCTTTTCCCCAGGTTAAAGGAAGAGACAAAGAAGGACAAAGGCCAAGGAGCCCAAGAAGGGGATCAATACAAGTTAACAGGTAAAACAACCAGGGACACCACCCCCTTTCCCCAGCCAATTTTTCACATTTGTAGTGGAAACAATGACAAAATATAAAAACTTCAAACAAAATTTCTAGTTCCTAGTAGGTGCAGTAAGAATTAGACTCCAGGGTTCCAGCAATCAACACCCAAAATCAGCGGCAGGAGCCAAATCATGGTGGTAAGGGGAAGAGGAGCTCCACACAGGAAACTAGGTCACCTGCTCGGTGGGTCTCATCTGGATGTCTCCAATCTGTGGAAGGCACAAGGCTTGAGGCAAGACGCTCTCCCCACCCCCTCGGCGCCACCTTGCTCTCCTCCTCTAGGGTTGGTTGGATTCCTCCAGTGGGTAGACGGTCAAGCCAGACTCACCTGGACATGTGGGGGGGCGCTGAGTACGTAGAGGACAGCCTCAGCCACATCTTCAGGCTTGAGACACTAAGGAGCACCAGAGGAAAGGTCTGAGATGAGAACAGAATGGACCCAAGTTCCCTCCCACCACCAAGGTCCTGGATCTTTCCAGCTCCTACTCTCCCACTCCCACCCTCCAGGAGGGAGACAGGCTGGTTAGAAGTGGGGGGGGGCTGTGAAGGCCAGAGTACCCCCTGCCTTCACTTAGGGAGAGAGGAGCTCTGGGCTCAGCGGGAGGGCCCACCTTTATGTGTTCATAGGTGGCAGCTGCCTTCTCAGGATCCTTGTCATGGAGTTTGAAGGCAAATTGTGTCTCCACCAATCCTGGAGAGATGCACTGGGCCAACAGAGAGGGGCTGGTCAGGGGCTGGGCTTTGCCCTATCCCTGCCCCTGTCAAAGGCCAGGCCTTGAGAAAACTGGAGGGCGAGGATGGAGCCACCTAAGTCCAGCTTCACAGTGATGGCTGCCTGATGTCTAGCAGCTGCCTCTGCTCCAAAACTGCCACTGGCTGGACCACAAGGGTACCTACCACCAACAGAGCTGAGAGGCCATTTTACAAAATGGCACCTTCAAAACCACATAACCTGACAGGCATTATCATTTACAAATGAAAAGACTGCGGCCTGGAGAGTTTGAATGAGTTACCCAAAGTCTCAAGGCCCAAAACCCCAAATTCCTGCCACTGTGCACCTGATTTCCCACAATTGCTTGCTGTCCCTGAGTCTTGCCAGTTCACATTCCCTTTAGGTCAGCCATTTCCCACCTTGGAGTCTGTGAAATGAGCAAAGTCAAGAGCTGACAGAGCCATGCAAGTAACAGCAGAGTCAGATCTATACCCAATCCACTCCCAGGAGCTCTAAGCAGCATTCACTGGACACCGGCATCCTGGACAGTAGTGCACGGGGTGGGGAGGCCCCGTGCCTACCCACCAGGGTCAGGCCACAGCCTCACCGTGGCTCGGATGTGGGTCTGGGCCTCCCGAAGTTCTTGCCTCAGTCCCTCAGTCAATGCGGTGACGGCGTATTTGGTAGCACTATAGAAATGGACCACGGACTGGGGTACCACTCGGTGGCCAGACATGCTGGGTGGAGGGAGGGAAGGGGAAAGAAGAAAAAGTGAAGCTTGTAAGAGAATAACAGTGCTCTCTGCTTACCTGTCAACCACCTAGATGTTAGCAGGGAAATCTTGTAAAGGGCCCCTCTAGAGACCTTGCTCGAGGCCCGATAATCCAACTTGTTTTTCAAGCAGCTCCTGAAAGCCCTACTCTTCCTAGAAGTCCTCCCTATACTGACCATATAATCTGCTCTCCTGGTCACATAGGCTGTCCCAACTTCTCAATCTCATCTGTGTGTCAACTGGGAATCTACTCCCGATAGGGTTCCCAATCTACTTCCCAAAGGGGAAGCCATGCCTCTCCTCAGGTGGGGGACTCCCCAATGATATTATGTAGGCTTTCTTTGTACCATGAGGTGTTCACTCTCAGGCCTGAGGAACAAATAACTAGTCCCAGGAGAGCCCTCAAGATTCAGCTGCAAAGAGATGGACTGACGGATCCATTCCAGCCAACTGGGAGCTGGTACTTCTTTGCTCCACCATGATCATTCACTTGGGTGTTTACTGGGTATTAAATCCCAACTTCACTTCCAAGGAGACTGAGGGCAAAGAGATTCAGATGAGCCATAGCAGGTCACCAGCCCTTCCTGGTGGCCTCACCTGTTGATGTTAATGATGTGCCCGTCATCCACCTTCCGCTCCTTCATGGACTGGTAGGCTTCCCGTGCGCAGATGCTGAGGGCCAGCACGTTCACCTGCAGGCCAGAATGGCAATGGGCTATCGCCAGCTTGGGCCCATCTGAGCAGCTGATGGAAACCCAGAACATCCCCAGGGTGGAGGTACTGGCATTCCAAAACAGTGTCCAGGTCCTCCTAGAGACTGAATATGAGCCCCAGGACCCTTGCCTTCAATGCCCCTCATCTGGAGGCCCTGTCTCGGCTGGCAGCAGAGGCAGCTCCTCTCTGGAGTGACCCACCAACCAAGATCCTGCAAATTGGAATGGAACTCACCCCTCCACACACTCCTCCCCACCCCCACCCCAGCAACCAAACCTACCCAGGACCCAGAAGATTCCCAGGCTTGGCTCCCCACTGCAAATGGAACCTCTGCCTTAGAGAAGCATCTCCTTTTCTTCCCCCAAATACTCCATTCTTCTCTAGGACAGAGTCCCTGGCCTACTTTCTCCCGAACACCTTAAAATCCTTCCTAAAATGGTTCTCATAATCTCTCTGTTCAGGGCCCTCCCTGGTGGTGCAGTGAGTTAAAGCACAGCACTTTGAACCTAGCCGCAACTGCTTCAGCACCCAGGGAGGTGACCCACATGGCGCAGCAGACCTCTCCTGTCTCACCCACTGCTCCCCTCAGCAGTGTACTTTGTCAGTCTGCCTGTTCTGCTCCCACTGTGTCTGATGAATCCTCTCACTGCCCCTGCACCTCTGGCCCGTATCCCAGTTCTATATGCATAAATAAATCTTTAAAAAAACAAAATCTCCCTGTTTAAGCATAGAACTTAAGACTCTCTCAACCTTACTCAGCTCCTCCTGCTCCCTCCGGGTCCCCTCCCTTGAGATGACAAGTGGAAAAAGACCTTGCCCACCTTTCTTTCAAGCCTTCCTTTAATCTCTGTTCTACCTACAAGGACATGGCAGTGGGGAACTTCCTTGGCCCCTGCATACTCCTACACACTCTAGCAGAGGTGACCCCAAATCCCCACCCTTCATGAAATGCAGTAAAGTATCTCTTCTCAAATGTTCCTGCCCAGCCCCACCCCTTAGCCTTACCCAGAAGAACAGGCAGAGATAAAGCTTTCAGCAGGTCCTCGTGCCTTCTCTGGTGGCTCCTCTCGGGAAGAGAGGGCTCCAGCTGAGAGATTAAATGTTTTTCTTTATCAGGTGTGAGAGCCAGGCATTGGGACAGAACAGCCTCCGTGTGAACCTGCCTCAGTGTTCACAGCAGAAGGACCTGGAGGCGTTCAGCCCTGTTTCTGGTCCTCTGAGCAATGTGGGTTTGTGGGGCAGAGAACGTAGCTCCCAACGATAGACATAGTAGGAGAAACAGATCCTTCTGCAGCCAGGGGAATGAATCTTCTAGGTCTGGGAGCCAGGGCTGTGGTAGAGAAGGTGCCTAATAGGAAGATCCTAATAGAATGACCTAATGTTTAAGCTGTAGGGAGCCTTAAGAAATCCCTCATTTTACAGATGGGCAAGGTAAGGTCCAGATTTAGAGCCCCACTTGCTACAGGTGAAGACAATAACTGAGATCTCCCAGAAAGCTCTCTGAAGGCAGGGACAATGCTTCAATTTCATTTTTTCTTGTTTTATTTCCAGGCCCAAGCACCTACTGTCAGCAATATGAAAAGGATTGTGGGTGAACACATCCCATTAGGCTTCCACTTGTCAGATTACTCTCATACCTTAATATTGTCCTACAGTATGATCTAGAGTTTGAAAACCCATGTCCTGAAGGCTGTGTTTGACCCATACATATTTAAAAATGCATCTGGATACGGGCCCTCCCTGGTGGCTTAAAGCACAGCACCAAGAAGCTAAAGGCACTTCTGCATGAGTTCGATCCCCACCTGCCTGCCCCAGAGACAACCCACATGGTGTGGCAGACCTCTCCTGACCCGCCCGCTGCTCCCCTCAGCATTGTACTTCGTTGATCTGCCTGTTCTGCACCCTAGACTGTCTCTGGTATCTCCTCTCACTGCCCCTGCACCTCTGGCCTATACCAGTTCTGTATGTACAAATAAATAAATCTTTAAAAAAAACAATGCATCTGACATGTATTGGAAGATTTGATGCTCAACACCTACTTATTTTGAGTATTTATGGGCTGAGGGGAGCAGTGTACTTTGCCCTATTGGAACTGAGGATTGAATGAGAGGGGTGTGGTGTCACATAAAAATTGGGTCTCCTACTTCTCCAAGCAGTCATAAGTTCTTTTTTCATTATATTAGTTTATTCAGTCATAGGTTCTAACCACACCGCCTCACTGGCACATAGCAAGAAGGCTGGGTTCGGCAGTGGCCCGCCCAGGTGGCTGTGTGCTCTCTCCATTTACTGCAGGCCCCACCCGACCCTAGGCACTCGCTTGCATATCTATTGGACCCCAACTAAATGTGAAATACTGAGGCTCAGAGAGGATAACCAGTTGTTGGCAACACTGGGTGAGAACTTCCTCTCCTATCGCTCTTCTTCCCATAATACCATATCCCCAAGCACTCTGCCTGGCCCTGGCACCTGGGAGACATCCAATAAACAGCAGTTCTCCCCCCACCCTTTCTTCCAACAGGAGAAAACCAGTCTAGGGTATAAGAACTGCCCCCAGGGGCTCAAAGAAAAGTATGGAAAAGATACAGCCATTTCCACTTGCTGTCCCTTCCAGTGCCCCAGGTAGGCACCCTGAGCTCCCCGTTGTCTCCAGCAGCCCTCTGGTTCACAAGCCCTGGTCACGGGCTCTCCACCCAGTCCCCCACAGCCACCCACAGCCCTTACATTGAACATGTCCTTCCAGCCGCTGGTGCTGCCTGAGAGCAGGGTGTCAGGACGGGCCAAGCCGGCATTGTTGATGCAAATGTCCACACCGTTGTGCTGAGAGCGGACAGCCGAGAACATGGAGAGAATGTCCTCTTCATTTGACAGGTCACATCTGTAGGGGATCAAAGTCCCGGGGTAGCCTGCACTCTTACATTCAGCAGCCAGCTCCTATGAAACCCAACAGGGATCTAACTGGGGTGAGCTGCTCACTCCCACACCTCCCCACCCAGAGACAACCTCCTTCCGCAGGCATCACACACACACTCCCTTTTTGGCGGCCACCTTTGTACCACAAAGATATCGGGACTGCCCATCCCCAAAGCTCGGCTTCTTGGGTCAAAGTCCAGGGAATGGGAGCGCTCCCTGAGTGAGGGAGGGGGAAAATGGAATCATCCAAGGAGGAGCCTGACAGACTAACTCAAGCCTTCACTTCTACAAAGGGAAAAGGGCTGGGGCGCTGAGGGAGCTGGCGATCCTGAGCCATCTGGCTGAGTTTCAATGGAAACACCTTCTCCACTCAGAGAAGCCACACCTCTTAGCCTCCCCTATTCTTCCATCAGTGCCAAGCGTCAAGGAGTTGGTTATGCTTGGGCCTCGATGCTGCTATCGGCTTATCCAATCCCTCCCAGAAGGGCTAACGTCTGAATTCTCACCCTCTCTCCACAGAGTGCAGTCAGTTGGCCTGGAGTTCCCAAGCACAACTTTACAAGTCCAAATGCTAATCTCTCCCCTCCCTCCTTATAGGGAAGATCAGGAAGTCAGGACAGATTCTTTCCCTCTGTTCCATGGTGCACCCCTTCCCCAAAAGTTTCTCTGGGGACTGTCAGGTAAGTCAGGTGACATGTAACATCAGACAGCCCCTGTGCATCTCTAGGACCCCCAACTCTGAGGGGCCCTGAAGAAGGAACTGAGGAAGCAGAACTACTGCAAAGAATGAGGCAGCTGACAGTCAAAGCAGGAAGAAAACAAGCTGTGTGGGCTGCAGTCCAGTGACTGGGCTGAGGTGGTGAAGGTGACTGTGTGCATATGTGGAAGGGGGAGGGCTGGGGAGGGGAGGTGCCCCAGAGAAAGGCAAGCTTGGCCAGCTGCCCTGGCCTGGAGTCCCTCCCTGCCCCAAAACCAAGCTGGAAATAAAGGGCTGGGCCAGATGACCTAGGAAATCCTTTTCTACTTTAACTTTCTGTTAGTTCAAAGGCAGAGTCCTCTGGGACCCAGAAGCCCCCCTTTACTCAATGTCACCTCTCAAGGCCTTAGGAAACAGGAGTTATAGACTCAAACTTTTAATATCAATCAATTAATAAAAGCAGACTATGAGCAAGGAAACCTGGAATTCTCCCCCCAACAGGCATCTTCTCCCTTCCTCCTCTAGGTTCACAGCAGCCTAGAAAAGCCAGAATGGAGGAGGGACTGATGTATTTCTGTCACTTCTTTCTCACTGCCCCACCCAGTGTCTCTCCCCATTACATGGAGTTATCTTAGGGCTGAGGGATCAGCCTGGGGCTCTCCTTGAGACTCAGAGACCCCCTTTCCTGGGTTAAGGGTAGCGAGGATAGGAAGAGGAAGCAACAGCAGCTTTCAAATTAAGGAATTCACTGGTCAAATTCCTGTCCTAATTCTTAAGGCTCTGAGACTGGGATTTTGAGCACCTCAGAGTAGGAAAAAAGGAGGGGCAGTGTGGAGCAGTAGTGTGGCCAGATGACCTTGGGACTGTCTAGGAAGTTATAAAGTATACCTTTGGTAAGCAGCAGGGCAGGGGACAGTCCTTCCCACCCACCTGTGCCTCCGATCCCACACAAAGCCTCCCTAGCCCAGGGACTGGGAGCAATAGTGACAGTAAAGCCCAAAGCACTAGCCCAAACCCTCAGAGTGATCAGAAGCAAAGAAGACCTAGGACGGAAATCTCTCTCCCCTTCCTCCCTGCTCGGACCTGGCCAACTTCATTTCATATTTCTCTGAGCTCCGATTGCTCACAACGCTGGGGGCTCCCAAACCGATGTTAAGAGAAAAGCCTGGAGTTCCGGTTCCATCCTGATTTGTCCCTTCAGGGCGCATACGTTCAATGCCCTATTTCACCCATCTGTCTACCCCATTCCTCCCTTGAGCCCACCAGTCGGGGTCAGCTCAGATATGGGAGAGGGGCCCAGCCTCTGCAAAGCTCCACTCCACCCCAATCCCACCCTCAAGTCTCGGGCAGAACGTGACCGTGGTCAAAACCTGTAGCTCCAGCTCCTTTGGCTGGCCGGATACTGCCCGGCTTTGTGGGTTCCCTCCGAACACCAGAGGAAGCTTGGCCACTGAGGCCAGAAAGTTTCTTTCCTTCTCCCCGGCTGCCTGCTGAGCGAGGCCCCGAGCTCCGGCTTCCCCCCTCCTAAGCCCAGGATCTCCGCCAGGAAGGTAGGGAGGAAGAAAGCCGCCGGGGAGTCCGGAGACCTGCTGCGAAGGGGGAGTGGGCTGTCAGGAGGAAGGGCTCCGCTAAAGACGGGACTCGGAGAAGCCAAGCAGAGGCCCCTCGAGCCCTTCACCTCTCCGTCCCTTGGGCCCGCAGTGGCGGGCATGTGCGGGCCGCGCCGCACAGCCCAACTCCGGCCATCCCCTCCCCCACTCGGAGCCCTACCCCGGTGGAAACGCCTCCCGGAGCTTCGCCGCTCCGGGTCCGGACCTTACCTCGATGTTGCCTACGGTGCGGGCACAACCCACCACCTTCAGCCCCTGCTGGACTAGGGCCCGGGCCACCGCCGCGCCGATGCCCCCCGAGGCCCCCGTCACCAGAGCCAGCCGGTCGCGCCACCGCTCCATGCCGGCCCTGGCCATGATCCTCAGCCTCCCGCCCACCTCGCTCTGCGAGCAGGGGCCCGGGATCGCGGAGCTCCGCCCCGGCTGGCTAGAGGTCGGCCGCTCTCTCAGCACCGCGGAGGCGCCCGCCGCCGACTTGCCCCCGACCGGGACGCGCCTGGGCCCGCCTCCATTTGGGCCGGCCTCCGACCGCGACTCCACCCTCCGCTCCTCAGCGATCGGCCGCATCCCGCCAGGGCACAGCCGCCGCCAGAGGGCCCGCCCCTGCGCGGCCACGACCCCGCCCCTTCCGGCCCGGCGGGCGCGCCCGGGGCGGGCCCAGGAGCTTGCGGTCCCGCTGCTCGGAAGAGCGCTTCCGCTTGGGACGGGGGAACCCGAGTTTGACCTGAGCTAGTTCCCCTCGGGATGCAAACTCGCCTTTTGCTCGGCCTCCCTCTCTTGTTTCTGATCCCTAACAGCCTGGAAGAGAAATGAAGGGCACCTAAAGTGACTCCAACGCCTTCCCATACCAACTGGTGCTGATGGGTGGGATTTAGCGCCGAAAAGGCCATCTAAGCTGCCAACGCTGAATCTGGGGGACTCAATACCTGATTCCCCAATGTCTGAACCAATGAGCGTTATATGGTTAAAAATATATAACCAATGAGCGTTATATGGCGCACTTCCAAGTACACCGGCATGGGTGGGGGGGGAGTGTCGTTCTAAAGGTCAACTGCTCTAGACTCTCCCTCTCCCAGTGGACACACTTAGCTCGATGTATACGAAAAGATTAGAGCAATTTAGAGTGCTGTCTGTGAAGAAACTGTTCGGCACTTTAAATAATGCCCTATTAGACTGTACCTATTTGTGAGGAGTGCGAGAAGACAAAAATGGTGAAAAAATGGTTCAGTCTTAGGCCAGGGAACGTTCTCCTAAACTGCCTTCACTCTTCCCCTTGTCTTTTCTTGGGCTGTTGGTTTTGTCCTGAGTAGAATTCAACCGGTTCTCTCACATCTAAGGTCATTCCATCAAAGTGTTGAAAACTGCCTCATTGCTGCATTCTTAGTAGGGCCATCCTTCCAAAGAAAAATCATCTGTCTCTGAATTACTGTAATTTCTCCACTGCAAGCAACCGAATAAAGTAGTGAAGGTGGCTGGCTTATTAATTCACCAAGCACTCAAATGTTTGATTCCAAGGGCAAAGATTACATCAAAGCAGAACCCTTTGCCCTTGCTTCTAGGGGTCCTAAGATAAAATTCGACTGTAACAGAAAGTGTGATGAGCCAAAAAAGACTGTGGGAGCCCTTACATTCCAGGAGGAAAACACAAGGGCTAGAGGGGAATCATGACTCATTTTACTCCTGGCTCCAATCTCAGTACAGCACTTAGATTTGAAGACAACTGGGGTGGATGAAAGGCATGCCAAACTACAAAAATCTTAAGTTCCTGCTGCTGCCTACTTAAAATCTGATTGGCCATGTGATTAATTGGCACAAAGTCCATAAAATTCAATTCTATTCCCCTTTACAAAGAAGAACTGATCATCTCACTACTTGTCTGCTCCCTACCAAGTATTACCAAGTTGCAGACACAAAGCACACGTCTACTGAACTATTGACTCAAAACCTTTTAAGTAACAGCCAAATACTACTCCAGAGGGAATTGTTCTCCAGTACTCAGACAGCTTGTGAAGCAGTAAACTGTAATGCCATACTGAGTAACTTTACTGCTGGAAACCAGATAAGGAACATGCACTTACACAGACCGCAAAGTGGTTTAGCTCTCAGTGCAGCCTTCTGATGCTGGGTCTACATGCTGAGTAATTACTTAACAGTCACCCCTTGGTTGAAATTTTGCCAAGTTTTATTTTGATTCTTCATTCAGAGGTCAGTATGAACCTCTGAAATTAATGTGTTTGGTGTTATGTACCAGGAAACTTTTAACAATAAAGAGCAGTTAAAAGTGGGCGGGGGGGGGCAGGGGTAAGACAGCCAGTATTTTCAAGATATTGTGTTACATTCATCCTTTCAAAACAGAAGTCTGGAAATTGCTGCTCTTAGTTGTCAACACTGACAAAGGAAAGAAATTTGCCTTCAACATATCTATCGTTACTTGCTCTTCATCTTCTCTAACATCAACATTGGCCAAGTACTAAGTCCACAAGTGGCAAATATTAAAATATTGCCACCCAGTAAGTTGAAACATGTACACCAAATTTTACTATGCATATTAATAAATATTCTTTATTTTAAATTTTGCACATTGCGCTTTAACATTACATCCAAACATTTTGCAAGTGGATGTCTACTTTGTAAAACCATATATTCAGCTCATTGTCATTTCTGTACAGAAGTATAAGTACAACAATACTTTTTGCCACTAAGATGCTTTAGTAAAGTCTCACAGGAAGAGAAACATTTAATGAAAAGAGATGGCTTAAATCAAATGGCAGGCCTGTGCAGCACGCACTAAAGACACAAGCCTGAAGAAAGAACTAATGAGGTTACCTCCACCGTCTCCCAAAACAAGAAAGAATCACATTGATTTAAGATAAAATTTTGCCATAAGTCACTAAATTAAGAGTTTTTTTTGAAAGAGAAGGCGCAGTAGTCATCTTGAGTGTTTCATTGAAAGACAGAGCTATTTTATTTATTTAATTTGCTCCAGCAGTTGTCAACCAGCCACTACAAATGGGCCTCTTGTGATCATTTAAGCGGCAGTATTTATTAAATTTCTCCTTCAGATGCTGTCGGTATTGTTCTCTATTGCTGTAGAAAGACTGGTTATTAGCCATAAATGACTGTATTTCATCTTGTGAAATAAAGATTTCCTCATCTGAAGTACATTCGGACTCATCCTGCAAATTAAAACAGTAGTTAAAGACTATGATTTAACAATGCAAAATGCTATGATGAGGGAGAATAGCTAAAAATTAAAGCATCTGCCTTTTTAGTTTCAACTTACTCACATAAAAGGCCTTGAATTGGAATGCTGACAGAATAAGCATTATGTCATTCTGTCTTATAAGTACAAATAAGAATAAAACTAAATCCAACTTGGCTTTTAAACTCTGCTTCTATAATTTGCCCTGCAAGTCAATCAACCTAACAGACAACCAACATACCTTTATTTTAAAAAAATAACTAGTCAGATGATTACAACTAGTTCTCAAACTTTAAATAAACAATTTATTTCTAATCAGCTCTATGTTGAAAATTTAATCTCTACAAATTAATGTAAAATATAACATAAAACTTAGAAAGTTATAAACATAAAACTTATAAAGTTATAAAGTATCATCAGTAAACTTTACAACTACATAAAAAAAAAGGGAAAAAAATAGTATTCAAAAGGATTTGGTTCCAGCAGGATACTAATTACCCCCAGGGGAAAAAAAAAAAAAGCACCCATCTTTTCCCTTTCCTCCAAGCCTCACACAAACTACGGACTGGACTGCTTAAAATCACATATAACTCATCTAAAGTATCAAATTGGAGTCAATTCTAAAAGGATTCCCAAATCCCAGTAAGATTAATCCTACTTGACATCTAGAAGAAACAACCTAGAAAATGGACCCTCACTCAGATTCCATATTCTTCCCTAGTCTGGAAGGGTTACCACTAAGAAAGGCAGTTTGCTTATAATAACATTTTTCAAGGGGCAGAATCTTGAACATAAATGCCAACTATTCTCTCCCAACTAGTGTCTTCTTACTCCTTTGAGACACGGGGGACAAGGAATTGTGATACAGAAAAAAACAGCATAAACCAAGAGCTTTTATAAAAGCAGGAATGAAATCATCAAAGAATGAAATTCTTCCCATAATTTCTTAAAAGCCTTCCCTACTGCTCATTTTAAATGTACATATATGGTCTCTTCCCACATCTACCCAAGTAAGCAAAAGAATTATCTACAACAAAATGTCATGGCTTACTTACAAGGAGTTCAACTAAGCTCTTGGCACCTTTTCCAGAATCAGGACCAAATGACGTTTCTGTGGGTTCTGCAAACTGTGGTACATTTTTCCTATGCTCAAACCAAGGCAGTGGTTGCCCACCCTTTTCAGAGCTGCAACAGCTTTCAGGATGTGCATCTTTGGTCTTGTCACGGTGAAACACTGTGTGCACGGTGTTTCCTGAGGTCTCTCGATTACCTGGATCTGTAATACAGCTTCCAAGCTTTTGGATCTGAAACCACAGTAAAGGATTTCCCAGATAAATAGGCAAGGAACTTAACAGCAAATATGCTTTAAAGAAAATAAAGAGCCTGGGCAGAGTGTTAACTTTTTAGAAGGAATACTGACTAACGGCAATAGTTGGCATTCATAATTACATATAATACTGGATTGCTATATTAACCCATCAAAATATAATCCCACTTCATCTTCACAGAACCTAATCTGATAGGGATTTACCTCTATTTTACAGATGGGAAAACTAGGAAAAAGCAAACATCAAGATTACATAATTGATACATTTTAAAGGTTACTATGAAAGCATGAATTGGATTTGACACACATGCCTGTCACACAAACAGCCATATTAGAGAGAGACACATACACACAAGTCACAAGATGAGTACTGTTTCTAAAATCTAAATCCTAGCAACTGTAGCTGCACATTTACTACTCCAAAGAAAATGGGTTGCTTTCCTCTCAACAACAAAGGTTTAAGAATACAAATTACAACTCTTACATGTTCATCACATTTCAGTATCTTGCTTTTCTTTTTCTTCTTTTTATTTTTTCCTTTGGTGGTGTTCTCTTCAGAATTTGCCCAACATTCAACACAACTATCACCATCATCCTCTTTGTCTTCACAATGATGAACACAGGAGTCATCACCTAAGCAATCAATAATCTCTTATTTTTGTGCTCTACAACAGCAATGTAAGAGAACTATTTGAAAAGTTTAATCTCAACCTACCATGTTCATCATGATTACAAATGCCTTCAGTGCACGCAACATCCGAACCCTCCCGAGAACCTGTTTCACTCCCTTCCATGCTAGATGAATATCCACAATCACTACCATTACAGTGTGGAGATAAGCCTGAAAATAAATCAGGAGGGAGTCAAAATTAACAGACCAGTAACTATAATGAACCAAAAGGGACTGCAGAAAAATTTCAAAATTGATTGTTTATTGAAAGAGAAAGTAAATTAAGTAATAATATAAATATATAATAAAAATATGATTAGGGATTTATAGTTTTTTTTTGGGTCAAATAACAGCAAATCACAAACCATAGTGAAAAATGAAATATTATCTCACTAAAGTATATGATGTTCTTGGGGCAACAAAGCCTCAAGAATTTAAAAGAAAGAACAGACTTAAGAGTTAATTTACACGTTTTTTTAAAAAGCCAATCGTGGGCCCTCCCTAGTGGCACATGGGGTTAAAGCACAGCACTAAGAAACAAGCCACTTCCCTGCCTGCCCCTGAGGTGACCACATGGTGTGGCAGACCCTCCCCACCCGCCTGCTGCTC
>NW_004567118.1:15434978-15498462 GCF_000260355.1 Condylura cristata | reverse complement strand
TAAATAAATCTTAAAAAAAAAAAAAAGATAAAAGCCAACACTGTCTTTCTAAAACAAACACAACATTAAGTATTTTGACATATACAGAGTACAGTATACAAGCTGTAGGAACTCACATTTCTGGAAGAGCCAAATATAACAAAAAGCAATACTTCTATCCAAAGCAGTGTAATACACAGTTGAGTTAAATATTAAGTAATACTACCTTCTCTTGGCTTACTTCTTTTTCATCTGCTGGTTGTAAGGGAGTTGGAATATCACATACACATTTATTTTTTCGTCTATTCTTTCGTTTTTGGCGTTTCTTTTCTTGCTTGAGTTCTCTTACTCGTTCCTCTTCTGAAAATTCTTCACAAAGTTGTTCTAATCGGCTAATACCCTGTACTTTTTCAACAGTCATCTAATGTAAAAGAGTAAATACTGATCAAAACTTCTTAAGTTTGCATGGAAATCTACGTTTGTGAATTTATAACACCATACACACACACACACACACTAAAACTGGCATTGCAATAACCTTCACAAAATACTTCAAATTTTAATATTGTAAATGATGACAGTCTTAGACTCTACTGAAGTAACATAACTAATGCAAAGTTAAAAGCAGCCCCCCAAAACAAACAAAAGCAGCCCAAAAAGGAATAACAAAAGTAGATAAATGTAATCCCAATGATAAATGTATACTTACACACACCCCTAATCCAAACCATTAATATTCCAGTTTCAAAAATCAGAATTTTAACACGCAAAGTAAACACTCATTTCTTTCTCCATACAATGAGAAGACCATAAACCTGATTAGATGATCTAAGTTTCTGGAGACATTACTTCTATAAAAAGAGACATTACTTCTATACAAACAAAAGGAATAAGGTATCTGTTAAGGCAGCTTCTCAATCCACCTGTGACTGTGCAGGTGCTTCTTTTTCTCCTTTTCCTAATACTTATCTTTATAAAATGTTAAAAAAAAAAAAAAAAAACTAGTTCAGCAAGAACTAGTTCAAACCTGAAAACTCCCCAGAAGAATGTTTGAAATTCATAGATGGTCCTCTAAAAAAGAGGCACTATAGTTTCCCTACCATTCTCAAAAGGAGCTGCTAATCTAGTTAAGGGACTACAACTACCCCCTAGAAAGTAACAAAATATTTACTAGCTAAAAAGTCATGCTCTACAGAGTATAATAGAAGGGAAAAAAGTTACCAAACCATAAGCTCTAAAACCAAAAGGAGTGGTCATCAATCACTGTGCTTGTAAAAAGTAGTTCTGAGATCAGGGCACTCAAGTAGCATTTACTTCATGTTATTGAACACAGCAGGCAAACCAAGACTCACTAAAGATTTCTACTTTTGTTATTCCTTTTTGGGCTGCTTTTGTTTGTTTGTTTTTGGGGGCTGCTTTTAACTTTGCATTAGTTATGTTTCATAGCAACATCTTGTGAAATAGTCACCAACTTCAATTTTCTACTCTAAGAAAATCTAAAAACCAAGACTAGCAGAAAAAGAAGAGTAAAAAAACCAAGAAAAATCCACAAACTTCCACTCACAGCTTGCCAGGAAACCCCTCTCCCAAGCTCACAATATCAGCAGATCACAACCAGGCCAAGGTGACACTACATTAAAATTAAGTCCAATAATTTGACTAAGCAATCTCGGACAATGAAGCAGCTCGACGTTCTTACCTCAAAACTCTTGCGTAAAGCATCAACACCAAGGTAGAAGAGCATCTGCCACGTCTGCTCCTCTGCTCGCAATTTTTGCCAGATTCGATGTAGTCTTTCATAAAGATGAATTCCCAAGCAGGTCAAAACTTCTTCTTGAGCTATATCTATTGTCTTAGCATGTCTTTCTCTTCGCCTATAAAGGAAAATAGATCACATATAATTCCTTAATACCCTTCAGTGAAACAGTAAAAGATGGATAACACATTTCCAATTCATATTTTAAATACAACCTGCATACTTATTAAAAACCTAATAATGAGAATGTTACACATTTAAACTCTGTATATACAGATACACAAATACATGTATGTAACAATGAGAAATACACATGCAGGTGGAACTTGTCTTAATTTTGCTAAAAATTAGGTAATTCAGGAACTGGCCCTAAATCAGATGATTTCCTTAGCACATAGCAGTTATATGCAAGGATCCTATGCTCACTTCAGATGCACATATAAGTGTCCAGCTCATAGTAGATATAACAGCATAACAGTTCTTTTCACCTCTCAATTATAGCAAATGCCTGTTTTTTGTTTTGTTTTGTTTTGAATTCCCCTTTTTGGAGAAAATGCAGAAAGGCAATACCAAAGTGCCAAAGTGATTCATTGACAGGCAGAACACCTTTAGGCCAGTCTTCAGTAGACATGTTCCCAAACTTGTAACAAATGTCTTTATACTCCTAAAGGCCTAGCAGAAAGTAGGGACTCAAGTGAGAGTTGGTATACAAAACAAAGGAAAATGAGTTTGATTTATTCCATGAAGGACATTTTCTGAATTTATTTTTACCAAGTCTGAGTAAAATTTAGGTTCCTATTCAAGGACAAATATATATATATATACACAGTTCATGAATTACATCCAATGAAAGCTATTTCTTAGCCTCCTACTGTCAAGACCTCATTTCCAATGCAAAAATCATCACTACAAACAAAATTTAAAAGTGAAAATGCATGGATGAAGATGGGGAAAATACCTTCTAATCATTTCCCAATGAAAATGATAGTTTCCAATGATCAAAGCCAAAGAAGCCTGCCACCTACTTCAAGCAACAAGCAGAGGACTAAACCAAACACCACAGAAAACCTGCTTTTGTTCAATTAAGAAATATATATTTTAAAGAAAGTAAAAATGTTATAGGCACATTTCTAATGGCTAAATATATCATATATACTGAGGCAGAAGGTGACAGAAATAATGTTTCAGGAATAAAATGAAGCAAAGCGCTAGATAACCCATTCTAGCAAATTACATACTCATACCCTCCTGCGAACTCTGGCTCAGCACGACCCAAAAGATGTGCAATAAAATCTGTTTCACAGCAAACATGTATATGTCGTTCATGTGGACAGCACCGCAAGCCTTCATAAAGTGCAGCACAGTAGCCCTTCTCTTTGCTGCAATCAAGTTCACCAATAAGGATATTGTATGCTCGGAGGACTTTATTTTTGCAATCAGTGCAAAACCTGTTAAGAAGAAAAAGCTCAAAATTAAGAACTGATATGTAATTATTTCATAGGATGTACTAACAGTGAACTAGAAGATGACACTACAACCCCATCGTGAGCATTAAAAACAAATAAAGTCTCCAGACATCTATTGAAAAATATACAGGAAAAATATACATGAGGGTCTTCTGGTGGCTCAGGAGATAAAGGCTCAATGCTATCAAATTATAGCCAGTCACTGTGGCATGAGTTTGATGCCTGACCAGGGAACTGACCCACATGACACAGCAGACTTCTGTCGACCACTCAGCAGAGCATTTCAGGAGATCTGCCTGTTCTGTTCCCCACTCTGTCTCTGGTGAATCCTTTCATCCCCCATACCTCTGACCTGTACCCCAGTTCTTGTATGAATAAATACATCTTAAAAATTAAAAAGAACTACTTAATCAGCTTAACTATAAACAACAGAGCTACAAATCAAAGTCTCACAGGATCCCTCTCTTTCTACCCTCTGAAATAAGCTGGTATATTCAGTTAGTTAAAACTTCATTCTGATTTTTATTACAATTGCTTAATATATATTAGCTAAGTATCTGTGGGGAAGGAGGAAAGGCAAGGAAGTGGTACAAATATTTTTAATTTATTGGTAAATTTCAAAATATCAAAATCTTTCTTCCAAAAAATATATTTTTCTCAAAACACAGACAGAATACAGATAACATATACATAGAAATGTGGTTTAAACTTAAGTGTACTGCGACAAAACTGTAGAGTATGTGAACATAGAGGATAAAGACATTTTCTTTATAAACCACTATTCAATTAGAAAAGAAAAAAAATCTGGTTTATCTTTGAATTTCTGAAACAAGAAAAAGCTTGGTGAAAAAACCACAGTAAATGGTTCTCTAAGAAGACTGGCTTTGATTTCTTAAGATTTAAATTCATCTCCCTAGCTAAGCTCATGTACTCCCATGACTTCAGCCAACATGTCTGACTTTCACCTTACAACTATTCAAATTTCTGCTCTTGTCTGAGAGTCAGACCCATACTAAAAAAAATCAAAGACATCACATACATCCCACTGGCAACACATCAGACTGACTCACTATTCAAAACCAGGACAACAGTGTTCTTTTCCATTCTACTTAAGGACACCACCATTCACATAATCACTGCATGGAATATCTTTAGTCAAGTGTACTTCTCTTTAGGTCCTCCCTTTTAGGGGTGGCATCAATTCTGTCTTTTTTACATTTCCTGAAGATCCCCTTCTTTTCAGTACTCTCTGCCCTGCTTTCAATTACCTAGAATAAATTTTAAAAAGCTTCATCATCACTGTTTTTCCTACTTCCACTCTCCCTAACCTTAATGCATCTCTCGTACCAAAATAATTTTTAAATTTGTATTATTTCATCCTCAACTTAACAATCTCCTCAGACTATAAACTCCTTATCAAGTTACTTCTTTTCTTACCCAACCTGTTTCCTAAGACTTACCTCCACTCAATCATGCCCCCCCACAGACACCACATGTACAATGGAGTACTATGAATATAAGTGATGTGTTTCTACTTCAGTCTTTTTATCTTCTGCATCATCTCTACTCCTTTCTACTCCATTTGCCTAAATCATATTCATCTTTATAGAAGCCTTCTGAAATTCCCTAACTAGAATTCAATTTCCTTTGAGTTCCTCTTATTTCTGATACACATTTCTTACTAAAGTGTTTACCCTTACATTGCCATGTATTAATATCATATGCAGTATTCTTTTTGGACAATAGTAGATAGCTGCTTTTCATGTACTTTTTCTTTTCTTACTCTTTTTCAAATAAGCCTACTTGGTAAACAGAAGCAATGATACTCTCAAGTAAAGTGTTTCACTCATACTTTAAAAAGATACAAAAAATATACAAAAATTAACTCAGTGTTTTATAGACTTAAAATTTAAGTATTATGATTGAAGCTATAAAACTCCTAGAAGAAAAGAGAAGGGGGAACAAAATTATGACTTTAGACTAGGCAGTGATTTCTTGGATATGTATGTAAATGAGACATCATACTTAAAAACTGCTGTATAGTAAATAATAGGGTGAAAGACAACCTATGGAATAGAGAAAGTATTATAAATCACAAACTAAATAAGGAACTAATATCCAAACTATATAAAAAAACCACTACAATTCAATAACAAGGTACAAAAAAATTTTTAATGGGTTAAAGAGACATTTTCCCCAAAATACAAAAATAGCTAACAAGTATATAAAAGATGCTCAATAGAACAAATCATCAGGAAAAGGTAAATCAAAGCCACACAATTATCACCTCAAACCTACTGTTACAGTCAGGTTTACAAAAGTAAAACAAGTATCGGTAAATACATGGGAAAATTAGAACCCTTGCATAATGCTGGTGAACTGAAAAATGGTACGCCACTACAGCAAACAGTATGGTACTCCCTCAAGAGATTAAAAATATAACTATCAAATGATCCAGCAAGCCCACTTCTGGGTAGAGATCCAAAAGAACTGAAAGCAGGATTTCAAGATGTACTTGTACACTCTTGCTCACTGCTACATATTCACAATCACCAAGAAGTGTGAGCACTGATGGCTAAATGCAGTATATACGTATAATATTCAGCCTTATAAAAAGGAAATTTTGTCATATGCCACCACACAGATGAACCCTGCACACATTAGACTAAGTAAAAGAAACCAATCACACACACACAAGTTGCATGACTCAACCTAATGTGTCAATGAAAATAATCCAAATCCTAGAAACTGAAACTAGAATGATTGTTACCAGGATTGGAAGGAATAATGAGAGCTGCTATTTAATAAGTATCAATTCAGTCAGACAAGATGAAAAAATTCTATGGACATTTTCCATACAATAATGTATACAGTTAACAACTGTTAATGCATACTTGAAAGCTGTTTTTTACCAGTTTTTAAAAATTTCTGTCATGGGGAAAAGAGATATGAGCAAAGAAATAACAAATATATTTTCAGGTTACAAATGGTAAATTTACATTTTCAGATATGTATATCATACATACAGTAATAATAATAAAATTTAAGTAAATTTTCTCCCCATATTTTACGACTTTTAACACTTAAGAGTAGCTTAATGTGTTTGACTGCACATAATATTAAGTAACTTAAGCATAAACAGCAATTTTAAAGTATACGAAAGCTGTAAGAATGAAAAGTAATTTTTCCTATTTTTAAATGTAAATTTGCACATAAATTAGAAGTTTCAAAAGAAAAGGCTTCACTTCCCTAACACTTAGTGTCTAATAATGTACTATCTTGTAATATTTAACTAGTGTTATCTGTTAATGTAACTGCCATAATACTTCTTAAATAGTGTTATCAAATCTTTAAATGTTCAGAAAAATCCACCAAGTAACTAAGTAAGTGCCAAAAGGGTACATCTTTAGGCTGTGGGAAATAATTTTCAATGGACTCTAACTCAAAAAAACTATACTTGAGGGCTTCCCTGGCTGGTGCAATGGATTAAGTCTCAGCACTATGAAGCTATTGGTAGCCACTATAGCACAAGTTCCATCCCCAGCCAGAGAGCTAACCCACATGGAACAGACCTCTCCTGTCTGGCCTACTGTTCTCCTCAGCAGTGTGTTTCAGGCAATCTGTTTATTATGCTCCCCACTCTGGTGAATCCTCTCACCCTCCCACCCCACACCTCTGGCCTACACTCCAGCATAAATAAATAAATCTTTTCTTTAATCTTAAAAAAATAGAAGTAACAGGGACTTGCAAATCTGGCACACACTCACCAACGTACTATGGGCTAGGTACTGTTATAAATGAATCTTACTATATATCATCAATCTGCACAACAAACTTAATCCTATAATAAATCCTGCAAGTAATATTTTCATTATTTTTGTCTTAAAGAGAAAACTTAAGGCACAGAATTAACTTGTACAAAGTTGTAATCAGTACAATGTAAATTCAATGTAGTCTTCTCACTTAATTTTAATAGTGCTTCTCCCTACCCTGTTTTTAATAAAATGAAGCTGACCTTTTTATAAATAAAAATCATTGCCCCAAAACACAGGGAATATCTACACAATTATGGGAAATTCCAAAACTTTAGCCCTGGTAACGAGTAATTTATGGTACAAAAAGCTCCCTTTTGGGTGAATCAATTAATTTTGAAAGAGGAAGGAATCCATAGTGAACCTATATACATCTGGATGTTTGGTGTTCATCCCCTTCCAAAATCCCAAATAACTGACACATTTTCTACTCTGTTTGGTATAATCCAAAAAGGAAAACAAAGTTTGTCAAATGAAAATATCTAATAAACCTAGGAGACAGGTGGTATCTTTAGATTACTACCATATAAAAATTACCAATCTTATAATGCCTGTTTTTATCATTCACGAAATATTTTCTCAAAGCGTTCCAAAGTAATTGTGTATCTGTCCCAAGGTCAAAAAACATACAACTACAAACCCAACATGTGACAAATTTGTATTAAAACAGTAAAACTCCCCCTAAAAAATGCCATTTCTAGATGGCTCTCTTACCAGTTTCCTTTCCTACTGCTCTCCCTCCCTACGAATTTCTAAATGTTAATGACACTTAGAAAATTTCTTTGTAAAGTAGAATTCTAAAAAGAAAAATCTGAAGTTACTTTTATAGTACATGAATTCCAATTCTATTTTTAGGTCTTGACAGTAATAGGAGAAATATTAAAAATATTACTGAATTGCTAATTTTACTTTTGAAAAACGACACCATGAAATACTTCTATCACAGAAACAAGGAGTACTAGTGCTTCCAAAATGATTCAGTATATTTTAATTGTTCTAGTCATTCTGTGTTTTTTGAAAGCCTGACCTGGAACTAACAGATAAAAATTACAAAAAAAAGAGATGCTCAATACAAGAAGATTAACACTGAGTCATCCCATAAAGGAACTGCCTACCCTAACATTATTCTCTGCTGAGTACCAGATACGAATGGGAAGACAAGAATACTATTATATAAACATATCAGAGACAGGTCAGTCTGATGACTGACAACAAAGGTACCTTCCAAATATACTTATTATAGCCTTTAGACTTACCTATGTTTTCGAAGATATGTTTCTAGTGTTTCTAAAAGACAACTAGAGTCAATTAAAACTACTTCGTCCCTGCATTCTTGGGACATTAGTTCCCATACGTCCATCCAACAACCTCTGCAGAAAGAAATAAATATTAGTGAAAAGGAGAACTACATAAGGATAAACATTATTAAAAAGCGAAGTAAAGGATTGCTTGATTTTACCTGGCTGTTCCCTGGAAAGGTCCATAATGGAAAATGATCCTACACTTGCTGTCCTTCCTGTGGTCTTCACTACTTCTCTTATCTGTACTTAACTTCTCTGAACTGACACTGCTACTGCTCCCTTCACTGTAGTACAGTATAGTACAAAGCTTAGTGATACTGACATAATCTGAATGAGTTATTTCTATAGTCTAAATTATGAACTCTTTAACATATTAAGATATTAATAAAATAAGCTTGCAAATTTGTATGTAATTATATATTTATCTTAACCATAATAAACATTATTTAAATGTGCTCTTTTTATTAAAAAGTTTTCATTCAACCATTAAGTTTCCCTGATACAATTTAACATTTACATTTATCTAGGTAACAATTAGTTAATGTACTAAACATTTTATGAACAAATCTATCTGAATATTTTAAGGTTAAAAGGGCTGAAAAATATAAAATATTTTTACTTACAAATACAGATCTCCCAAAGAAAAGTCTAACAAATTTTGATCTATTTAGTATGATTTTCAGCTAGCCCATGACAACAAAAAAACTCTTATTTAGCTTCACATATTATATGCTGGGAAAGCCACAAGTTAATCTAATTTTAGTAAATAAAACTTTACATTTACTAAATTAAAGTTATCGTACTAACATGAAAACTTTACACAACCTAAGTTACTATTAAGTACAATACAAATAATTTTGTAAAACTTACTAAAAATTTCCCAGACTCTCCCTCCCCCACAGGCTTTAATGTGGTGTTGGTCATGCATTTTGCTTTGTTGTTGATGTGCATTCTAAGAGCAATGTGTGCCTATATTCTTGAGTTTTCATGATTCTGAACAACTGGCTCCTGCCTGTTCTTCTGCAGGTCTCACTATAGTACTAGAAACTCATTACCTTGGGTGCTTGAGATGAAAAAAATCTCAATCTTAACCTTCTCTATCTGGCTACAAAGATTTTTTTCAACCCCTCCCCACAATATAAGGTCACATATACAATTCAGCTCCTTTACTCCCAAAGGCCCAGGCCAAGGGGTTCAGTCAGTGCCCCTTATTTTTTAAACAAAAACTTCAACTCCAGTCGCTCCTTCCATGTTGGTTCCTTCTACTCTCAACGCCTACAGAGTTCCTCTATCTCTGATTATGCTTTAACGACCCATAATCCCTCCTAAAACTGACTCTCAAACTCAAAAAAACTTTTCACAATTGAGGAAAAGGTTCGTGAAATCAGAGCTGGGAAATGATTATTGTATCATCAGAATATGACTTTTTTATTCTAAAAAAACTTTAAAAATCTGCAGCTGAAGTCAAGCTTTATCCATAATCTCTCTGGACAGAACAGCTTCAAACTGCTTTCAAAATTAATCTTTCTGGAAAAGAAGTGCTTCCACTTCCTTGTTCCACAGCCATACTTTCCACTCACAGCTTAATCCATTACATTACACTGCCAATCTTCACTTTTCTACCCATTCTGATCTGGATTCTGCTTCTAACAACAGATCTACTCATCAAGATTATCTCAGTGGACACTTCTAGGAGATACTAATAAGTCAGGTGAATGAAACACTTAACCTTAGATAACCACTTTATACTATATAGAGCTTTTACCAGTTTCAAAGTACTCTCTCATGTAGATAGCACACTAGTGTGTGGCTCTTGCTTGGATCCGAATTCAAACAGATCAATGTAAAAAGAGATCTTAATAGAACTGGATATTAGATTATAATTTTGTTAGGGATTATAGAATGGTACTGTTATTATTAAAGTCCATATATTTAAAGATACATGAGAAAATATGTAGGAGCAAAATAATATGATGCCTTGGACCTACTTTAAAATACCTCAGCAAAAAAAAAAAGATGGAAAGAAGACAAATATGGCAACTCTTAGTAATTTCTAATCTGGGTGAAGTATTTGTGG
Source organism: Condylura cristata (assembly GCF_000260355.1). Classification (NCBI taxonomy): domain Eukaryota; kingdom Metazoa; phylum Chordata; class Mammalia; order Eulipotyphla; family Talpidae; genus Condylura; species Condylura cristata. The sequence goes on along the minus strand of NW_004567118.1, from coordinate 15,488,071 downwards.
GGGAGAAGTGTTTATATAAAAGGTCTTTCTATTTTTCTATGTGTTTAACATTTTCATAATAAAATTTTAGAAATCTGTTCCTGAGTATGGGGGAGATGCCTTATTAATAGACTATTAAAATGCCACCACCTGGTCATCCAGGTATCAGGAAGGAAAATGTCTATATACAACAATGGTGTTAAATTTGACTGACAAAAGTTAATTTCTTAAGCATCAGTTTACATCATACTATTCTCTCTAAAGTGAAATTCCCTTCAAATTCATTGACTTCTCTTTACCACACCCAACCAGTTTCGTAGGGAACAACTATGACACTGTGCTAGGAGAAGGAGGCAGAAATTCAAGGGGCCATCTTGGACATTATAGCATGTAACCAAGAAAACTGCAAATTAGTTACATGAATACACATTGCTATAACTCATGTAAGACTTTAAAAAAACCTTGATAAGTTATTAGTAGAGACAAGACAGACAAGAATAACTTACATGTTATGACTATTATGTAGAATGATATCACAACACTGTGGCTACATAAGTGCCACAATGATCTCAACTTCCTTTCTTTGAAACATATTTAATATAAGAAAAAAAATACTTACAAAAGCATACCTAATTAATTTCAATGCAAAAATGCCTACAGAACCAGTATACATATTTTAAGCTGCATTACTATGTACCCAATTATATATAAATAAAATTAGCAATGTGCGCTTTTTTATTAAATATGATCAACATTTACAATTTTTTGTTTAACATTTACAATCTTAACAACAACAAAGCATTTTGATATTCAATTATACTTACCCCAAAGGTTTTGGTTTGTGTGTATCTAAGGAGTGCAACTGACATCTCTTGTTCTTTTTACTTTTTGGAATAGCATCTATCATGTCATTTAGTTTGGACCTGATTAAAGTAAAACATTAATGATTTGATTAGTATTTATTTTTCTCTAGACCTTTCAAAATCTCTGTCTTACAGTGAAAATTATATTTAAGCTTTATAGACATTTCACTTACTTTGAAAATTCTCATCAAATTCTAACCCAAAAGAGTGTACACTAGTCTCCCCATTCCATCCCCAGTCCAGTCAGTAAGAAATGATGAAAAAAACTGCTCTATTCAAGGAGCTCTTTCCCCTATATCGCATCTGTCTCATCATCCCTGCATAACTATTTTATGTAGCAGTGTACCTAATACTCAATTTGATAATGGACTTTAAACCTCAACTACCTCCCCTTGTACAAATTATCTAAATATACACTATTCTTGATGAGGAGACATCAAAAAATTTTATGCTATCATTACTACTAAACCACTACTATTCACATCCTACATCCAACCACTCAGCAAAGTGTGTCAACTCTAATTTTCAAATACATTCTAAATCAAATGATATCTTGGCACATCTACCATTTCTGCCCTTGTCTAATTCTTTCTTTAGTTTGGTCAATTTTAATAGCCTGACTGGTCTCCTCCCTTCCATATTTTGTCTTTACAGTGTAGGCTTCACTTAGCTAGTAGAATGATCTTTTCAAAATATATATCACTTTGTTATTATGATATTCAAAAATACCCCAAGGTTTCTTTTTTCAAGTAAAGATTCAAAGTTTCTATTACTACCTCTAAATAAGAAAGTCCCAGGGTTTGAATCCCTTCTCTTTTCCTATTATACTCATTTTGTGGTGCTCGTGTCTAATCTCATCAATTTAAATGATATACATTTAACATAAACATTCACTATCACTTACATACTCTGCTACATATAAGCTGATGATACATATTTATATCTCTAGGCCTTATCACTCTGAACTCTACTTGGATGCCCAATTGTATCTCAAACTTAACATCCAAAAGTGAGGTCTGCACAATTGTTTCTTCCAGTTTTACTCATTTTAATCAATGGAAACCACTGGTCCTTTCTTCAGATCACAAATCTAAGAATCACCTTTGATGTCCCCCTTTCTATCCAACCTATCCAGAAGTCCTGTCGATTCATTTATTAAAATATATCCAGGATACAATAATTTCTTGTTATCTCTGTGGCCACCATCCTCTCTCACATGGATAGTTAAACAGCCTGCTTCTCTGCCCTTTACTACCCTTCAGTTTATTCTCAACATAGAGTTCACAGTAAATTGAACTTCAAGTCAGCCCATGGCTGCTCTGCTCACCCTCCCAAATCTTCCCATCTTACTCAAAGTTAAAAAAAAAAAAAAAAAAAAGACCTCAGGAAGACCTACTAGGCACTTCATAATTAGGCCTTTTGTTATTCCTCTGACCTCATCTTTTCTTACAGTTTCCTTCATTCAAAGAGGGAAAGAAACCACAATGGTTTCTTTGCTGTTCTTCAAAAAAAAAAAAAACAGGGACAACATTAAACTTTAAACCTTTATACTTATTGCTCTTTCTGCCTTCCCCCAAATAGCTACATGGTTTGTTCACTCACTTCGCCAGACTCTATATTGAGTATCATTTTATCAGTGAAGGCTTCCCTAAAAATTCTCTTAAAAAATTCTTCTTAAGTGGGTTTTCAATGTAACTGAACACACCTAACAAACTATATATTTGCTCATTGCCTGCCTCTCCCCACATAAAAACAGAAATTTACAGTCATTGTCATCTAATAGACTCAAGTTTTGACCTGACCAAATTCATAAAGAGCTGCTACCATTATCACCAAATTTAAAGATTTAGCAAACTTATTTTTTTCCTAATTGATTATACTTACCCATGTACATAAAATAATGTATAAAGCTTCTTTGCATCAGTCATGCAGCTTCGAGTTACAGATAGGACTCCCTTGGGTCCCACTGTCAGGGGCTCAAGGGCAGGATTTCCAGACTCTACAAGCTGGGAAAAGAGGCGTTCCACACTGCGACGACAACCAACACATGGAACAAGCTGAGAAAGTGCACTCAAGACTTCACGTGATGTCACCACCATGGCAATACTCAGATCTTGTTGCTTAAGCATACTATGTCGCTGAGAAAAAGAGGGGAAGAAAATGAAGAGACATAATATTACTCTTTTACTACTACTTCTGTTTCCTACCCTTGTCTAGTAAATACAACCTGGGACAAGCTTGTGATCTCTACCTGCAGCTGAATCAAAAAGGCAAGGTAGCCAGCCTTGTCCATGTTATAATGAGTTTGCTGCACAAACCTCTCACCTTGTTCCAGAATCTAGAATATAAAAAGTTCTACTTAAGATGACAGGGCTAAATGCCCAGGCATTGTGGGGAAAAAAGCCTTGCATTTGGAAACACAGTGGTTATTCAGTGACTATTAAACATAGTATTCTCACTTAAGATTTAAAAAATGTTTAAAACTAAAAGAATAAAACACAATGTAACTTTATCACATCTTCTCAGCTTTTATTATAGGAGTCAAGTTAGGATGGTGGTCATGTAGAGGGAGCAATTCTCAACCTAGAGTTATATAAAGGTGTCTTACGGATTAGTGGGAGAGAACAAGGCCTGTTTTATCTGTTTAAAAAAAAGAATAATATTGGTGCATTAGTGTTACCTACTGGTTATGACAAGTTAGGAAAACGTCTGAGAACGACAACTACAAAGAAATGGGAAAAACTTTAATAAATTTTAACTTCTACACTGATGGAGTTACAGTTATACTACAAGCAATACCTCCAGCCTTAGCAAAGCCAGATGTAAAAGATAACCTCTGAAAAGGATTTTTTTATATTTACCATTAAATTTTCACTTACATTTTCTCCAAAAGTAGAAATAGAATTTAAGTAACTGATCACTCATTACCTTGATTATATAAAGTATCATACTGCTTAAGAATAAAAATAATTTAAATTGGCAACACAAGATTTTTTTTTTTTAACTTGGAATAAAAATAATTACAAAAAGAAAATCAATGCACTCTCAAAAAAAAGGCTGTATATCTAACACCTATTTTTAAGAAAAAGTATGGCCTGGTGAAATCTTTAAAAGATGGCCTGAAATTAGTTTTATGGACCTATAAAATGTTAACAAAATACCATCAAAATCCCTCTTGCTTGACAGATACATACATACATTTTAGAGCAATAGTGAAAGAAAACAATTTCAATAAAATCTTAAGACCTAGAGCTTAGGTAAAACAAAAACTTATAGTTGCATGTTACATACGATATAAATTAAAATTTGAAATTACTTTAAAATGTACATGCACACACAGGCAGACATGCACACACACACACACACACATACACCATTTAAAACACTAATTTCCAAAACTATTACCTGAATGAACTGCTTTAACTGTGTACCATTATTTTGATGCCCATCGAGATTTAACACATTGTCAGGAAATTCCATCACCATCTTAAATATGCAAAAGAATAAAAATCAATTATTTTGTTTTCTTTGAACATTTGCAACAGCTTATTTTATGAATTCTTAAGACAAAAATCATTCATTAAAAAAACCAGATTAGGCCCTCCCTGGTGGCGCATCGGGTTAAAGCGCAGCACTGAGAAGCTTGGGCCACTTCCTCATGAGTTCGATCCCCGCCTGCCCCGGAGGTGACCACATGGCGCGGCAGACCTCTCCTGACCCGCCCGCTGCTCCCCTCAGCAGTGTACTTTGTCGATCTGCCTGTTCTGTTCCCCACTCTGTCTCTGGTGAATCCTCTCACCCTCCGCTCTGGCCTGTACCCCAGTTCTGTATGAATAAATAAATAAATCTTTAAAAAAAAAAAAAGCCAGATTAGCCCATCCTGTTCCACATCCTGTTCAAAAATGCTATAAAATCCAGGTTAGATAAGTTTCTAAAGTCAGAAATGGCAGTTACTAGGACCAAAGATATTGAATTCAGGCAGACATGAGCTCAAATATCTGCTCTACCACTCAAAATCTGTGCCTTAATACTGGGCATATTATTTGACCAATTTGATTTTCAGTTTCCTCATTTGTAAAATGAGATTAAATAATTTTAATCTCTATCTCACATAGTTGGATGTGAAGGTTACATTTAAATGTTTGCTGCAATAGCCAATGTCAGCATTTTATAAGTAAAATAATCTGATTATTTTACACTAAGTATCCTGATAGTTTGTTATCCTGTCTAATATGGAATACGATAAATATCAGAATATAAATGACTATATAGATGAAATACTCAGAACAGTACCTGAACACATAGTAACTTTTGTTCTACTTATGAACAGAAAGGATACACTGAATTTAATTCCGTTATCAAAATCCACTACTAGAAGAATAAGGATGTAAAGTTTAAGGATGTTTCAGATGTCAGATGATAGGGAATTAGTAATTAACACATTTCACTTATCTGTGACATCAATGATTTTAAGAAGAATCAAAGATATATACCACTAGATAAGAGATATTAAAAATATAAGATGTCGGGCCTTCCCTGGAGGTGCAGCGGGTTAAAGCACAACACTAAGAAGATAAAGCCACTTCAGCATGAGTTCGATCCCCACCCCAAAGGTGATCCACATGGTGCAGCAGACCGCTCCTGACCCACCCGCTACGCTCCTCAGCAGTGTACTTAATAGTCAGCCTGTTCTGCTCCCCATTGTCTCTGGTGAAGCTCTCACTGCCCCTGCAACTCTAGCCTGTACCCCAGTACTGTGTGCATAAATAAATCTTTAAAATATATATATATATATTATAAGTATATATATTTTATTTTATGCATAAGTAAACCTTTAAAAAATATATATATATATAAGATGTCACTATGGTGATGGCACACGGGCGATGTGGTGATGGGAAACCCACAGGGATTACAACTGAGATGAAAAAAGACACAAAATGATGTAAAAATAAACTATATTATTAGTGTATATATATATATATATATTTTAGAGATATTAAAAAAGAAATATACCTGCAAATAAAGTTAACACACTTTGTCTTAACTAAAACATTGTTAAAGGCATCAAACATTATGCTGGGACAAAAGCTTCTATATTCAGATCACAAAGATTCTAAATTTCAACACCTGAACTGTAAACTCAGGATTAAAAATAATAATAACTGGGAGCAAAAACACAAACACCCATCTAGAGGAATATGACCTAAAAAAGATTCCCTCCCTACTCTCCTGCACTGCTGGTCGGAATGCAAATTAGTACAACCACTATGGAAAGCTGTTTGGAGGTTTCCTAGGTCTACCCAAATGACACCAAAACACTTGATTATAAAAAAGACACCTGCAACCCCCATGTTTACTGCTGCTCTATTTACAATAGGAAAGACATGGAATCAACACAAATGCCCAAAAGTAGATGACTGGATTAAAAAGATGTGGTACATATATACAATGAAATACTATTTAGCAATCAAAAAGATGAACCCATGCCTTTTGCAGCAACATGGATGGAGCTGGAAGGGATCATGCTTAGTGAAATAATCCACAAAGAAAAAGAAAAATACCAGATGGTTTCACACATAGCAGAAACATAAAAGGCTGGGGGGTGGGGGTGCGGTAGTGAACAACTATATACCAGAGACATTTTACAGGTGTGGAGTGGGTAATGGAATTAAAAATTGTGGGGGCGGGGAGGGGAGGAAGGGAGTGCATGGAACTATGATTCACTATGGTGAATTGGTGATGGGAAACACATGGGGATTACAACTGAGATTGGGAAAAGTCACAAAATGATGTAAAAATAAACTATGATAAAAACTAAAACAAAGAAAATAGATTCCCTCCCTTCACCAAACAACACACAAGGACCTGTTTATTGGAGATAACCATTCTTTACCCCCACATTAGGAAAAAAGCCTCAATAAGTACACTTATTCTAACATTAGCTGAAGACTGGAAAAATAAAGCAAATATATGCACTAAATATAAATCTTTATCTCAAAGGGGGAATACTAGGTATATGAAAGTAGGAAAACTAGTGGATACTGGTAATGGACAATGATGCAAATACCAACTCCACATCCAGAGGATTTACTGTATTTCCCAGAACCAAAACTGTATGTACATATTACTCATATTTTTAATGTATATTTTATCTTAAAGAAAAAGAAAATATGTAACATATTAGATGTAGCTATCTCTAGATAATGTTTCTATCTTTCCCAAAGTTATTACAATGCACATATTATTACCAGAGGAAATAATACTGTTTCCAACTCTGTATTCATTATATTATGTTCAGAGATATGCTTCTACCTCAACAGCTTTTACTTTCTGAAGGTTTCTTTTCATATATATATATGTATATATATACATGTGTGCGTGTATATATATACACACACACATATACACACACACACACACACACACAAATCTTACAGCTTCAAGATTTAACTTCATTTGACCTTCAATTTTATGAACTGCCCTCTAGTTTCCCTGAATTTCCCTTTCATAGTCTTGTTATCTCCAAAGGGAGGTGGTGGTGGGTAATAAAACTATTTAATGCAACTTCATGTATAGTAGGCATTGTTCTAAACACTTTTTATATACACGTTTTTAAATTTATTTATGCATACAAGAACTGGGATACAGGTTAAAGGTGTGAGAGGTTTCACCAGAGTCAAAGTGGGGAGCAGAACAGGCACATGTACTGAAACACAGTGCTGAGGGGAGCAGGGGGCAGGTTAGGAGAGATCCGGCAGCCATGCAGATCACCTCCAGGGCTGGGGATTGAACTAGTGCAGCAGTGGCTGTGGATAGCTGTGCTTTAACTGGTTGCACCACTAGGGAGGACCCAACACTTTTTTTTTTTAAAGATTTATTTCCTCATGCAGAACTGGGGTACAGGCCAGAGATGCGTTGGGTGACAGGATTCACCAGAGACAGAGCGGGGAGCAGAACAGGCAGGTAGACGAAGTACACTGCTGAGGGGAGCAGCGGGCAAGTCAGGAGAGGTCTGTCACACCATGTGGATCTCCTCCGGGGCAGGCGGGGATCGAACTCACACGGAAGTGGCTTAAGCTTCTCAGTGCTGTGCTTTAACCCGCTGCGTCACCAGGGAGGGTCCCCAACACTTTTATATATTAACTTCACCAATACAAAGTAAAGTTAGTTGCTACTTTAATAATGTAGCTCTAAATAGTGAGGAGGACAATAAGCAAAATATCTAATGAGCCATAGTGTTCACTGTATTTATTATATTTAACAACCTACTTAAAAGTTTATAAACAGGGCCCTCCCTGGTGGCGCAGCAGGTTAAAGCACAGCACTGAGAAGCTGAAGCCACTTCCGCATGAAGCTGAAGCCACTTCTGCATGAGTTCAATCCCCGTCTGCCTGGAGGTGACCCACATGGTGCAGCAGACCTCTCCTGACCCGCCCACTGGTCCCCTCAGCAATGTACTTCATCAGTTGGCCTGTTCTGCTCTCCTCTCTGTCTCTGGTGAGTCTTCTCGCCGCCCCTGCACCTCTGACCTGTACCCCAGTTCTGTATGCACAAATAAATAAATCTTTAAAAAAAAAAAAGTTTAAAAACAAGTAAATTCTTATTAGAAATAAAGGCCCAAGAAAAGACATTAAGTGAATAAAAAGTTAAGAGTACTTAACTTTTCAAGCCCTCCCTGGTGGCACAACTGGTTAAATTGCAGCACAGTGAAGCTATCCACAGCCACAGCACGAGCTCTATCCCCAGCCAGGGAGGTGACCCAAATGGCGTGGCAGACCTCTCCTGTCTCACTGGATGCTCCCTTCAGCAGTATATTTCAGTAGATCTGCAAGTTCTGTTCCCCACTCTGTCTCTGGTGAATCCTCTCACCTCTCCACTCCTCTTGGCCTGCACCCCAGTTCTTGTATGGATAAATAAATCTTAAAAAAAAAAAAAATGTTTTCTGAAACCACTACAGTGCTTAAAACACAAAGAAATTTAAGTGTCAAGGGCCCTCCCTGATGGCACAACAGGTTAAAACACAGCACTATGAAGCTATCCACAGCCACTGCAGCACAAGTTCTATCCCCAGCCAGGGAGGTGACCCACATGGTGAGGCAGACCTCTCTTGTCTCACCCGCCACTCCCTTCATCAGTATATTTCAGTAGATCTGCCTGTTCTGTTTCCCACTCTATCTCTGGTGAATCCTCACTGCCTGCACCTCTGTCCTGTACCCCAGTTCTGTATAAATAAATAAAACTTAAAGAAAAAAAAAGAAATTTAATTGGCAAGTCATAAAAAAGGTACAGGACAATCTTAAAAGCCATATAACTCAAGAGAACAATGAAGCTCATTCTGAATCCACCATTTAAGCAACCAACATCTTGATTTGCATTTGTACATGCTTAATAAAAATATACACCATTTCACCACATATCAATTGCCACCACAGAAAAAATTAAAATAATCACCTATATACTAAAATCCAGCTCTTAATGAACATGCAAAGAATCAAAGTTTCTCCAGTTTGGCTTTTAGATGATACCCTAAATTTAACACACTGAGGTCAACTAACCTTTTCTATATATGTAAAGTACATGTATGTGACATGTACACATGTGTAACATGTATTCATGTGATATATGTAATAGAACATATATTGTGCGTGTAACCTATGTATACATAGGTGATACAGTTTTATATATCACATATAATAAACACGTTATTCATATATACAAATAGGTTAATACCTACTTTAGGAATTCTTTTTAAAAACCAGTAACAGGGTTAAAATTTAAAAAGCTAAAAAAATCTCACTTCAGACCATTTCATTTGTATCTAACCACTACAGATGTCAAAATCAGATCTATTACTGTGTTTCTTGGCTATCAGTAGCTTAAGTAGTATTAAATTTTCTCTTATATTTATTCTATACCACTTTGGTTAGAAACCTTGCACTTACATAAATGACTGTCCTTACCTTTCAAACTCTCAAGATAATGGTATTTCATCTTTTTCCCCCTAGTCAATCACTATATGCTCCTCAATATTGATATTAACAAGGGTAAAAAGAAAAAGGAAGGCAAAGAAGGAAAGTAGTACCATTTTTTCCATTTTTAAAAACTACTTCCTGGACTGAGCCTTCAGAGTCTAGGTTACCTCAAAGAAGACAGTCATGTAAAGTATTTCAGGTGTGGTTTCACAGAATTCAGCTTCATGATGAGGTTGCCTGTCCAAAGCTAGCTAAAAATAGAATGAGTCATTGTCCTGCAATTACTGCTTTATAAACTTTATTGAATCCATTACCCACTTTCACTCTTAAGTACCTGTTCTGGTTTCTCCAGACCACAAATAACTTGTTTTTAGTACATTTTCACAAGCTGCAACCAATATTCGTTTACATTATTAAAAAGCATTGTCCCTTTAATTTACTCCTTCATCCTTGCAGCTTTTTGGTAACATTTATAATTTTTGATAAAATTTAATGGTTACTCAAGAGTTGAAAGAAAACATTAAATACTAAACTTTTCACAAATACCAAATACCTAATCCCCAAGTGGATATACTAACATTTATTATCTTCTAAAGTCCCAATTAAAAAAACCCTTATTAGATTGAATTAGGAGGGTAAACTATGTTCCAGAAATACTGCAGCAATTTGATAATATGTATCAAGAATTTTATAAAAGGCTCTTACACTTTGATCCAGTACTTCCAAAGCATAACAAATACTGTAATGCAAAGATTTATGCATTATTTATGGCAAAAACTAGAATCCCCTTTGCTCAACAAAGAAAAATGATTAAATTAAGCAATGCCAAATATAGTTACTAAAAATGCTTAAATTAAAAATAAGAAAATGATGTCATTATAGTTAGTGGGGGAAAAAAGCAAAACATTAGTTGTTATTAAAGACAATACATCTCAACTCTGTGTGTGCGTGTGTGTGTGTGTATGACTAGAATTACACCAAGTGCTAAAATAACATTAGTTATCTTTGGGAAGTAGGATTAAAGAGAACTTGTTTTGTGGTTATTTTTCAAGATTACCTTATGAGAATGTATTTTGCCTCTTTTTATTTATGAAACAACTCACTTTAAATAATGTACTTTTTCAAAAACATCTCTCAAGATGTTTTATTATCTTATAACCCATGTGCTATTTTTACGATTCTAACTGAGATATATTTTGACCATATAGCATACCACTTTGCTAAATGTGCCACCAGCTTATTTGCAATTTTCTCGTATTTCCTACATAAGCACTGGACTCAAGTATTCATTAAAACCACTAAACTACCCATGAGTCCTTTAAGCATGGATAAAACATACCACATAAAAGATGTGGCTACTTCTTCAGTTTCTTAATTTCATTATACAAATTCAACTTCAAATTGTTAATTTAAGGCTAGAAATTTCAGCTTCTGTTACTAAAATGGTAAATATTTTGTAACTGATTATAAACTATAAATGCTGTAACTAAACTGAACTCAGACTACTCCAAATAACCAAACAATGTTTCTTTCCTACATTATCTGTGGACCCCAAGAACAAAGCCCAAACCAAAAGTTAACTTCAAGGATACAGTGCCATCAAACTATCAGTAAACTAGTCTAGAACTGCTACAAGCGTCTTTCTTCCCTCTACTTCAACAGGTGTTTGTTCTGTTCATTTAAGTGGCATCTGGTAGGGTAGTTCTAAAAGAAACTTGCTTCCCTAAATATGATGCACTCTAGAATTTCCACTGGTCAGTATTAATGACCTTGCAGAGGTTTTAAGACAAAAGCAATAGTTCCAAGGCTTTTCCCAAGTAAAAATGGTACCTTTTCCTAAAATAAAATGCTATTTTGAGGTATTTTAAATTAAAATGTCTAAACTTTATTAACCTTAGTCACAAGTCTACAATACAATAAAAACAGAACTCAACCATCAAGCTCAGTCTGATCCCAACTTCTCTGGGAAAATAAGTACAGTAATAAATACCCTGCAAGGTTATTTTTCTATGGAAACCTTTGGTAACGTTGCACAAAAAAAATATAAAAATACCCCCTAAATTGGCGATTTTTAAGGTACTAAATGACAGATGTATCAACACTGTATTCATACTAAAGGTAGGTAATGTGGGAGAAAAATCAGTCTGTTTAAATTTTGTAAACTGTCAAGTTTGCATTAATTTTCCCTGTTTTAAGTAATGTATGTCCAATCCACAGGATTCTATTTCTTAACTTCAAAGGTATCTGGGAACAGTAAAAGGGGAATACCAAATTATATGCTCTAGAAAAGTTTTTATGTTGGAAAGGGAGAGAAGCAAGCAACAAATGAACTCATATCAGTATTAAAGTTGAGAAATGCATGATTTAATTTGATCAGTGTTAGTTTTATCTACTTAAAATACAAATTGCATTATACTTTTAATGCAAAAAGTGCAGAAATCATAACCAAGGCATACAGATACTCCCTAAAGCATCAACACAAATTGTATTTGCCTTATGTTAGGCCATATCATTCTTTTTCCATGGGAGAAAAAAAAATGCACTTGTGTAATTATGGTTGCTTTCAGTCAAAAAGTTCTAACAAATTATGTCATTCAATAGCTCTCCTAAACCTTTTTAAATTGCTGCAACTCAATCAAGTCTTAATTGAGACTCGGAAATAGAAAGGCATTCAGTGGCATCTCTACAATGACTTGCATTTTATATAAAATTTGGAAAAAAAAAAGTTCAGCATTAACCCAAAAAATTCAGGAATAAAACACCTCAGCTGCCTTTAAAAAATAAAAAGCCAAAGGTGACAGGATGAAGAGAAGCAGTTACACCTTACTGAAAGACAACTGTAGAAGCCAAAGCTTCAACAGCAGCATCAAAAGGCAATCTCAGAAGACATTCAGGACTCATTTCATTTAAAAAATAGTGGCAAGCAATTGCACTCATTTCCTGTTCAGATTCAGTTCAAATATCTGCCATTTCCTTTATAAAGAAAATAGTACAGCAACACAGGGCAGAGGGTCGCTAATGCTTTATTACCACCAACTCCAGAAAGGAACAAGATGAGCCGTCAACTTCTCGTGACACTTACACATTCAATACAGAATGTGACACTCTTACACCTTCACTACTTTTGCTTCCTCGCAGAAAAAGAGCTTACTTGTAAACTAGAGAACAACTAATGCCAAGAAAGCCCATTTTGAAGAGTCATGGTCTCGCAACACCATCGTTTCCGAGAGTTTTAATGTACTAGGCAATAGGAGCCGAGCGAAATCAATTCAGTTGGTGGCATCTTCGTGTGCAGGAGCATGTCATGCTGCCCTCAGTAATTAGACGCACGCACTGAGAGCTATCCCAGCAAGATGGGAAATACAAAGCTCAGAGTGCAGCTGCGACATTTCCCGATAACCGAGCCTCCCCGAGGGGAGGCGGCTTCTGTGAGGGATAGGCCTGAACACCCGCGATCCTTCCACCCCTCTCCGAGGCGAGACGCGTGCTTTGGCACCGGCGTCGCCTCCAGAGGGGAAAGGTGAAGGAAGCCGGCTCCGAAGGGAAAGCCCGGGGAGCCGGGCTCCAGGTGCGGACGGAGCGCTCGGCTTGGGGCTCGCGGACGCTGCCGACAGACCCACGGCGGAGGCGAGTTTGTGGGGCCTGCCGAGAAAAGGCCTCGCCTAGGAGTTGCAACACACTCTTTCTCCAGTGCGCAGCGCTCGGCCTGGGGGAGGGGGAGGAGGGGAAACAGCTGCCAGGGGAGCGGCGAGCCCGGCCCGGCCCGCTCACCGTGAGGGTGTCGTCTATGTAGAGGGGAATCTGCCTCCTCTCGAAGGGGAACTCCTCCTCCCCGTCCCTGCACACTGCCACCAGTCGCGCCATCGTCCCCGACGCTGCCGTTGCCACCGTCACCACCTCCTCCCAGCTGCCGCCGCCGCTGCTGCTCCTGCCGCTGTCGCTGCCGCCTCCTCCCTGCTCCTGCCTGCAACAGCCAAACCCCGCGAGCGTAAGCACCCGCCGCCGCGCAGCACTTTCGCCACGGGGGAGGGAGAGGAGCAGGAGGGAAAGGAGAGTCAGGCTGCGTTTCCCATCACCCGATTCCACACGCACTCAGCCAATCAGCGCCCAGCCGCGCCGGGACCCGCCCCCTCGCGCCGCGCTCACCCCACCCCCACCCGTCGGCCTCCAGTCAGGGTCCACAGGAGTGGCGGAAGGGACGCGGCCTCGGGGTTTCCCCAGCCGTCACCGGATTCTCGGCTCTGGGACCCCACCCCGACCTCAACTCCGCAGTCCGCTCCCCGCTTGGGGGCCTTCAGCCTTAGCTGACCCCTTCAACCCCTTCCTAGGCGCGCCCCGCCCAGTCAGTCCCCAGGGCTGCAGTTGCCCAGCGCGATCCCGCCCCTGGGAGGGGTCGACCCCGCCTCAGCTCTGCGGAGTCCAAGGGGGAGAGGGAGGGAGGCACACGCCCCTTCCTCACCCTTCTCGGAGGAGGCCTCTGGGTTCTGACCTTCACCGTTTTCGTGGTCGCCTCCCTGACCCCCACCTCTGCTCCCCGTTACCGGCTGACGAGGCCCGCGTCAGGGCCGGCCTGGGCGGGAGCGCGGCTCCGAATGCCGTTTCCTCTCCAGACTCAGTCAGCCGCTCGCGCCACGGGGAGTGGGGGAGGGAGGGCGGGGGACGTGGGGAGGGGGGGGCAGGGAGGGGCCGAGAACGCCGGGTGGGGCCCCGCCTCCTCTCGCGAGACTGTGGTCGGCCTCTCCCGGGTCTCCGCTTTCGAAATCCGGGCGGAGGGGGTGCTGGGGCGGGGTTCTTCCCCGGCAAAGCCCAACGCGTGGCGGGCGCAGTCCCCGAGTCTGGCTGCTCAAATCTATCTGAAGCAGGCCTCCAGGCGGGAGTGAGTCAGCCCCAAACCCAGTTCCCCGCCGCGCGGGCCTGGGAGCCGCTCTCCCGAGGGCGGCGGGCTGAGGGAAGCCGAGCCGAACCGGGCTCGCTCAGGGCCGCCCCGAGGGTCGAGGCCGGGTGAGGGCTGGGGTAAGTGGTGAGGAGCGGAGGATTTCGAGTCAGTGAAAGTGAAACGGCCCAGTGAGAGAGGGGAGCTGAGCATCTGGGGGGTGAGAGACAAACTCTGGACTTGGCTCCGGGCACTCGACGCCGCTTTCGCAGCTCCACCGGTAGCCAGCCGCACCACTGCTTCCCAGACGCACTGCTTCGGGTCCCCGCCGAGGGGGCCGAAAATTGGTGCCGACCGCGCTGTCGCTGATGTCGCCGTTACACTAGAGACAAAAGAACACGTAGAGAGCGACCTACGGGTGTCCAGACCCGAGAAGCTTCTTGGTCTGGGTTAACATTAACTGGGTTTCAGACAGAACACCGTTTCTCCTGGGCAAAGTACTACTACTGGCCAAAGGCCCTTGCCTCCTGCCCTCCGGAGAAACAGCTGCTGTCAAGACAAATCGTCTACACTCTGCCGGCCACCAGGTATTCAGTTCCTACCTTGAAGGCTTTGGAGAAGGCCTGTTGTGAAGCCAGAATGGCTATTGGGAAGTATTTTGCCTATGAAAGTCTTGGCGATTTTAAGGGTAGATCTCTAGTTCCTGGAGGGAAAGGCTACAGCCCTGATACTGGCAGTGGGGTCATAACGTGAAGATTCACAACAGATACTCCATAGTGCACCCCTAGCCATGCTGACTTCAGACATTGTGTGGTCACTGTCAGGATGGGTGACATAATAAAATGGAAGAACCATTGTTCAGTCTCAAAGGTGTGTTTATCGAGTAAGTAAGTATGTCTTTCGGCCATGTGAGTATAGCAGAACAATGTAACCATTTGCTTAAATCCAGTAGGCATGTAGGATGTGCATGCAACTTCTGACCGGTTGAGTAGAGTGAAACTCTGAACATTAAATTTTAGAGACTTGTATTTTATATTAAAAACACATTAAAAGAAGAGCTCCAGTATGAGTTCGATCCCCAGCCAGGGAGCTGACCCACATGGGGCAGCAGACCCCTCCTGATCCACCCGCTGCTCCCCTCAGCAGTGTATTTCAATAGATTCACCTGTTCTGCTCCCCCCTCTGTCTCTGGTGAATCTTCTCACACCATATCTCTGGCCTGTACCCCAGTTCTGTAAGCATAAATAAATAAATCTTTAAAAAAAAAAACCAAAAAAAAAACACTAAAAAAGAATACTGTGGCTTTTACAATCTAAAGGTGATCCTCCTGTAAAGATGCTATCAATGTACCTTCTCTAGAACCTTTTAAACTTCCTTTGTTTTGTGATTAGCAAAGACCATCGAAAATGACAAGCCAATAGATAGGTGTTATTTTTAACAACTTTATTACTGAGCACACACTCTGAGTAGCCAAGAACAGAGCATTCAACCTGGATTTAATCTAAGTTAGAAAAAGCACTAAAACCCAAATAAAGTGCTCTCCCTGGTGGTGCAGCCGGTGAAAGCGTAGCACTTCGAAGCCAGCCAGTCACAGCCACTTCAATTTGCCTTCCATCCTCAGCTGGGGAGGTGACCCACATGGCTCAGCAGATCTCTCCTGCCTCGCCTCTTGCTCCCCTCAGCAGTGTACTTTGTTGATCTGCCTGTTCTGCTACGCACTCTGTCTCTGGTGAATCCTCTCAATGCCCCTGCACCTCTGGCCTATACCCCAGTTCTATATGCATAAATAAGTCATTCTTTAAAAAAAGTAATAATAATGAAATTAGAAGACCACAGCATTCTCCAGCTGTAATAATTTCCCTGGTTTGGATTTGTCTTTTAGGTCCACTGAGAAGGCACTTATTTTTATTTTCACTATTGGCCAATGTTCAGCTATAAACAGTAATACAACAGACAATGTCCACCATTGTCTATAGAGAACTTACCTCTAGTTGTTACCTCCAGTTGTTGCTCTTTTTAAATTTTGATAATTAACATTGTCAAAGGCAAGGTTGAAGACTTGAACGTTCAAGAGACAGAAAGTAATGGAAGAGGATACTTCACTGATACTTAAAAGAGTAGTTATGGGATGATGGAGATGGGATAAAACATTAGCAAAATATCTTTTTTTCTAGCCAACTGTAAAACTCAGGTATAAGTAAAATATGACTGTCCTCCAAGTTAGTTAGGCTTAAAAAAATGAATACTGACTTTATATTATCTTCCTAGACTATACATAAACTCATGGAATGTTTTTATAGGATATAATGGACACTGATACAAAACAAAAACAATCACCTTCTAAACACAAAGCTATTGAGATGTGATAGATGTCCCCACTTTATAATTTTATACAATTTAAGTCTTGGGAATGTGTTACTTTCTGAGGATTATAAATAGGATAAGATCCTAGATCAAATTATGTTCTCTTTCCCCTCCTGTCCTCAAAAATTGATACTTAAAAGTTAGTAATTAAAGCACCTGTTTTCATTGTAATAATCACGCTTTATGGGGTAATAAAATCAACAGCAGAATGTTATTTAAATGACCATGTACCACAGTTGTCCAAATATGAGCATCTGTAAGTTTTCATGAGCTGAGGATGGGAAAATCTGTGGTATCTTTAAAAAACAGAAACCCGTTTCCCCAAGTGGAGTTTTTAAAAGGGAAAGTAATATCCACAGT
Organism: Condylura cristata; assembly: GCF_000260355.1. Classification (NCBI taxonomy): domain Eukaryota; kingdom Metazoa; phylum Chordata; class Mammalia; order Eulipotyphla; family Talpidae; genus Condylura; species Condylura cristata. The sequence continues at coordinate 15,470,657 of NW_004567118.1, read as the reverse complement.
TAAAATGTAAGCCCCTTAAAGTCCTAGACTGTTTTGTGTTGTGTCCCCAGAACCTAGATCTGCTACAGTGGAGATCTCTAAATCTTTCTTATCCTCTTCTGTAAACTAGAATCAAGTCAGAAGACTTTTTTTTTTTTAAAGTAACTCCTGTGTTTATGAATGCACTTTTATTAGCTTTCTCTAAATGAGTTTCATAACAATCAGGTGGAAAAAACACACAGTCCACTTTGTTCTTTTAAGTTATTCTAAGAGGGGAGGAGAGCGCAATGGTTGGTCAAGACTATTGGTCCTCTGGCGGTGGGGGTGCTACACGGACTAACCTGAGTGAGAAAGCCTCTACTGTCAAAATACTAACAAGACTGTATAACAATGGCACTTCAGAAAAATAAGTTAGGGCTCAACATCTGTAGTTCTGAGATATAAACTGACATTTAAGATGTAGAAAAGGATGAAGTAAATTATTCATAAATAAAAAAGCAGCAGACCAGTTAGACCTGCTCATTAAGTCATCAAATAACTTACTTCAAATTACTGTTGTTTTAAACGAGAACAATATAGTTAGAGCCTGTAAGCCATCCTCTGAACCCTTTGAACAGATAAAGTTGTGGGAATTTAGCACAGACATAGCAGGAAAACCAATCACTTGTCCTAATCATGCTTCATTTATATACTATAATCTTATTGTTTTAATTTCAGAAGTCTTTCTGAAGAGAAAAATAATCCAGGTTTTGTTTTATAAGATAAATAACTACCTCTCAACACTAATTTCTTTAAAGGGGAGGTGGATTCCTTTAAGTAATAAAACTCCAAAAATAGCAAACAAAATGTCACATAAAAAGTTAACCATCATCAATATAACAAGTAGCATAGTAATCTTTAATAAATTAGGGAATATAAATTTTGAACTAATTTAGAGGCAACTAACACTAACAGCAAATCTAGCACATGTCAGGAGGCACCCTCCTCACTACGTAAATAATCCAAATTACTTGCCAAATACAAAACTAACTTGAATATCTGACCCATCTATTTCTGCAATAATCCAGTTTCCACTTGAAAGTAGAACAGAATAAAGGCATATTTAAATTTTCTTCACCCAATTTAAATAATTTACAGGGAACTTTAGACCTGAGAACTTAGAATTTTGTGTTTTTTAAATCTTAGATTTTGAACAGTGGGTTCAAAGGTCTGCATAGTTCTTTACTTACTTGAGTTCACAGAGGGTATTAAACTTTGCAAATAGACATAGTTTTATTAAATGATGACTTTCTTACTGGTTCTTTTCCCTGAACATGGGAAATGAGGGTAGCCTTCCTCTCCAGGTCATAACCCTTTTTCTTCTGAGCTCTGGCTGTCTTTCAGTTCTAAAATATGCTAGGTTCCATCTAATTTAGGACCTTTCCTGAGGGAGTCATTCCTCCCTAGAATGCTTTCTGCTATTTGTCCCCTCCTTCATCAGAACCAGTCTCCCACTCCCAATGCAAACTTACATCATCCGTTACCTTTAGCTGTAAAAGACAAACAAAACCCCTATGGGGAAAACTTTGACTCTACCAGGTCAGTTCTTCATACTACTGACAACCTGACTTCATGACTTAACAGTTTATAGTTGTAATTTTATGTCTGTTTCTACCACCTCTCTAGACTGAAAGCTCCAATATATCAGGAAACTTTTCCTTATCATCCCTAGCACAGAGCAGCTTCCCTCACTCCCCCCACAAAAATATCCCTAAAACAAAGCTATTCTTTCATGACTATTAGGCATGTAAAGATATCACAACAGTCTGTTCTTTGGAACATTTAACTATTTTCTGACTTAAAGTATTTGATTTTACACATTTGGTTTCTTAAGCTTTTTAAGTTTGGAGATTAAAATTGAGCAATAAAGGATACTGACAATTCCACAACTAACACTGAGATATTTTAATGTCAACTTTATAATAATAGTAATACAAATGATAAAAAACATAGGCTGGTATAAATGATATAAGATGGGAAGTTAAAAAATCCACCCCACCTTCCATTGTCACAACTCTAACCAATTTATTTAAAATAGTGAAATTTAATAAATATTCTAACAAATAGCAAGGTTTTGTTTCTTTGGTATTGGTTTTATGTAAGTGTTGAAATACATTCAAATAGTAAGCATCACCACTATTATAAAAGATTAAAAGCTCATTTTAATTTTGTAATTTAGTTAACACTGGACTGCCAACAGCACATCTTTTTCACACTTAAGATTTATTCTTCCTCAATACAATAGTTACTGCTCACAGATCTAGCCTACCCCTATTGCTTACCAAAATTTTATCGTCTTATCTTGCAAGTGTAACACATATATAATTAAGCAGTTGGTAAACATATAGAGATTGAGCACAAATAAGGCCCACAAGGAACTGCTCTGCAATGTATCCATCAACAGGTTAATCAGGCCAGTGGCTATATTTGATAGTAAGAAAAAAACTAGCTGGTTTCTGTTAATAGCTGTGATTAAACAAAGACTGGGTTTCTTAATTTCCGCTTCAGAAACTGGTGACTCTGAACGCTTATTTATTACTGGTGACTGGATAAGATCCCAAGAACATGGGACTAGAGCTCCTTTTATTAGAAATTTGGCAAAATTCAAAATTATATCACCTAATAATAAAGTACTAAGGAGGATGAGGCTAGAAGCAATTATCCAAATACAAAAGGCTAAATTGGCCATTCTTCGAGACACTACTTCTATGTTTACCTGAACTATGTAAAGAGCTATGAAAAGGCTAATAGCTATCAGTAGTATATGAGATGCTACTTTTATCAAGTCTTTGATACATGATCTTTTCTTAAGCACATATAAACCTGTCTGCACACCAGCCATATGTACTGCCACATACCCCACGGTAGAAATGATTCCTTCTCGGTTGGCATTTAACAAACCAACCCTTGTGCCACTGCCATCAGTACCATATAAAAGTAACTTTTTCAGTGGAGTAAAATCAAGGGCTAACTGATATAATACACTAATGCCAATGGCCACAATCCAGGATTTATTTAAGGGAAAAAGAATCAAAAGCAGTGATGTTACCAATTTCACAACTATTAAGGTAAAGAAAAAATTCCAGTGCACTCCATACTCAGTTAAATGTTCCTGATAGTCTATGGATTTTATAATCACTGATCGTCCTATTCCTAGGATGATTAATGGCCAAACAGAGTACAGTGACTTTATAAAATAGTTAAATGTGAACCCTTTTGTATATTTTCTCCTAACCTCTGGACAAACCATTGCAGTTCCAAAAACAAAGCCACCCACTCCAAAATCCATTGCTCCTGTTCCATAGAGCTCAGTTTTGGCAAATCTTCTGGGAAAAATTGGGAAGTCCACAGCTAAAATGGCAATAGCAGTGAATGTACTATTAATTACACGGAAGCAGGAGACGGCTGGAATGTATTCTGATTCTAGGCTGATTTTTGAGAATTTTTCAAGGATCTTCCGGAGAGGCATTCTGGCAGAGTAAGTCCTCCTGCAATATATATGATAGAGCAGCCCTGTCCCAAAGATAATTATGGCAAGGTGCTCAAAGAGGACAAATGAAGACAAAATGGTCAAAGTAGCCACCATAGGCACTATCAGGACAACAAAGTCAATAAAGAATCGAGTTCTCCAGGTATGTGAAAAACATAAGTACTGTGAAAGAATGATCAGGAGCCCTCGGAAGAGGATACACAGTGCAGGCAAACACAAGCCCTGGATGATTTCCAGTACACTGGTTCCATTGAGGTTACTGACAAAAGCTTCCTTCATCTGCTTTTGTGACATTTTTTTCTTCCTGTGAAAATAAGAGCAAAGGAATGCATTTATGAAAAGCAACATTCTGTGGAATTAACATATATGTACCTGATTAGATTTTAGTCCATTCCTAAGTTTCAGAGCAGAACTTTAGGACCTACTGACTTCAAATGAAAGCAGAACCAAGGACTTTTGATTTCCCTCCCGAGGATTATGGGAAGGAGCCTAATACTAACACATTAGCTTAAGAATGTCATAGTAGGGCCCCTCCCTGCTGGCACAAGGGGTTAAGGTGCAGCACTACAAAGCTATCTACAGCCACTGTAGCATGAGCTCAATCTGTAGCACCAGGAAGCTGATCCACACATAGTGAGGCAGACCTCTCAGGTCTAACCCACTGCTCCCCTCAGCAGTGTATTTCAGTCAATATGTTTGTTCTGTCCCACTCTCTCGGGTGAATCCTCTCACCTCCATACCCCAGTTCTTGTATGTATAAATAAGTCTTTTAAAAAGTCATATTAGGGCCCTCCCTGGTGGCACAGCGGGTTAAAGCACTGCACTATGAAGCTTAAGCCACTTCCGCATGAGTTCGATCCCCTCCTGCCCCGGAGGAGTCCACATGGCGTGGCAGACCTCTCCTGACCCGCCCGCTGCTCCCCTCAGCAGTGTACTTAGTTGATCTGCCTGTTCTGCTCCCCGCTCTGTCTCTGGTGAGTCCTCTCACCCTCCGCATCTCTGGCCTGTACCCCAGTTCTATATGAATAAATAAATCTTAAAAAAAAGTCATACTAATATAAAATTGTTTAAAAATCTGAGCTATTATTAGCATAGACTTGAGAAAATAAAGTTGGAATATAAAACCTTGAGACTGACCTCACAAGTCACATAGAAATTCCTATTAGATGTGACGACAATTATGTAATGAAAATCAAATACACCTAATTTAGGACTAAGAGGGAAAGGGAAGAGGGACTGGGAGAGAAGGTATTTAATAGACTCGGATTTGGGGCCCTTGGTTTCCGTTCAAATCCACTCTCAACCTATTGTCTCTGGAACAAAATGTCAGCCCTTCAGTGATGTCTTGAGCCCCAAGCTGCCCCTTACCTTATGTACTGAGTCACATTTTCAGGTTAGGGTAGATAGGATGGATGCTGATCATGAAAAGGGGCGCGGGAGCACAGGGAGGTCACGTTTGTTGGCCGGACAAGAACCACACTGAAGAGCGCGGGGCACGCATGCGCCCATCAGAATACCAATACCGCAAACCAGTCCGAATCGTCTGGCCTTTACACACAGGAGTCCCTGTCCTGACAGACTCGTTCTCCACGCTCCTGAAGATCCCGGCGGAGAGGCATCTGAGGGGACTGCACAGCACAGGTGCCACAGCAGACACCCAACAGCGCCGCCGCAACCCACTTCCGCCTCCCGATGGGCGCTTCCGGCCAGCGCCCGGCAGCTGCGCTTCCCCGGCGGCAGCTTCCCTGTCGCCCGCCCCGACCCGCGCGGGTCTGTCCCACACTGCCGGCTCTGCACTTCAGTCCTCTACTGTGGTCCTGCCCAGCCCGGTCCACTCGGGCCGCGGCCATGGGGCCGCCCGAGGAGTCCGGGGCGGAAGGAGCGCACCAGGGCCCCTCAGCCCCGCGGCCAGGCCCCCTCTTGTTTGTGGGGTCCGAGGGCCGGGCACAAGGTTGAGCCGCGGCTTCTCCTACTGAAAGACTCCCCGTCAGGGCCCGAGAGCCCAGGGAACCCCCGTCAGGGTCCGGGGGGGCCCATGGGGAACTCTGGGAGGCCACCTTTCAACTCCTTCTCACCCCACGCTCTCCAAACGCGCCCTTTCAGGTGGAGCCCCTAAGTCCGGAGCCCGGCGGCCACGTGCGCCCCGCGCCGCGTGTGCGCGCCCCGCCCCGGGGGAGGAGCCGGTCAGCTCTGGGCCACTTGACCAGAGCGCCAGCCCGCCGGGTGCGAACTGGTGGTGCCGCTCTCTCTCCTCCCCGGCTCGCTCCCGCCCCTTTCACGTTTCTCCCCTCCCCGGGCTCTTCCCGCCGGGCGCCCGCCCGCCTTTCCAGTTGGGGGCGGCTCAAGTCGAGCGATCGGTGAGTGCCACCCCTAAATCCAGACCCGAAGCCCTTAGCGACCCCTGAGGGGCAAGGGAGGCCGGTTTGTCCCGGGACGCCCAGGAAGAACGTGGCTTCTCCTCGCCTTTCCAAAGAGCGATTTTCCTTCCCTTTCCTATTCCCCTTTTCTTTTTGACCCTCCTTTATCCCGGGAGTAGGGAGCACAGCTCTTCTTGGCTCTTGCCCAGAACAAGGCCCTTTATAGTCACTTTCCACCTCTCCGACTTGCCGGCAGGGGGCAACCGGGATGGGGGCAGGGGGTGGAAAGGGCCTGCCTGGTAGTTTGGGTCCCGGCTCCAGTGCCTCCCTTGCACTAGCTAGAAACCAGGAAGAGGGCGGCTGGCCCAGGGAGGTGTCTGGACAGCCGCGCCCTTGGGCCGGGGTCACGTCCACCTTCCCGGGAAGGACATATTCTCCCCGTGCCAGGTGCTTACCGAACGCTGCCTGGCCCACACCGGGAGTCCGGGTTCCCTCCTGGCACCTGGGGGCGGGGCCAGCTGGGCCCCCAGAACCCTTACCGAACTCTTCTCATCTGCCCTCCACTGTCCTCCAAGTAGAGAAAGTACCAGAGACTCAAGAGGAGGAACAGCTGCTGATCAGGTTGCCACTTGCCTTGACTGGGTGTTTCATCTATTCATTACGTCTTCCTCCTGCCCACAGAGGTCACACCCTTTCCAGAAATTCTTGGCTGGTAACCTCAAGGGGAGAGCAAGAGCTGGGAGAACTGGAGAAAACCACTCTAATCTGACTTGACTCTTGCTGGGAGCTGAAACTGTCTCACAACATTGGCAAAGCCTTCACAGAGGTACTACCCCATTTGATCCTAACTCAGCAGTGTTAGGTCTGGATGTTGTTTCTCTTTGCAAGTGAAGAAAGAGAGTGTTTGGGGGATCGTGGGCTTGGGGGGGGTCTAACCCCACAGTTGCTCCCCAACTGGCCCTGTCTTCAGATGAACTCCTAGTGGAGCGAGCTTTGTTCTTGTGTCTTACAAGCCCTCTGCATGGCTCTCCCTTGGACAGGTCAGTTAGTGCCCATCACACTCCTGATGCCCTTCACTGCTTGAATGGGCCTTTCCCCAACACCCGTGGAAACCCTTATCCTGAGTGCTTTCAAACATTAGATATCTGTTGCCACCAGAGTTAATTCATTACAAACAGCCCTTCATCCTGACTTCTTGCTGGGGGAGGCACTGAGGGCGGAGAATTCCAAGCCTGAGAGTTTTTCAGAGACTTACCTTAAATCAGCCTCACAGCACTCCCTCTCTCAGATGCTTTTCCCTCCTCTGAAATCCTCACCTAAAAGTTAACATTGGGCCTTTGCACTGATTAGTGCCCCTAAGCCATCTTTAGTAGTAGTACTCACAATGTCCTCCTCTATGAATATTTAGATTTGCACTTGGTAGGGTGCTTACAATCCATGGCCTCACTGACCTTCACAACCTCTCCTTGTGAGGTAGATTTTACTATCACCCTTTTCAAGGTGAAGACTCAAGGTGTGCTAGGAAGGTGAGGTAACTTACCAGTACACCAGCTGTGATTTCCTTCCCACACGACAGCTATCCCGGGGCATCAAGAGTTGACTCCAGCCCCCTTCCCTGCCAGATACTGGCTACAACTACTAAATACCTGTCTAGTGGAGAGGGTAGGACATAAGACGTATCTGTCTGCCAGTGTCTTCATCCTTCTCAGCACACTGACCTGGGAATCTGTAGTCCTACCCCACCTTGTAGTAAAACTGGCCCTGAAGGAATCTGAGGATCCTCTAGAGGCTCTTGTAAAAGTTTCCCCTGTTCCTAATTGGCAGGGGACAGGAAAGACTCTCCCTCTCTGCCCAGGCTTGCTGTGTTCTCATTTCGTTCCTCTTCCTTGGTGGGGAGGAGCAGGGATGAGTCACCCTAAAGAAGCCCTTACCTGTATGTGGCCCTTGCCTTCTCTCATACCACAGATTCTAGAGTTGCTCATCTCAGATTTCTCCAAAATCGAGTCTTTGGCTGGACCCATGCCCCAGCCTGTGCCCCCATGACCAAGTGGATAGCACTCTTCATGCCCGAGACACAGAACCCTGGCTGACCACATTGAAGCAGGATGCTCCAGCAGGTAAAATATCACCGTCAGTCAACCTGAGGTCCTTCCCATCTTTTGCCTGCCTGAATGAAGGTCCCCTTGCCTTTACCTGAAAGGAAGGGAAAGTCTGTGTAGAGGTCTTTCTTTTTTTCTATCTTCAGAAAGCCACTCTAGTGCCTTTCATCCATCAATTTCTACCAACTGGAACCTCCTTTCTTGTGACTTTTAGCTCTTTTCCTTGGAATGGGTGAAATGGGATAGATGAGGGAATCCTTCAGGCACTTTGGTGACTTTCCAAGCCTAAAGAGGTAAGTATGAGAAATGTCAAGGCACAGTGGAGACCCAAGGCTTCCAATAGATGTTCCTTGAGGCCGAACCTTAAAGAATAAATAGAAATAGGCCAAGTGGAGAAGGAAAGTTAGCAGTCCAGACAGAGGTGAGCCTGTGCAAAAATGTGGGAGAGGATGACCTATGTGGGAATATAGAAGGATTCACCAGTGAATGGACTTTGGGGCACATGGGGTAGGAGGGCTCTTCTGGGACCTGAAACTGCCCTTAATGCGCCTGGCTCTGTACAGTGGACCTCCATCTTATATCAGTGTCCTTCACATGCAACGCCGATGCAGAGAGAATGCTAGTAGATATGTGTGAATTTTAATTTTGTGTTAGGCGCAGGCCCAAATCAGATGTCTTCAAGGAGATCAGCGTGTGGTGGGGTCACTGGAATGTAATGCCCATGGCTCAGCAGGATGCCCTAGTGTAAAGCTAGCCAGTCTCAGAGGAGCCATGGCAGACACAACTGCTTGGCCACCTTACACATTTATTTATATATATAAGAACTGGGGTATAGGCCAGGGGTGTGGGGAGTGAGAAAATTCACTAGAGACATCGTGGGGAGCAGAACAAGCAGATCACTGAAATACACTCACAGCGGATCAGACAGGAGAGGTCTGCTGTGCCATGTGGGTCACCTCCCTGGCCAGGTATGGAACTTGTGCTGCAGTGGCTGTGATAGCTTCATAATGCTGCACTTTAACCCACTGCGCCACCAGGGAGGGCCCAGAAAAGCTACTTTTTGAAGAAAACATTAGCTGATTTTTTTTTTTCATATGCCAAGTGCCTTTCCAAACACTTTATGTACATAATGCTATCTGTGAGCTAAGTACTATCATGATTCCCATTTTACAGGTGAGAAAAATTGAGGCACAAAAAGATGAAGAACCTTACACAAAGTTACATAATTAATAAGTAGTACAATAAGGATTCAAACCCAGGTAATACAGCTTTAAAACTAGGCTCTTGACCATTATGCTCAGCTGCCTTTCTGGCTGGGTCAGAGCTATTTGAAAATTATGACTGAGTTTATGTGTGATTATTTTTCTCCCCTGGAGTAAAGGGATTGGCATGGATCCAGCCATGCTGTGGCATCAACACTTATCCTAAAGATCAGGGGCTGCTTGTACATCATGGTGTTCTCTGCATGCCAAGATTCAGAGAACAGACATCTTGTTACTGGGCCTCTAAGATGGCATTTGTCAGCTTGGCTTGAGGGATTTGAGCTTTTAGGGTGCACTAGTCACTTTGGAAAACCATGAATGCCATATCATGGGCCCCTCCCTCCAAAAGCAAATCTCAGCCAGTCTGTTGTCTTCTACTTTATACCCATCTCCTCTGCAGTCCCAAGAAAACAAGAAATGGGGCCATGAGAGGAAAATGGGGAGCAGAAACTTGTGTGGAAAAGTGTTGGCATCAAAGCCAGGCAAGAGAGAAAGAGAAAGGGCCTGTTCCCCTTGGGGCCCATTCTTCACCTTACCCGACTGAGGTTTCCTCTCAGGCAGACTAGGGCGGAGGGAGCTAATTAATCAGCCAGGCTAAATCTAAGCCATGGGAGGCAGATGATGAAGGCCTGGGGCTACCACATAGCTGGTTTTTCATCACAAGCTGAGTGGTCTCTGCAGAGGCCCAAGCCATGTGTCTTTTCCTTTGTAATCCTCCAGTAGCTGCCCCTTAGGCCCCCACCCTGCCAGGTCCAGTATGGCAGGTAGAAACCAGAGCTCAGGAAAGAGGACAACATTGGTTTACTGAATTGGTTTACTGAATTCATACTATATGCCAAACGCTGATTGTTTTGTATATCTTTTATTTCTCTTCCCAAAGTCCTGTAGGTTGATTTTATCTTCCCTTATTTACAAGTGAAAAGGCTGTGACTCAGAAAGGCTAAGTGACCTACACAGGCTTATAGGACTAGTAAGTGGCAGAACTGAAATCTAAACCTCATCAGTCTGCGATACTAGCGGCCTCCTCCTTTTCTACTTAGAGACCGCCACTCCTGCACAGCTGCCAGCTGGCCTTATTCCCAGCTTTCATGGCCCTTTTATTTCCACGCAGGTCAATGGCCAGAGTTCAGGCTCGGATGCCCATGGTCGGCAATCCCTCAGTGGAGATCTACAGGAGTTCCTGGATGGGGAGGCCCCGCTTCACCAGCTAGATGACCTCACCAAGGTGAATCCTGTGACACTGGAGACAGGTATGAACCTCTCATCCCTCTAGTGTGTCTCCCCCAAAAGGGTGGAGGTGAGTGTGGCCAGAGAGAGGCAGGCATGACTCAACAGTGAGCCAGATGGGCTGCCCCAGACCTCTGCCTGCGAGGAGCCCCAGCACAGGCTCTGCTCCAGATTTGGGGCTCATCTTAATTGGATCTTGTACCTACTCATCAGGGAGCTGATTTAATGGCACTTGGCTAATTGCAGAGGAGCACTGTTATGCTGGTATATGTCTGTGGGGTTGTGTCTACATTTGAGCCAGAGTTTGCTAAAGACATCTCTTCATCAGTCCTGAGGTGTCTGCAGGCCCGGTACACAGCAGACACGTTCTACACCAATGCTGGCTGCACCCTGGTGGCTCTGAACCCCTTCAAGCCTGTCCCTCAGCTCTACTCAGCAGAGCTGATGAGAGAATACCACACTGCTCCTCAGCCCCAGGTAAGACAGTGGCCCCTGGGTGCCTGAGAGCACCCTGCCTTCCCCTGGACCTCCTTGCAGCTTTAAGTCTTTATTCATGCAGTCACTCAGAGTCTGCTGGTGCCACAGAATTTTGGACACATGACAATGGGAGCAAAGTGGGAGGTAATAGCTGGTGAGCTAAATTGAAAACCTAAACTAGGGACATAGAACAAAGGACTTTCCCCCTTGTTTGTGAACTTATTAATAGGAAAAAAATTATAGAGATGTGTTTGTGTATTTAACAAAGCCTTTCTTGGGAAAACAATAGAATTACATGGAAAAATAATTGTCATAGAGAATTCAGCATATGCTTATCTCTGCTGAGAGGGGATAGGTTCTGATGAGGGCAGCGCATGCAGGGGGACATGGTGGTGAAGTGCATGTGTTTCAAGAGGCAAACGCAGGCTTGTCGGCAGGAGGGAGACTATTGAGCAGAGAGGAAAGGGATTAGGGTAGGAAGATGAGACAACCAGGATGTTGGTGAAAGGTCTGAAGCACCACAGTGAACAGAGTTCACAAAACTGCTTCACCAGAGGTAGAGGTAGGACTGTGAATGGAGCCCACACTGGGGATAATTATTCTGGAAACTGAGGAAGCTGCGTTCAGGAATGTGAGACAGGAGGTAGGTTGACCAGTTGGAAGCTTGATAACTGGTGAGCGGTGGCTGGAGCAAGGCAGGTGGGAAAGGGGTGGATCCGACGTCAGCCAGGACAGTCCTCCTTTTAGGAGAGGGCCTGTGAGTAAATGGCAATAGCTCAGTGGGTGGTGCGGGCTGACTGGGCATCATGTAGATGGCACTCTAGAAGACCATGCCTGGCTAAGTTACAAGGGGAACACATACCTCACACGCTGTCTGCCTCCTCAAAGCAACAATCATATCCTGGTCCCTCTGATTCCTCAGGGTTTGGTGTCCAGCACAATGAAGACAATATTTGTTGATAGAAAAGAGTGTCCTTGGAATTCAAATCACATAGATTCACTCATGTGCTGAGTAGCCTTGGGGAGGTTATTTAAACCCTCTGAACCTCAGGTTACTCACCTATAAAGTAGGGTTAGCTATCCAGCTGATAAAGACTTTTTAGGCAGTAACTAAAGTTCTTCGTAAAATACAATAATATGAAATAATAAGCATCAAAATAAGACCACTACGGGTAAGATGAGAAGATAATAATATTGTCTTAATCTGGTCAAGGCTACTTTCAGACGAGAGAAGATCCCAGGGGATCTCACAGTTAGGCCTAACACTGTTCCATCCAGGAAATTTTTCTAGAGGAAACTCCTGGCACCTCAGCCCGCATTGGGTCAAGTGCCCCTGAGAAACATGTTCCTCCTTGTGACCTTTCACCCTTTGATGTTTTAGAAACTGAAGCCCCACATCTTCACTGTGGGTGAACAGACCTACAGGAATGTCAAGAGCCTGATCGAGCCAGTCAACCAGTCTATTGTTGTCAGTGGAGAGAGTGGTGCTGGAAAGGTAGGAATGAGGCTTCCTTCCCACTTTGTCAACTTCATGACTTGGTGGGTGGGCAGCAAGGGAGGGGGTCATTCTTTCAGGGGTGACTGGCTGCCTCGTTACTCTCAGGGAGTCACTGTGCAGTGGGGAGCAAGCACAGGGCTGGCCCGCAAGATGAGGCAGGGTTCTAGTTCAGGCTCTTCCACCACTTCTCATGTAACCCTGGGTGAGATACTATCCTTCCCAAGCCTTCATTTTCTCCTCAGAGGTCTCTTACAGCTTGGACACCACTGGAAACAAATGTGAACTGTTGGGGATTCCAACATAGTGGTAAATAGAACATTAGAAAAATACTTAGCTTTTGTAAGCTCTGTTCTTTCATTTTTAAAAAGGCAAGGGGGGGAACACTGAGACCTAACTCATGGGACTTCTGTGAGCTCAGGAAGCGGTGCACACCTAGTGTTCGGTGGCACGCTTGGCACAGGGCAGCACTCCCGTAAGAGTAACGGGTTACCTGTGGAAAGTGTTTATTGAGTGGCCCATTTGTGCCTTCTGGGCTGCCTGTGATGGCCAACTCATAGCACTGGGCTGGCTCCGGGGAAGGACAGAAGCTCCTGCTAGGTCATGTGGGTCCTGGGGGGCAGGACCACAATAGATGAAGTACAGCATTACTCAAGAATGGCTGAGTGCGCAGGTAGTCAGACATTGCCACCACCCTCCCAAGACTCACCCAGCCCCCACCCTTTCCATTGTACTTGGCAAAGGATTCTCTGCACTAGGAATTTCCTCTGCCTACACTCACGTGTGAGAGAATTGCTGGACACTAAGCACCTCCAGGCTCTAGGTCCTGGGCCAGTCACTGAGAGGTGACAGGGAGGGCAACAGAGATGGAAGAAATGCTTTCAAGAAGCTCTCAGTCCACAGGGAAAGAGACAGGGAAATCGAGGAAGACTATAACTTGCAACAAGACACTGGACTTAGATGAGAAAAGAGTCCTTGAGAGCTAATTATGGAGGCCAGGAGAGTAGTCAGCTCCTGGGATAAAGCCCACTGCCCCATGGAATTGTTCTGGGCATCTTAAAAATAATTTTCTTTTCAAATTTAGTCTTTTTCCTTATATATTACTTTACTATTACTGTTAAGATTCCTAAGTCCACAAATGGTGATTTCTTTTTCTCTCCAAAAGCTTTCAGTTTGCTTCTTTATCCATAGGCATTAAGATCACATGCTATCTTGCTATTGTCTTTTTCTGCCTATTGTGCAGGGTACTGTTTAGCCTAAAAACTCCTGTGCTTTTGTTTAGAAAAATATTTTTTGCATTATATCTAATTAATAATGTCCTCCCTTCTTTCCCTTTCTAGAATTCATGGTAGTAGGAAATTTCATTAATTATCTTTTGTCCATTTATTGTATTTATCTTTTTATTTGTTCATCAAACAAGTAATCATCCTTGAGTTTCTGTTCATATTTAAGAATAAGACTTAAATAATTGATTAGAAGCTTTAGATAGGAGCTCTCACTATAGGTAGCTTAACTGTATTTCTGTCTTAGCTACAAGCAACTAGAAATTTAACTGAACTTATACCTCTTTTCAGCAGGTTAAAAAAACAGAACAGTAAAAATTTTATAATTAGCTTACCTAGTTGTAAATCAGGCTCCTGCCATTTACTAAATATGTGATCTTCAATAAAACTTAACAATTTCTATGCTTGAGTTTCCTAATTTTGGAACCAGGTATATGATTGCACCTGTGTCCGTAGTTAGAAAGAAACGGCCCAGTAAGTATCTAGCTCGGTGCCTGCCGCGGAGCTCATCACTATTAGCTGTGAGCCCTCATAGGTACTGAGTAGCATATGCCAGTCAGGATGGGTGACTGCTTCTCTACCCCAGCCATCCTCATTTCTTAAATATCTCCTCTGGAGCTAGAAGCAGAGTTGAGCACCCACATTTCACAGACATGGGGAACATCTTGTGCAAGGACACACCACACCAACCCAGCGTGGTCAGCAATTCGCACGGCAGGGAAGAAGGCTCTGGGGAAGAGGGCTCTGTGGGCTCTGTTCCCTCAGGATTAGGAGGGAAGGTAGGCACAGCACGGCTGCTTCTGCTGCAGACATGGACGTCCCGCTGCCTGATGAAATTCTACGCTGTGGTCACCACCTCATCCACATCCTGGGAGAGCCACAAGATTGCAGAGAGGATTGAACAGCGAATTTTGAACTCCAACCCTGTCATGGAGGCTTTTGGTGAGCGCAGTGTCCTCTGCACAATTGCTCAGTCCCATTGTCTCTGGGGGTTGGGGGATGAATGTATCATTCATTACCTTAGACCCCCCAACTCCCCTAGGAGCCCTTAATCTCATCCAGTAGAGGTGGCACCATTCCGTGGTGCTGGAGGGGACCCTGGGTTTGCCTAGTCCTGTCCCTCCACACAGCTTCCCATGGCTCAGAGAAGAAGGGGACTTGTCTGAGGTCACACAACAGTTAGCGTCCTGCTAGCACTGAGCTGGATGTTGTGCCTCGCTGTCTAAAGGCAATGTGACAGTCCTTAGACCCTCTTCTCCTAAAAAACAGTCCCTGACTACCTAAACTTGCTAGTTCCTGTTCACTGTCAGGAAATTCTTCCTCTTGGCCTTCCCACGAGAGGGGACAGAGGGCCCTTTGGGTGACTTGGGGATAGAGACATGGCCCCAGGCGACTGCAGCCTCCTTGACCCCTGAGAACTCTAAGTGGTATAAACTTAGGCATAATCTGTAGGGAATGCGTGCACCCTGAGGAACAGCAACAGCAGTCGCTTTGGGAAGTTCATCCAGCTCCAGCTAAACAGGTAATTGCTGCTGCCACCCTGGCTAAGGGGAGGATGGGTGTGGGGAGTAGTTTGAAAGTGGCCAGGGCACTCTCCAGCCTGGGCCTCCCTGTGACAAACCCTACTCCCTGCATGCATTTGAATGGGGTTCTTTCAGACCTTTGAACCTCAAGGGTGTTCTCCTAACTAGAACTGTAGCTACTCCAGCCTTAGGGACCCTGGGCGCCTGCTTGCCACAGTCACGGCTTCTCCTTCTGGCTTCTGCTCTTGCTCCAGGACTTTGAGCTGAACCGCCACTTCTAACCCCACCCCTGACCTTGAAGTTTGACTCTTCTGCCTTGGGATAGGGCAGAATGATATGACGTGCAGAGGCCTTTACCCTGTCCATCGAGTTGGTTACAAGAGAATGTCTCAGGCCACCCAAGGGCCCACTGAGTGGTCCCTCGGCCTCATAGACCCCTATCACAGACCCCTATCAGCTAACTGGAAGAGCTTGGGGGTAATTGGCTACATTGTATTTTGGCACACAGTGCCTACTAAATGGCTATGAAATGAACGGGCAACTAACGGGCTCCGGCCTGCATGTGCCCAGGGCCCAGCAGATGACTGGAGCTGCAGTCCAGACCTACCTCCTAGAGAAAACTCGAGTGGCCTGCCAGGCCTCCAGTGAGAGGAACTTCCACATCTTCTACCAGGTCTGTTCCAGGTGGGGCCCACACCCAGATGCAGGGTGGAAATGAGTCTGTTCCTGCAGCCCCACCACACTCCAGAATGCCCTTGCACATGACTTTCCGGGACACCACCAGACTCCTATAGACTGAGCACTCTGCTCACTGGTCCTTGGCTCCTGGGATGGATTTGGCATGGGGACATTTTACTGCCTCTCTCAGACTCGAAGGTCCTTAAGGCTGGAATTGTCATTAGATTGAACGCCAGACGTAAGGTACTTGTAGAAAGTACCATCCCCCTCCAACAGGGCAAGTACTTCTCTAACACTATGCCTCGTCCATCTGACTGGGCCCCAAGATATGGCCTGTATCTCTTTCTGCTTTCAGCTTAGGAGCGCCTTAGGTAAGGGGCATGCCTCCTTGGGCAATACTGGAGACTCCCCAGACAGGAGCTGTGTGTGCTTCGTGTACAGGCCTCCCCAGCAGGGCTTTTGTGCATCCAGTTGACACCGCTAGAACGGTTTGTTTCTTTTGCCCCTGTGCCTGCCTCAGCTTATAGAGACCTCGCAGCTCTGTGCTGTTGCTGCCGTTTTTCCTCTCCTCCAGCCCCAGACCGGCATAGGCCTCTTTCCTTCATGCCCCTAGTTCAGCCAGCCCTACCCCCACAGATCTGCAAAGGAGCCAGTGCAGATGAGCGGCTCCGGTGGCACCTCCCCGAGGGAGCAGCCTTCTCCTGGCTGCCCAACTCAGAGAGGACCCTGGAAGGTAGGGGGCGCCTCACCCAGCTCCCGCCTCCTCGCCACTCAAGGCCTGCCTTCCTCACCCTCGCTGCCCCTGCTGAGCTCTGGTTCTGACGTTGAGATGTGACTTGAATTTCTTTTCAGAGGATTGTTTTGAGGTGACCAGAGAGGCCATGCTTCATTTGGGCATCGACACCCCCACCCAGAACAACATCTTTAAGGTCAGGAGAAGAGCTATGCCACTTCGATTTGGCAGGGATGATGGGCAGCCCCATCCCCAGGGCCCTTCTCTAGGGCCTAGGACTCAGGCTCACTTGTAATCTCCACCCCCTGTGCAGCTGGGCCTGGGCCAGGGCGTCAGGGTGAGCGGGGCACAGAAGAGCGGAGCGCGTGGCGCTGTGGTGCCCGACACAGTGCAGCCCTCAGGGAGTCAGGGCAAGACGCCGGGTGGGTTATTACTGCAGTTACCAGGGGAGATGCTACCGTGTTTGTCTAGTTTGTTTACTTTAAAATCACGTTCACAACTCTTAGTTCACTTGTTTCTTTCCAGTAGTCTTGTGTGTAGCGATTAAGCCCATTTATACCTGAGAAAATAGGAGTAGAAAGACTTTCCCTAGGCCAGACGCCATTAAATGATAGTACCAAGTAATTCCTACTTCCTGCCTCCCTCTGGGGACACAGTGCTGACCCAGGTGAGCTGGACCCTTGCTTCTTGCATGTGATGACAGGCTAGCCCCAGCCCCTCCTCTCGTCTCCCTGCAAAGCTGTGGGAGGAGACAGACAGGAGAGGCTGGCAGCAGGGACCGGAACCCCCACGGAGAGGCTGCAGAAGGGTGAAAAGTGAATCCACCTCTAGCTGGGGCTGCTTGGGCAGAAGAGGCAGTGTGAGCAGCGCCAGGCAGAGGGACAACACATGGGGACAGGGGCCAACACTGCAACACTAGGAATCCGGGTCCAAATGCTGACTTAAGGGTGGCACCTCCGTGCACTGCAGCCGCACTGCCCATCAACCCTGCTGTCCCCTCAAGTGGGCTGTGACGGGGAGCTAGTGGCACGCAGACGGGTTGTGGGAGAGGCCCTGCTTCCCGATACCAGGTGCTTCCAAGTCGCTGCACGTAGGGGTCTGCTACAGCCAGTGACCGCTGAGTGCACGGGCAAGGGCAGAGGCCAGCCCAGAGAGATGGCAGTCACATCCTCCCTGAGGCTGGGCCACCAGAAGCCCCGTGGCACTGAGAAAGGGCCAGAGGGAGCTAGGGCCAAGCTCCCATTGGCACACAAGTCACCCCAATCCACAAGTAACTAACTGGAGTGGTGTCCCCACAAAATCTGCTTCCTGAGAATGGGCAGCGGGGAGACAGCAGGTGGCCTCCTGGGTTCTCACCTTGCCTTTCTCCGTCACTAAGTGTGGGCCTTAGGCTGCGGTTTAATCTCTCCCTGGCTCATCTCTATCATGGCATCATCACAGCACACGCCTCATAGATGGGCAAAAAGGTTAAACGGGTGAGGCCTGTGACTCATCTATGCTGGTGCCTGGTAGTCATACAGTAAGTGGGCAATAACCAAGAGCTGCTGTGAGCACTCTGTTATCCTGACTGTCCAGCCCTTGGGGAGAAGATGTCCACTTGGCCTCTCCTGTCCCTCCTCTCCTGCCGCCATAGGTCCTAGCGGGACTGCTGCACCTTGGCAACATCCAGTTTGCTGAGTCCGACGATGAAGCCCAGCCCTGCCAGCCGATGGACGGTGCTGAGGGTGAGGCCTGTGCTTTAGCTCTTTGGTCATACCCAGGCCCTGCCCAAAAAGGAGCCACCATCGCTGTAGTTGGGTGGGAGGCCGACATTGGGATCTGACACCATGTGATGAAACCCTCCTGGATAAGCTACTCCTCACCCTAGTGAGGTAGACTGTATTGTCCCGATTGTACAAATGGGAAAATGAGTCAGAGGGCTTATGCTTTGTCCTGTACGTGGCTGTGCAGACTGGGTCATGGAAGTCCTGGGCTCAAGGCCTATTTCTGCCTTTAGCTAGTCTCTTCATCCACCAGAGCCCAGGTTTCCTCTGTCCTGTCAGGTGGGTCATAGTTCCCTTGTATACTCTGTGGCCAGCTTGCAGTGCTGCGTCCTAACCCATTGCGCCACCAGGGAGGGCCCATCCTCTGTGATGATTCTGAAGAGGGCTCTTTGGACAGAGGGTGCCTTGTCCCTCCCAGGCTCTGTCAGGATATCCGCCTCGCTGCTGCTGCTCGCAGAAGACCCACTCCTGGAGACACTACGGATCAGAACCATCCGGGCAGGCAAGCAACAGCAAGTGTTCCGGAAGCCCTGCTCACAAGCTGAGTGTGACACACGCAGAGACTGCCTGGCCAAGCTGGTGTATGCACGGTGAGCTGTTACTCTGGGCCCTGGCCTCCTCCCAAGTTCTCAACCCTATCTGGAGTTGGATCAGACATGGTCAGGCAGTAGGCCTGGGGTGAGGCGCAGACCTCTCGGGACAGCAGGGAGTGGCTCTTGGGTTTTCCCCAGCAAAGTCCTTGCCTTTGATTAAGGAGTGTTCTGCGTGGAGAGGTCTGTAAAATGGGAACTTTCTGGCTTGATTCAGGTCATTATTACAAGTACAGCAGCCTACCTTGACCTCGGCAGTAGGTGACGAAAGTTCGCCTAGCTCTTTGCTGCCAAGGCAGGTCCCGAAGGTGATCTGGGCCTCACTGTTCCAGGTTCAGACCTGTGGGTAAACAGGCTGCCCTGTCGCACGTACTCTTGCCCTTCAGCTCTGGAGTCACCAAGGGAATGTGACAAGCAGGGGTGGAGCGAGGTTGGTCCACAGTCTTAACAGTGTGCAGCAAGCGGGAGCCCAGAGCAGGGTGAGGGTAGGGGGGCTGGCCACCTCATGAGTTCCATGGAAACCTCTACCCTTTGGCCTCAAGGTGAAGGGTAATCTTGCTCTGAGTTCTGAGACCCTCAATTTACCTTCTAAGGGCATTAGAGGACCTGGCGTATCTTCTAAAATTTTGGAACAAAAGTTATGTGTGAGTTCACATGTGTGCACCTGGGAACTAGGGCACCTTTCTGAGAAGATCCCCCTGCTTTTATGACTTCTCAAAAGTTCTAAGCCTCGGAAGCACTGCTGAGGGAATAAGATCTCTGCCTGAACCCAGTTCAGCAAGGTCGGAATTCCAGGCAAAGCATTTTTAAAGCCTTGTGTCAAGTCACAGCAAAGTAAGCAATCAGAATTAGCTCCTAATCACAGAAGTTTTCACATGGTGAACAGATTGTTTGGTCACTAGGTCATTCAGTTTTAAAACCTCAAATATGTATTTGAAGTTCCTGTTGCAAAAATAGAAACTAGTATTTCAAATTTTCAAAAATAGAAATTCAGTAGAATTGAAAAAAAGTTACGCAGCAATTGCTTAAAAAAAAATTTTAAGGAAGAGACCTATTAATAGCGTATGTGCCATTAGGTTGACAGTGACGCCCTCATCTTCTGCGGGTGGGAATAGCTCTGGAGGTGGCTCAGGCCCACTTCTCTGGGAATGGGAAGGAAGTGGCAGAGCCTGGAACTCTAGACTGCACAGGGAGAGCTTCACAGGAGCCCCGTGAACTTGTTCTTTACAAACACCACTTGGGCCTGCCCTCAGCCTCTTCTAGGCCAGCATGAGCTAGCTCACTCTTGGGCCATGTGACGAACGCAGGCCCACTCCTTACCTAGCCTGAGTCTACTGGTGCTTGGAGAACAGCCAGGTGTGTGTGGAGGTGGTCACAGCAGTCTGGACAGAACGGAGGGGTTAGCCCTGAGCTGTCACTTAGGATATAGGCCCCCAGGGTGCAGCGTCCTGACTGGAAGTTTGCCACCCCTCAGACATCCCGACCCCTTCTCACAAGACTCCACTCTCCCACCCCAACAGGCTATTCGACTGGCTTGTGTCAGTGATCAACAGCAGCATCTGCGCGGAACCTGGCTCCTGGGCCACTTTCATAGGTAGTAGGGGTTCATCCTGCTGGGAACATACCTTCAAAGAATTGCTGAGCTCTGGACAGAGGCAGGAGCCCTGAGCCCATTTTTTTGACTGGCAGAACCTGCCCTTCTCTGCACCCCAGCTCGTCCATCCATCCACCACTGTTTGGGCAAGGAGGTGTCTGCTCTCCAGGTCCCTGGGGACTCAGCACCATTCTCCCCCATGGGGGAGGACAGGGGTGAGGGTGAAGGAAAGGGCTAAATTAGGACGTGAGGAACATAACATTGGGACCCAGGTGAGACAGGTGCTGGAGGAAGTAAAGTTTCAAGCTCTGGAGAAGTTTGCTCAGGGCATGATGGGATTCTAGCACCAGCTGGGCTCCTGAGTCACAGGCCCCTCCAGACTGGATTGGACACAGAAAACACTCCTGGGACCTGGCGCCCTCGCAGGAGCGCCAGCTGGGACCAGGGATTCAGCTTAGAGGTGGATCTGGTGCTTTTGGTTGCCCCTCATACTTTATGCCACTGAGTTCCCAGGGGGCAGGAGGTGAAGATAGGACTGACCCTGGGGTGGGGGGAGCTGTGCTCACTCACCTGCATCCCCAGACAGCCAAGCGTGGGGCTTCACCCCTGCCCTCCGCCTGCTCCCTGCAGCAGCCCATGGGGTCCCCCCTGTCCTCCAGGCCTGCTGGATGTGTACGGATTTGAGTCCTTTCCTGACAACAGTCTGGAACAGTTATGCATCAACTACGCCAACGAGAAGCTGCAGCAGCACTTCGTGGCTCACTACCTGCGGGCTCAGCAGGTGGGGAAGCGCTGGTGCCCTCTGCGTCCTTTCTCTCCTCCTGGCCCCTCAGCCCCATCCCAGGATCTGACAGGGGCCCTCTGTTCATCTTTGATGCTGTTGGAAGATGCTGTGGTACCAACACAGGCCACAGCAACTGCTGCCTCTAACCCCCTTTGCCTCCCAGGAAGAATACGCCATTGAGGGCCTGGAGTGGTCATTTGTCAGCTATCAAGACAACCAGACCTGTTTGGATCTCATCGAGGGGAGCCCCATCAGCATCTGCTCCCTCATAAATGAGGTGGGGCCTTGAAGATTATCCTGTGCCCTCTGGGCTTGTCTCCCCAGCTGCCAGCTGGGTTTGCTGGTCACTTTCATCCCTCCCACTCAGAGCCACTGTGATGCCAGTGTGACAACACTGTCTGAGGACGGCAGGTGGGGACTGAGGTGAGACCCTTCACGTCACAGCTGACTGCCATCCTGCCCCACAGGAATGCCGCCTTAATCGGCCGAGCAGTGCAGCCCAGCTCCAGACACGCATTGAGAGCGCCCTGGCCAGCAACCCCTGCCTGCGCCAAAACAGGCTCAGCCGGGAGCCCAGCTTCATCGTGGTGCACTACGCGGGCCCCGTGCAGTACCAGACCGCGGGCCTAGTGGAGAAGAACAAGGCAAGGCCCGACCCTGCTCTGTGGGGGTCGGCACAGCTCAGAGTAGTTTCCTGTTTGTGTCCCTTTTTCTGCACCTCCTCCCAGCACCCATGGTCACCTCTTGGGCTTTTCTGAGGTATCTGCTGATCGGGTGGGATCTGTCCAGCAATGACCCTGGTAACACTCCACCATCCCTTACCCCCTGCCCTTGGCCGTTACCAACAGGACCCTGTACCACCTGAGCTGACCTGGCTCCTGCAGCAGTCCCAGGACCCGCTGCTCAAGGTGCTGTTTCCTACTGACCCCAAAGAGAAGTCCCAGGAGGAGCCTCCTGGCCAGAGCAGGGCCCCTGTGTTGACAGTGGTGTCCAAGTTCAAGGTGGGTGTGGTGGTGCTGACTCAAGTGCTCGGTTTATTCAAGCTCAAATGTTTATCAAGCATATCCCAGGACTGGAGCTGCGTGTTGGGAACTTAGATCAGACAGGCAGCACAGACCCAGAATACATGGAGCTGAGTCCCAAGAGGCAGAAAGACAGGAAACAAAGGGACTGTCAGTGTAAATGGCATGACCGGCAGCCTGGGGCCTGTGGGTGGCATGGTGCAGGCTGGGTCTGGGGGCCAGGCTGAAGGGTTGACACCTCTAGGCAAGCCCAATCCCTGCCTGATCCGGCAGTCTTTCTCCTCTGCAGGCCTCCCTGGAGCAGCTTTTGCAGGTCCTGCAGAGCACTACACCTCACTACATTCGCTGCATCAAGCCCAACAGCCAGGGCCAGGCACAGACCTTTCTCCAGGAGGAGGTAATTCACACTGAGCCCAACTACTGCTTTGTAGAGCCCCATCTGGCCAAGATCAGGGAGGAGAAAAGCAACCTCTACTCCAACTGGAGTGACTGGAGGCAGCCTCTCAGTCTTCCCCTGCTATGCACAGCAGCCTGGGGCCGTGTGGTCTTGTTGCCCAGTGAGCAGCCAGGGTGAATGGCATGCCAGTGCATCTTATGGTCCTCTGCTTACCAGCTGTGTGCCCTGAGAGACTGAAGCTGCTACAAGTGGGTGTCTTTTGTGATTAGCTGAAAGTAGGCACCACTCACAGTCCGCACACAGTGCAGCCTTTTCTGAGAGTAGTTTTTCTTAATTTGCACAAACATAACTCTAGCCAGCAGCCACCCCTCAGGGTACTGGGCTCTGAAGGGTGTGGTTGAGGTAAGTGCTGGATAAAGCTGGAGTGACCCATGTGGCCTTAGTTAGGATTTGTAGCCAGGCCTCCTCTGCTTCGTGCTAAAACCTTGACCTTCAGGGCCTTCCCTGGCAGCGCAGCGGGTTGCAGCGCAGCACTGTGAGACTATCACAACCACTGAAGCACAAGTGTGATCCCCGGCCGGGAGCTGACACACATGGCGCGGCAGACCTCTCCTGACCCGCCCACTGCTTCCCTCAGCAGTGTATTTGTCAATCTGCCTGTTCTGCTCCCCACTCTGTCTGGTTAATCCTCTCACCCCCTCCCCCACACACACACCTCTGGCCTGACTATTGCCTGCAAAATATAAAATAGAATAAAAACAGAACCAAGCTGGGCTCCTTGAGGCGGTGCATCTGTGTGCTGGCTGAGCCCAGCCAGCACCTGCCTTGGCTGCACCAGATAAGGGGCCTGGTCCCTGCATTCCCCACTGCCTCGGGAGAGCCTGCAGGTCCATGCTACTCATGGCTGCCGAAGGGTGGTTTCTGGCCTGCTGGCCCTGGGCTGCAGAGGCCAACCTGTTTCCCCACGCTTGCAGGTCCTGAGCCAGCTGCAGGCCTGCGGCCTCGTGGAGACCATCCACATCAGTGCCGCCGGCTTCCCCATCCGGTGAGTCTGCCTGTCGTGGCAGGGGAAGGGGTCAGTGCCACGGTGGCGCTTGGGTCTGCCCAGCCCAGAACAGGATGTGGAGGTGAGGAGAAAGAGGCAAGTCTGTGGAAGTTAACTAGAACTGAAGGAGCTACAGCTGTTCATTTATCCAGTCACTTTCTTGGCACTGTCTTTACTGGGCACCGTTTCTGGCGGTGTGGCAGTGAATGAGGAGAGGCTCTGCCTTTTGGGAGCTATATTCCCAAGGAAATAAGTATGAAGTTTAATTAGTGGTAGGAAACAAATTGTTACCACACAGAATGAGGATGGGGATCCTTGGGCTGGCAAGGGAAGGGCCAATCTGGGGGAGCAGAGAGCATACAGGTAAGTTGTAACCACAAAGCTCCCAGGTCAGGAAGTCAAAGCTAAGTGATGGAGGAGGAGAGGAGTCTTGCAGGCCAAGCAGTCTTAGAACTTTAAGAGAAAGTGGCGTGTTCTTTCAGTTTCTAAGACAGGACCCAGGAGGGAAGGCTGATGTGCGTACACTGGCAAGATGGTGGCCTAGACAAAGCTGGCACTAGTGAAAAACAGAGAAACTGGGTGAAATTGGATTGTGGCTTGCAACAGAAAGAGGGCTGTGGACTAACTGACCGTAGGATACTGTATGGAAGAGTAGTCAATGTCTAGCTTTTAGAAGCAACTTCCCAGCCCCCGTCTGAAGCAAATGAATGTATCTGCGAGCATGTGTGTGTAGTAGAGCTGATGGAGTTGCCTGAAAGGCCTACAGCCCCTTGGGAAAGAGACAGGCTGCTAGGAAAGTGAGGCCACTTTGTTCTGGTAGAGCAGGCAGCAGAAGAGCTGGCTGGATTAAAACAGTCCCGCCGAGCGACCCTGGTGCGCTCTCCAGCACCACGTCCTCAGCCATTCATGGTCAGGACAGCACCTTGCTGGGTCACTGAGCACAGGAAATCCACTTCCCCCTGCACGTGTGCTCTTCCTAGCTCGTGATGAAGTTGCTTCATTCTCTTCTGCCTGCTTTGGCTTCCAGGGTCTCTCACCAGAACTTTGTGGAACGCTACGAATTACTGAGAAGGCTCTGTCCTCGCAGATCCCTTGGCCCCCACAACCCACCTGATGAAGGGCACTCAGGTGAGTGAGGCCCATTTGCGAGTCATTTGTTCATCCAGTTTACAGTGCGCCCTGACCCTCAGACGAGTGCAGACATGAGTGAAACAATCCTACCCTATGGTTTTGGTTTAATGGGAGGAAACACACTAAAACAACAGTGGGAAAACAGAGCTAGAGCATGATGCTATGGGTTAGGCATTATGATTCAGGAAAGGCTTCCTGGAGGTGGTGTCTGAGACTAGGTGGAGTCGTATGAAGAGCACTCCACAGGGGTCACTGTGGATGAGGAACACCCAGACATTAAGTGCTACTGGTTCACAAGGGCAGAGGATGGTGGGACCACATGGGACCCAAAGCTAGACTTTATTCAGTGGGCAAACAGGAGGTATTGAGGTGGGGGTGGGGGCTACCATTAGCCTCTTGCTATGAAGACCACTGCGGGGTCCTCTGGCAGGTCATGGGAGTTGACAGAAGCTAGATGTGTGGGCAGTCAGGGTTTGCGAAAAACTGATCAGATGCGACAAGCATTCAACTAGAGGCAAAGGGTGAGGAAAGAATTCACTGGCCTGGCCAGAGAGAAGACAGATTTGGAGGAAGATGCAGAGCCCCGTCAGGGCTGACCTGAGCAGCAGGCCCCTAGAGTCATCCGGCGGGGATGCTTGCAAGGCACTCTTCAGGCTTTAACAGCTCAAGGGAGAGGCCTAATCTGCGGCTCCCAGGTGGGAGCGGGCACATAGATAGCACTGAGGCTGTGGGTAAGGCCCTGCACAGGGACAGTGTGAGGCCCTGGGTCAGCAGGACCCCAGCCCAGCACACAGCCTTACCTGGGCCCATCAACACCTGCTGGAATGATTCTCTCCTCTCAGGCAGTTTTGTTACTTTTCTTTCATCCCTTCTCCCTCACTCTTTTTCTCTCTCTCCATGGTTTGCTCTACTGCTCTGGTCTCTTGCCCAAAGCCCCGGGGTCCCTGGTTGATTTTGCTGCTGTTCCTCCTCTCCGGCGTCTTCTTTCGCCTTTGTCTCCAGTGAGGCGAGGCACTGGGCAGCTAACGGTGGTCAGAGCCCGCAGGTAAATCCTCCCAGCACAGGAGTCAGTCAGCCCTACCTGCAGGACGCACTGGGACTCACTGGGCCTCCGCTTGACCACAGCTGGGATTTGCTCTTCCTTCCCCCTTGCCCCCTTGCATGGCGGGTAGTGAGGGGTCAGGCTCAGTGGGTGGTGAGGCTGCCCTGTCTGGCCACCTGCATGCTGGATCCTTAGAAACAACACTGGCTGAGCTGCCTGGGCTTCCAAGTTAAGAGTCCGGGACGCAGCCCACAAGTGGAGATTCCGAGACTCTTCAGAACAGCTAGGGATCTAGGGGGCTGCTTCTGGCCTCCCCCAGAAAAGGAGAGGTAGAAATAGTTAAAGACAAGAACTGTAGGGAAGAAACCTGTAGAGTGTTATGGAGACCAGAACCAGTTTCTTAAGGCCATAGAAGTATGTCGATGACCACACACTAAAGAATTTCTGTTGCCCATCCCCCAGAACATTCTCTACAGGCTGAGGAGGCTACTCTGCAACTTCGCCTCAGGGGTATCCTTAACACTATGTCAGCTCTAATGCAAGCAACAGACGTACCTGGTGACCCAGCAGAGGCCACACTGGCCCCTGTGCACTGTGGCAAGACCAAGGTGTTCATGACTGACTCTATGGTAAGCTGCTCTGGGATGACAAGCAGAGGCCAGCCACGTGCCCTCCTCAGGGCTGGGGCATGGGCAGGGGAGAGGCTAAGGACCTAAGCAAATGTCCCTTCTCCCAGCTGGAGCTTCTGGAACACAGGCGTGCCCAGGTGCTGGAGCAGTGTGCCCACTGCATCCAGGGTGGCTGGAGGCAATACAAGCGACGCAAGCAGGAGAGGCAGAGACGGGCTGCCACGCTGATCCAGGCAGGTAGGAGGGGTGGGCCCCGGGCAGCATCTGTTCCAGGCAGATGTGCCTAGATGCAGCTGCTATCAGAGGTGCACAGACCCACCAGCTGCTTTTGAAATTCTGCGTTAGTCTCCCTGTGCCCCATGTCCCAGCCTCAAGACTGTGCTGGCTTATCCCTGTGGTGCCCTGGGATTCCAGTTCTGGACTCCAAGAGCCTCCAGCTTGGTGGAAATCAGGTCACACCACAGGAAGGGTGTTCTGTACACAGAAGAGGAAAAACTGTTCTCTGGGAAACCCCCCCCTTTCCCAAACCTAAAGAGCCATTTATACATTGGTTTTCCCTTCATGACTACAGTCATTACCTGCTAAGTTGTAGGGTCCACAGCAGATGTAAGGTAAAAACCAAGACTTGGTTCCTCAAAACAAGAGATATAGGAATTATGTTCATAGCACTATGGTCATATTTTGAAAAATGAAAACATTAGAAAAACCCAATTATCGGATCATGGTGGAGTCACAGCCGGATTATGCTGGCCCTATAATGCAATTAAATGTTTTTTTATAGCTTTTTTTTAAAAAAAAAATTTATTGTTCTAGTTTCCCAGAATCTATATGCATTTGTACTTAATGAATGACCCTTTCTCCAAATTACTACCTTTATCAGCACTTTGGGGCATATCGCGGTTTTATTCAGGGCCAATAAGCAAGCACATCCAGCTTACCCAAACTTGAGGGTTTCCCAGAGAACAGTTTTAAAAGATGCAGAATATTCTTGTTCCCTGGGCACTGGCTGCTCCAGACAGGGGTCAGGGGTGAGCTCCTAGCCACCACTTTAGGAAGTAGGCGTCTCCGAGCCCGCGGGCAGTGATGGTGCCATCTGGAGCCAGTTAGCTCTATGTAAAAGGACAAGGCCTCCTTGGTGGCACAGGGGTTAAAGTCTCAGCACTATGAAGCTGTCACCAGCTACTGCAGCAGAGTTCAATCCCCCGCCAAGGAACTGACCCACATGGGGCAGCAGACCTCTCGTCTTGCCCCCTGCTCCCCTCAGCAGTGTACTTCATTGATCTGCCTGTTCTGCTCCCCACTGACTCTGATGAATCCTCTCACCCTCCCCCACCTCTGGCCAACACCCTAGTTTTTGTATGCATAAATATATCAATCAAAAAAAGAAATGTAAAGGACACACACCTCAAACTCTGGTCTCGCTTCCGTGCCAAGTTCTGCGAGTTCTAATTGACATTTTACTTTTTCTTACACCGGACACACCCCTTAGCTCTCCGCTCCTGGTTAACCCGGAAGCACATCCAGAAGCTGCACAAAGCCGCCACGGTCATCAAGCGCGCCTGGCAGAGGTGGAGAGTGAGTACCTGACTCCAGGTCAGGGTGGAGCTGGGGGAGTGCAGGCCCTACGCTGCAGGGGCTGCAGGGGCGTCAGAGGGCAGAGTAACAATGCTGGCAATATACTAAAACCGCGGCCTGTATGCCTTAAAGGGATAGAATGTTTTTTAAGTCGCCTGAACAGCTGCATTGGATATAAGTGTGCTCTCTTTTTAAGGTCAGAATGTCCCTCCTTGCTTCTAAAGAACTCGATGGTATGGAAGAAAAACACTTGCCTCAAGCTCCCCATTCCCCAAGTTCCTTCTTGCTGCCTCAGGCAGAGACCAAGCTCCTGGGGGCAATAATCCGCCTGTGGCCCCTGGGACTGGTCCTGGCCAATGCGGCAGTGGGTGTACACGGCTTTCAGAGGAAGCTGGTGGCCTGCGCCTGCCTGCAGCTTCCCCCACGCCACCCCAGTAACCACACCATCCAGGCGGCACAGGAGCAAGCTGGCGTCACATCCATCCGAGCGCTGCCTCAGGTAAGCTGTGTGACAGCACCTCACGCCCTGAGAAGGAAAGCCACGAGGCCACAGTGGGAACAGGACAGGCTGGAAGGAAAACCCCCCTAAACCTGTGGGGGAACCAGAACACCCCCATGCTTTCCATCGTTCACAACTAGGGCTTTCCCAGGGCCTCTCACTTTTTAAAAACTGCCTCTAACTTCTGGCTTCTCCTTTTAACTAGTCCCACTTTTAAAAGCTTTGGAAATAAGCTGTCATCCAGTTTATTTTGCACATTTTTTACTCCATTTATCTCCTTTTCCAGCTGAGGAAAAGCAGGAGTCAGTGGCCAGGAGCTCTTTGTGCTTACGAGCCCCTGGGGGAGAAGGGTCAGCCAGCTACAAAGCGGGCTAGCGATCCACAGGCCAGGAGAGGTAACCTGAGGCAGCAGGGAGAAACTCTGCCCCTCCACGGCAGAGGGATGAGCAGTCAGTGACACCACCAGACCAGCCAGTGTCAGCACAGCGTGACCTTTCCACCTGCAGCAGTGGTAGGGATGTGACAGGTGATACTCTCAGTAGGGGAGAGCGTCCTCCTGTTTCCTCATCTTTCTCACACTGGACGGATGTGAAACATTATATTTTAATGCTGCTTTGGACTTTGCCACTCCTTATGAGTATGACTCAATGCTGTTCTGGCTTGGGCTCTTACACCAGTTCTTCTCTCCCTCCAGGGCTCTATAAAGTTTCACTGCAGAAAGTCTCCCCTGCGCTACGCAGATATCTGCCCTGAACCTTCACCCTACAGTGTTGCTGGCTTTAATCAGATTCTGCTGGAAAGACACAGGCTGGGCCACGTGTGACCTCTCGCCTTCTCTCCTCACTCGGCTGAGTGATCCTCGGTGCCATTGTCTACAAGGCCTTCCCCTGCCAGCTGCATTGCCAAAGACACTGAATCAACACACAGCTGCCAAACTGCTCCCACAGTGGCTCCAGGCACCTGTGGACGGCCCCTGCCGGCCATCTCCTGGTGTCAGGGCCGTCACGATCAAACCAGGGTGAAGGGACATTGGGGCCACAGAGAACGTCACCTCTCACTGCCTTCACAACTCAGAGGACTAAGTGCTGCCCACCACTACAATGGGGTACCCCCACCCCAAACAGAATAGGCAAAATCAGCTCTAAGATTCTGGCTGGGGGAAATTTTGCATTTAGTTCCTCAGAAAGGAGCCAAATCTTACTATTTAATATGTTGATTTATTTAATGTAATTTCAAGCAATTATGAACCAAGGATAATACCAGTGCACTGTACTGTAGAGCTACCAAATCTTGATTTTATTTAGTAACACAGCAAGTTTTAACTCAAACAGATGTGAAACTTGCTAAATGATATCATTTGTGATGTCTACCTTAACTGTACCAAAAATAAAACACTTGAAAATAACCACTCAAATGTCAAGGTCTCTCTCAGAATGCCAACACGAGTGCCCCCATCTCTACCTAAAATCCAAGCCCAGAGTCGACGGAAGCAAAATGCAGCCTGTCCACCACCAGAAAGGTGCATCCTGGAGATCCCAATCCTTACTCAGGCCCCACACCAACTGGTCTCCTGGACAAAGGAGCCGAGAGTCTGCACGTGCCTGCGCAAACAGCACAACAATCCAGCTCAAGAATCCTCATTTTGGGGCGGTTCCACGATCCTTAAACAGCAGTCGGCAAACTCCACAAATAACGGCTCCTGCATGCAGGCTCTCATGAGCTTTGCTTTGTTGTCCCCCTGGTCAAGGCTGACCATCAGCTCTCTAAGGTGTGGGTTGAGCAGTAAGCTTCTTAATGCTGCAGACTCCTCTTGAAAATCGAACAAAAAAAGCCAATCTGAGTTCAGGTAGAAACATTTTAAACATAATATGCTAGATGTTGCGTCACCTTAACCTTTAAACCCACAAAATTAACCCCCGTGCTTCCTACTATCACAGTGAGATAAGCATATCAAATGATTTCAAGTTAAATGCTATTACAGATTCTTGTTCTTATGCCATTTCAACTAAAAAAATTTATTTTACCAGTACGAATACAAACAAAGGCTTTCCGTTGTTAGCAGGTCTGCGGAGCAGGAGCGTGAACTGACACCGACAGAAAGTTGTTCACCTCCCAGAATTGTTCATCCCCAACTCTGTCCCAGCCCCTCTCACTCCCAAGGCACTAGGTGCAAAGCCCCACCGGTCAGCCTGACTGAGATGAGAATGAAAAGAAAACAGCTTTAGGGACTATACTGACGCGTTAGTTACATACATAACAAGTGCTATGAGGACTGACAGCATCCTGCAGAAATCTTGCGCATTAACACCCGAGTGCCTCTCTAAAAAAAAAAACCAAGCCCTGGGATTACCTGGTCTGTACTAACGGCTGGATGGTATACTAGGCACCAGGGACGTGCCATGTGAATGCAAGCTCTGTCCTACAGGCTGGTGTGCGGACAAGTTACCATGAAATGTGGTCCGCAATAAATTACAAGGTACGAGGGAAGCTGATCAAAGTGCCTATTTTAAGTCTGAGACAGACTTATAGACAAAGGTTAAGAAAAACTGAGCTGAGGAAAAGAACCAAGTCTAAGAGCAGAAACCTGCCAACCTACACAGACAGCTTCCAGGCACAGGGCACACTGGGAGCAACGGAAGCCCATGTTGGAACCCTGTGGCTAGAAGTTCTCCTTACTAATATTTAATACGTTGATTAATAGACAACATGGACTAGGTAATCAACATGATTAAACAGTGATCAACTGAAAGAAATACTTCCATCCACAGGAGTACTTGCTAACTTAAAATACTCCATTCTGTACAAGAAAGAAACGTATCTTGTTGGCTGAAAATAAACAAGCACAGGACTTACCTAAATTCTTTAAATTCTGCAAAGAAACTCTGTCCTCTTCCTCATCGCTATTGAGAAAATCAGCTATTGAGTCGTCGCCATCATCTAAAGAATACAGAACACAATCCACCGCTTATGACTAATGAGCCATTCAGCACCAGATTTCAACAACTACTCTTTAACAGATTTTAAAAAGCATGTGTACACACCAGACAGTAACAGGGACATACAAGGAGGCAGCGACAAAGTAACCTCTTTTTGGAACTTCTGATAATAACACTCCCCTTTTAGGAAAGGGAAAGAAAGAAAAATTGGTGACTTCAATGCAACTAATGCATTCTAGTATACACACTTGCTTCTGGTCTTTGGATTTGGAGACTGATTTTCCCAATAATTACCACCCAGCTACTGCCCTGGGCCAGAAAACTAGATGCCCTGTAAAAGCCTGCTAGCAAGAAGCCCGTTTTCAGTCAGTGATTGTTAACTAACCAACATGAAAGCTTCCCAAAGGGCAGAAATGGACCATCCCTTCCTGTTAATGTTCAATACCTTTTTGGTGGCATGGGGGGGTGGTTTGCTTTCAGAGCATGGTGTGAGGCAAAACACCCAAGAGGTATGAAGAGCTGGTTGACTGGGATGATAGACCACTCCCCCTTACAAGCTTCCAGGAGACCCCAGCAGCAACAAAGTGACCTAGGCTAATAGCAACCCACCCACCCCCACCTCCCCAGCCAGGCCCATGAATGGAGACCCAAAGCCATCCCTGAAGAATGCTGTACCAGCAGGACCTACCACTCACCCCCAAACCACAGCTATGGGCCTTCTCCCCTTTGCCTCCTGCCCTCATTCTTCTCCTGAATGATACTTGGACAGCTCTGTAACCTCACTCCCCTCCCCCACCACGGACCCCCATGCCTGCTGCTCAGAGCTAAGGAAGCTCCCCAACGAAGCCATCACCTCACTCCCTGCACAACCCAAGCCTCCTCTTTGCTTCCAAATGATGTAACTGGAAATCCTTTCCTGGTCTGGTCTTGTTGGTCTGTTTGCAGGTAACCAACCCACCTTGGTTTTCTACAGGCGATTTAGTTTTTGTAGCAAGAGGTGGTCTTATTCTTCTCTCTGCAGCACGAGTTTCAGGGTTGCACTGCTCTGAAAGAAGCACAAGTCTCAGGAGCACATCTGGGGCACTGAGTGACAAGGCGGCACCTCCAGGCAGTGTCAAGGTGGGAAGCATGGGCTTCAGGTGAGGGATGGGGGCCGGGTAGAGTGGGCTGGAGGTGAAGTGACAGGTCAAGCCAGTGGGACATTTAAGGGTAAAAAGATGGTGAAGAACATCTGGCCCACCTCAGAGGACTTTAGTCATAAGAACAGCAGTGGTCTGAACTAAAGCACCTGAGAGGGCTGAGAGGAATCCTGGCTGAGCTGCTCCCAGGTGGTGAGAGTATTCCTGGCAGAGGGAAAGGCCTATGATCTGGTGGACACCAGACCCTTAAAAGAAAAAGATCAAGTGCAAGGAGATGGTGAAGGAGCAACCACCTGCTGACTGGCTTGGCAGGACAGGTCTGGCAAGCGGCTAAGACAGAGAACTGGAGTAAAAGGGGCCATCCGCAGAAGATAGGCTTTTCCCTCTAGACCAGGGCCTCTCAGCAAGGGTGCTGTGGTGGCGGTAAGAGGCCTTTAGTGCCATAGGGCTGCTCGGTGTTTCTTTAGCCAATACCAGTTACTAGATACCAGCAACCCATCCTCAACCAGGCTGAAAACAAAAAGTATTGTGACAACCTATCTCCCAAGCAAAAAGAATACCTAGGTGACCCAAAGGTAAGTTTTCAGGGAAGGAGTAGCTCACATTTGCTTTAAAAAAAAAAACAAAACAAAAACCCACCCAACCAGCAGGAGAGTTAAAACCCCCAGACGGCTTCAGGTGTCCCAGGTCACAGTGCAAGAGGGACGTGTTCCAAACCAGTTCCCTGGCCCCTAGTTTCAGCAAAGCAAGTCTACATTTTTCTCAATTTTAAGTGGCAAGGTTTCTTTTGAAACCTTTACTCTTAATATATCAGAGTAAAACAAAATGAAGGGGGGCGGGGCTCCCTGGCGGTGCAAGGGTTAAGAATCCGGCCATTAAGCTATCACCACCACGAGGCCCACAGGGGTGGGCACAGCTGAGCTCCCCACTCTGCCTCTGGTGAATCCTCTCACTTTCACTGGCCTGTAGCCAGTTCTTGTAAGCTTAGGGAAATAAACCTTTAAAAAAAAAAAAAAATGAAGAGGGCTGGGGAGGAGGGACCATGCAGAGGGGGGAGGAGGGACCAAGCAGAGAAAGACCTGCGGCTGTAAACCACCGGAGGCTGGAGCGGGTGAAACTAGTAGCGAACCACAGTGAGAACTTTTATAACAAGCGCAGGGGGAGGAAGCAGCTCCCGGACAGTGGAGACAGCTTTAACCTGTTGTAAATAAGCCTCTCGCTTTCCGGTAAGGCATTATTAAAACGAAAGAAAATGACCTTACGCCAATCAGCACCGTTTCTGCCAAGTGGCGAGCGTCGGCCTGCCAAAACCAGAAGCCAGGAGAGCGTTCTGGTGTTTTGAAAAGATGAAAAGCGAGGGCGCCCCGCGCAAGGCGAGGCCGACCGACGGAGGATTCGGTCGTCCGGCGTTGGAGGCACAGCCCGGCGGTCACTCCCCGGGCGCGGGCCCCCAGAGGCCCGCGGGCGCGAGGCGGGGACGCCGGGCCTTACCTTTGTGCTTCCGGAAGCAGGCCAGGGAGCAGCTGCAACAACAGAGCACACCGGTCAGCCAGCCCCACGCTCGCGCGGCACCCCTCCCGCCCGCGCGCCCCTCCGGGCCCGCGACCCCCAACCCCGGGCCGCGCCCCTCCCCCGCCGCGCTCACTAGGGCACGCGGCAGGCCGGGCAGCGGTATTTGGGCTTCTCCAAGCAGACCGCGCAGACGACAGTGCTACAACCGAGCGACGCCATGGCCTCGGCGAGAACGTGCAGCCCGCGCCGCCTCTCCCCGCCGGCCGCACGTGCACTCCCTTTGCCCGTTTCCTAAACCAGAACCAATCAGCGCGCGGCGCGAACTGGCAGGCAAAAGCAATGGATTGATCCTGCTCGTTCTTTTAGGCCTGATGAGGAGAAAGCCGATACACTCGATGCACATCTAGCCCCTGCTTGTGTTTTCCCTGATTGGGTCACTCTCCTCAGAACTTGTTCTGTAGCCCTGTCTCTGTTCTACCTGGTCATGTGACTGGCAGTCACCAAGGTATAGGCTTATAGCACCCTCCCATGTTAAAAGAATACATGGGGGCCCTCCCTGGTGGCGCAGCGAATTAAAGCACAGCACTGAGAAGCTAAAGCCACTTCAGCATGAGTTGATCCCCGCCTGCCCGCCTGGGGGGTGATCCACATGGCGAGGCAGACCTCTCCTGACCCACCCGCTGCTCCCCTCAGCAGTGTACTTCTCAGTGGGCCTGTTCTGCTCCCCATTCTGTCTCTGGTGAATCCTCTCACCCACCACACCTCTGGCCTGTACCCCAGTTCTGTAAGTATAAATAAATAAATCTTTTTTTGTTTGTTTTTGCTCACAGGTTTCAATACTTATGTACTTTATTTTTTTTAATTTTTTAAACAATATAATAGTTTATTTTTACATCATTTTGTACATTTTTTTTCATCTCAATTGTAATCCCCGTGGGTTTCCCATTACCGAGTCACCCGTGTGCCATCACCATAGTCCCGTGCACTTCCCGCCCCATAAATAAATAAATCTTTAAAAAATAATAATAATAAAGCCTGAACAATCTTCATTTCCCTACACGTTTACTGAGCTCTGTGAGCACTGCACTGCCCAGATGCTAGTGACATTCTGTCTTCTGTGATGTTAAGACTTCGAGTGGAGCCAGAACAGGAACAGGAAAAGAGACTCAGAGACTCGAGTTCTCTTTCCCATCATGCAAGATGGTAGTGGAAAAACTGAGAAGTTAGCTACATAGAGAAGAAATGTGCAGTCAAGAAGGCTGATGCTAGCAACCAAAAAAGAGCAGCAACTTGGATGGAGCTGGAAAAGATCATGCTTAGTGAGATAAGCCAGAAAGAGAAAGAAAAATACCGGATGATTTCACTCATAGCAGGAGTAT
>NW_004567118.1:15420056-15433283 GCF_000260355.1 Condylura cristata | reverse complement strand
CAATGCTAGTGGCAAGTTTAAAAACAGTAACCACAAGACCAAAATGCCTAGGAAGGGGAGCCCCACTGCACTGAAATCACATGCTAGTCCAAATGGGGAGATATTCCCACTAAGGCCATGTACAGAGGGAATATTCTCAGCTAAATCCAGGATTGAAAGGAAATAGGAGATGGATCTCATTATTGTCACAAAGCCAGGTGGAGGTAACATGGATGGTCATACCAAGTGGGGAAACATCACAAAGTGCCTAGATACTCTCCTACAAGATGCACCTGGGACACTGGTGAATCATGGGAGAACAAAACACAAGGACCCTCAGTCAGCTTGTGAGCAAGCTGCTGGCTGGCATCACTAGTGGGCCATTCTGACCATCCTCTGGGCTCCTGAGAGGCAAGAGGGTGCTCTTCCTAAAACAGCTGAGAGTGACTTGCTGCTTATGACTGCCCCACAACCAAGTTCCTCTGTTGGAACACACCAGAAATTTGTCTTCACCTTCACCAAAATTGTTGTCAGTTGTGTGAAAATCCCAAAACATCTCACTGATGCCTAGTTCAAGAAGAAGCCAGCTCCATGCACCCCAACACAGGGAAGTGAGATCTTCAACACAGCAAAGGAGAAATAGGAGATTACAGAGCCGTACAAAGTTGACCAGAATGCTGTGGACTTGCAAATTCTGCCCTAAGCCTCCGCTATGTAGCTGCTCTCACACATGGAGTTGAACATCACAGATTGTTCTAAATTCCTTACAAAGAACCTAACTAATCATTAATGACTGATTTACTTTCTAAAAGTGGGGACTCAGGGACCTTGCCTCCACTCACCCACTTGCAGGACACCAGGGTAAGCGCCTCCTTAAATGTTGGGCCCTAGACTCCTTGCTCTGCTTCACATCAGCCCCCGCCCTGAGAGTGAAGGGGAGAGACAGGTTAGAAGTCACAGTTGTGACCTTAGGCCCAAGGCTGCCACTCCATCCTGCCTATGATGGGTCTTCAGGGGTACCTCAGGCTGTAGGCGTAGACAGTGTGACTATTGGGATCCCTGATTCCTCCTCACACCCTTGAGCGTCATCCAGCCTAAGCAGAACTCCTGCCCTACATGCATGTGGTCTAGAATCCAAAGTTATCCTTACCCCCAAACGCCTTCCTCTGGCCCATCATATCCTGGGATCTCAGCTCCATGAGAGGCCTGCACATTTCTGATAAACCTGTGACCACGAAGACAGTTGTTTGAGCCTTGACTCAAAACCCTCCCTGGCTGTGTGACTTGGAGACATCAGTTACCCTCTCTGTGTCCCTTCATCTGTTAGAGCAATATTCAGGTGTAGTTTCCTGAGCTGTTGTGAGGAGACCATCGATAAGGAGGGTTTGTAATCTGGAGCTCTACAACGCTACACTTAGGTGACATCTAGAAATTGTCTGTAATCTCTTGGAGCTCTGGTCCCAACCTCCTGAGTACATGTCCCAGATCCCAAGCCCCACAAGGCCAGTGTCCCACAACTAGACCCTCAAAGAGAGTTCTGTCTTCTGACCCTCTGGGTGCACTCAGGGAGGAGGGGTGAAGGTAGGGTACACAATTATCCCTCCTTTGCCTTTGCCAAACTGTCCTGAGAACGCTGTCCAGTCCTCAGTGCTGAAGTGGCAAGGGACCCTCAGGCTGCCTGACCCCACTTGTGCCTGTCATCGCCCCCAGTCTTCAGCCAAGACCTGGACAAAATGCAGGATGTGTCCACACTGACCTAATACTCAGTGTGCCCCAGATTCCTCAGCAGTTGTGACTACCACGGGCTTGAACCTGAAGTGTCCCAGGAGGTCCCCGCTTACCTGGGAAGATCAAAGAAGGCTAGGCTGCACTTGAACCTGTGGCCTGCATCTGGCACGGGTAGAAATTTACCCACTATGGACACTGCCATTGCCCAATACAGATTTTTCCTGACTTGTGTTCAGAGGCTGAGGCATGGGAAAGTCTCCTTTTCAGGGGCTCAACACCACCCCACCTTCATCCAAACCACTCAGACTCCTCTATCTTTAGGTCCCAAGACTGTTACTCCGCCAGAGCACATCCCCCGCAATATATACCCCCTATACTCTAGGTGATGCCCCCACCTTGCAGCTTCAATGGACAGCCACACCCCTTATGCTCCAAGGTGGAATGCGATGGCAACGAGGTTGGGGAACATCAAGAAACCTAAGGAAGCCCGTACAACTCAGCCTGTGGGTAGTGGCTAGTGCAGAAAAGAAAGGGGTATGACTCCAGGCTCAACAGCTAGATATGCACAGATACACCGGCCCTGGCAGCTCTCTGGCCCGCGACCACTATCGTCCCAGCTACCGCCCAAGACTGTTTATGCCTCCTCTGGCGGCCACGGGCCGCGCGGTGTCCAGCCTGCAGATCGGCGGGAACACAAGTCGGGCAGAATGGTTTGCGTGGCTTGGCCGACCCCTACTGGCCAAAGACGCGTGTGACCACCGGGCCGGCGCCCGTGACCACTAGAGGGCGCTCCGCGCGGCGCGAGGCTCGCGGAGGATTGGAGCACGGCTCTGGCGGGACTTGGCCGGGACGGCGAGGCTGTCCCGTGTAGGTGAGAGCGAGTCCTGTGAACATCGCCAAACGGCGGGAAGGAGCGTCGAGAGAAGGGGGCCAAGCAGGCGACCAGATGGGCAGGTGTCCCCGGTGCCAGAACATGGGTGACAGGCAGCGTAGTGCCCAAATGCAACTGTCCCGGGGCAGTTTCCGCGGTGCCCCTGCCCCACGCTTCCAGTGGCCCCAGGGGCGGCGATCCCCCCACAGCAGCCCCCTGAACCCCTGAACGTACTGGGCACTTGGATGAGACCAACTGCCCTGCACCTCCGGACGATGTCTCGATAGGGTGGCCAGGTCAACTCCAATCACGTGACGTGGCTACGGAGTCGCCTTAGCCTGAGGTAGTGGCCTGAGTTGATACAGTTGGGCATTTGCGCTGCCCTGCTAAATCTCTGCTTCTTTCTTTCTTTTTAAAAAATATTTATTTTAGGGTCCTCCCTGGTGCTCAGCAGGAGGGAGTGCGGCACTGGAAGCTAAGTCAAGCTGTGGCCGCTACAGTGGGAGTTGGATTCCTGCCCCAGAGGTGACCCACATGTCGCAGCAGACTTCTCCTGTCTTGCCCACTGCTCCCCTCAGCAGTGGCCTTTGTTAACCTGCCTGTTCTGCTCCCCACTCTCTCTGGTGAATCCTCTCACCGCCCCTGCATCTCTGGCTTGTACCCCAGTTCTGCATGCATAAATAAATAAAATCTTTTTTAAAAAAAAACATTTATTTTTATTTATGCACACAAGAGCTGGAGTGTAGGCCAGAGGTGAGGGGGGAGTGTGGAACGTGTGTGTGAGCGGATTCACCAGAGACAGAGTGGGGAGCAGAACAGGCAGATCTACTGAATATACCGCTGAGTGGAGCAGGGGGGGAGACAGAGGAGGTCTGCTGTGCCATGTGGGTCAGCTACCTGCCCAAGGATCTAACTCCTGCTTCAGTGGCTGGTAATAGCTTCACAATGCTGAGAATTACCCCTTGCACCACTAGGGAGGCCCTTTGCTTCTTTCTGTAATTCTAACACCTCCATCCCTCTCCCGGGCATGGGTGACCCAGAGTGAGCACCAGAAGTGTCAAGGGTGGGGTTTTTCAGTGACCTACTCCCCTGTAGGAGACTTGTGCAGAAAAGCTCCGTCTTCTTAGAGAACACCAAAGTGATCACCAACACAATGTTGGTGGCAGTAAAGGCCATGCTGAGGAGGCATCAGAGGGAAAGGAGGAACTACTGAAAATGAAAGACAGGTGATCCAAGTGAGAAAAACTGACCCAAGGGGCCAGAGTTGGGCCCCAGCTCTGAATTAGGATTGGAGTTGTTATGGTGGAAAAACTGCTTATTGTTTGTTAGGTCAAAAGACCTTTAACTGGCTGAAACAGCAATTGTTTTCAGGAACCCTTGTTTGAGAACTCAGCAGGAGAGTCACCTTCCTTTCTGATCAGAGACTGATGAGGATGGGCTGCTCCAGAGGACAGACTCAGCCACCCTTGATGTACAGCTAACAGTGTGTGTGTGTTAATAGCAGCTCTTCTCCTTACCCACTTAACCTCATCTTGTTCCTTTCTTTCCACAAAATCCACCCAACTTTTGCCCCTTCTGAGGTACAGTTTAGATTTCTACTTGAAATTGTGTACCCACGTTGTAGTCCTTTCATCCCAGGTAAGTGCTTGATTGCTTCTCATTCAGGCTTTTTATTTTCCTGTGGACACTTGCTATAGAGCAGCAAAGAAGTCCGTGGAATTGCATTTGTTTTCTGGTTTCTTCCGTAAGAAAGATTTTAAATTGGATATATTTTGAAGAAGGAATTTCTAAGCAAAGTCTTGAAGGTGTGGCCTGGCTCTTGACTGCTTACACTAAAATCAGCAGAGAGAAATGACTTCAAAATGGAATTGCCAAGCAAAAAGGGAGCAGATCCTAAAGATTCTCAGCCTAGTCCTACTGCAAAAACTGAGGGCATTAAAGGTATAGGCAACTGATCAGTTACTCAGATTACTCTGGACGAGCTTTCTCCATAGACATCAGATGCTCTTCATCACAGCAGTACAATAATGGGAGAATGATCCCCAGGCCACTCAGACCCCCAGGGTGGCCACTCCAGGCCCAGAGTACAGGTGCTGGGACAGAACAGCCTCAAAGGCTGAGGCCACCCCTCCAGCTCAGGCAGGCCAAGGGCCCCCCACCCAAGGCCTCAACCAACAGAGCTGCGGGCCCCAGCAGAGAGCCAACGCTGTTCTACGCAGCTGTCATGCCATCCCATCAGGCCTGGACTAGAGGACAGACCACCAGTCCAGGTGAATTGGGGAGCCAGAGCTGCTATCCAAATGGGTCTATAGTTTAGCATGGTTTTCCTACAGGGTTTGGACTTACTTGGGAGAGGTGCGATCCCTTTTTTCTTTTGTGTTTCTTCATTTAGGAAGTGCATCCGTTCTACCTCCTCTGACCATCTGCCAGTTGCTATTTGATATTGTTTCCACACCCAAACCCTTAAGACCACAGTGGGCCCTGTGACTTTCACCTGTGTATTGCCAGGGGAAGCCCTGTGAGATAAGGGGAGGGAAGATGGAGACAGGCCCAGGAGTAAAGGGGCCTTCGGCCAGGCTCAGGGTTGCTTGTTTCCCTTAAATGTCCCACTGGTTTGACCTCTCACTTCACCTCCAGCCCTCTCCACATGGCCCCCATCCTGCACCAGAAGCCCATGCTGACACTGGCCTGCCAGGGAGGTGCCGCCTCGTCACTCAGGGCCCCAGATGTGCTCCTGAGACTTGCGCTTCTTTCAGAGCAGTGCAACCCTGAAACTCGTGCTGCAGAGAGAAGAATAAGACCAGTTCTTGCTACAAAAACTAAATTGCCTGTAGAAAACCGAGGTGGGGTTGGGGTGGGGGAGCCCTCCCTGGTGGTGCAATGAGTTAAACTGCAGCACTATGAAGCTGTCTGCAGCCACTGCAGCACGACTTTGATCCCCAGCCAGGGAGCTGACCCACATGGCACAGCAGACCTCTCCTGGCCCGCCCACTGCTCCCCTCAGCAGTGCATTTCAGTCAAGCTACCTGTTCTGCTCCCCACTCTCTCTGGTGAATCCTCTCATTACCTA
Organism: Condylura cristata; assembly: GCF_000260355.1. NCBI lineage: Eukaryota > Metazoa > Chordata > Mammalia > Eulipotyphla > Talpidae > Condylura > Condylura cristata. The sequence goes on along the minus strand of NW_004567118.1, from coordinate 15,427,635 downwards.
TACCCCAGTTCTTATATGCATAAATAAATCTTTAAAAAAGAAAAAAAACCAAGGTGGGTTGGTTACCTGCAAACAACCAACATAGCAGGTCAGAAAAGAGTTTCCAATCACATCATCTGGAAGCAAAGAGGAGACTTGGGCTGGGCAGGGAGTGAGGCGATGGCTTTGTTGGGGAGCTTCCTTAGCTCTGAGCAGCAGGAATGGGGGTCCGTGTCACGGGGAAGTGAGGTTACGGAGCTGCCCGAGTATCATTCAGGAGAAAAATGAGGGCAGGAGGCAGAGGGGAGAAGGCCCATGGCTGTGGTTTGGGGGTGTGGGTGCTGTCAACTGTGACTGGCAGTAGAGGTAATTTTTTTAGGGTATTAGTGGGACAGGTCTTGATAGCGTTTAAGACTTCTGCAATCCATTTATCTTCATAATGGTCATTTATAAAGGTGGGCATTATTTCATTCTGCCCATTTTGTGGTCATAACTGAAGGTTAAGCTCTGCCCCACCCTGTAGAGATTACTGATAGATAGACTGAGGTTGGAGTGGGGTTGATTTCTAGTCTGAGAAATATAGCAAATAGGGACAATTTTGTGAGCTATTAAACACTACACTATTAGTATTAGTACTATTAGTTTAGTACTACCAGTCCTAAGGCTGATTGCTTTTTATAACTTCAGACTTTTCAGGCATATTCTATAGTCCAGAGTATTTTTAAAAAGAATTATTTATTTATGCATACAAGAGCTGGGGTATAGACCCAAAGTGCAGGGGGTGAGCTGGGGTGAGGTGATACATCAGAGACAGAGTGGGAACCAGAACAGGCAGATTTACTGAAATACACTGCTGAGGGGAGCAGAGGGTGAGACAGGAGTCATCTGCTGGGCCATGTGGATGGGTCAGCTCCCTGGCAGGCTAGCCAGTGAGCTCCTGCTGCTGCTGGGGATGGCTTGATAGCTCTGTTTGATAGCTCCCTGTGTTACTAGGGAGGGCCCAGCGTATTTTCATTTCTACAAAGAAAGAGAACGAAGCAAGCCAAAAATTAAAGAATCTTTGCTCTCATGTACTTAAATGGGTTGAATGCAATTACCTAATCATGCTCAACTGCAGTGATATTTTGATTAGAAAGAATTGGTGAGAAGGGTCTGTAATTTCATTTAACATGGAAATCACCTTCTATTGATTAGATGAGAAGTGGTGGTAGACTCGAGTATTGCTGTCAGAATAGGCAACTTTACAACACCTGGGTGGTGGTACTGGTCCTGGCCCAATGTTACCCCAGACACAAAGCAGATCCACAGCGAAGAACACTGACATGACACCTCTCCACCCCCAGAGTCACTCGTTGGTGGCAAGAGTTGATCACTCTCCCTTTGGAGTGACCCAAAGGCACAAAGAAAACTGTCAAAAGGCCAGAGATCAAATCTTCTGTGAAAGTGTATAATGACACTCACTGCACACACACAAGGTACCCTGTGGATATCTAGAAAGCCCCTTGGACAAAACTGTCCCCCAGAAGGGTGTCTTCAAAGAACTTGCTCTTAAACCCAAGGCCACACAAGAGGCCAAGGTCAAGTTTGAGGAGAGTTATAAGCCCCACCAAGAACACATGCTTCTTGCAGAAGCTCTGATTTTTTATCTGTTTTGTTTCAGTAAGTAAAAAAAAAAAAAAAGACTACCTCAAACATGTTCTGATTGGGCCACATTACTGGCTTTGCTCTGGTGCCAGCCTCTTCCAGCGTGGTTCACTTCCCAAGACTCCCTCCCTCCCCCAAGTTTCCTCCCCATCTGCTCAGGGAGTAAGTCCCCCTTCCTTGACCTGTGTCCCACTTACACTCCAGTCTCCCTTCCCACCATTCTCTACTCACATCAACTCCACATGGTCTGGACACACACAGAATGCCGTCTTGTAGCCGCAGATCTTTGTTTATAGATGGTTTCTGTCCTATGGATAACCCTTTACAGGGTAATTTCAAGACATTTTTGGGGCCTCTCTGGTGGTACAAGGGGTTAAAGCACAATGCAATGAAGCTATCGCTGCCACTGCAGCACAAGTTTGATCCCTGGCTGAGGAGATGACCCACATGGCATGGCAGACCTCTCCTGTCTCACCCACCTCTCCCCTCAGCAGTGTATTTCAGTAGATCCATCTGTTCTGCTCCCACTCTGTCTCTAGTGTATCCTCTCACCATCACCCCCTCCCAGCCTGTACCCTAGACAAGATTTTAAATTAGGTCTGTTCTCCCTGATGTCTTGATCTCCTTTGGAAAACTATCCAGTCTTGCTGCTTCAACCATTTTTCTTAGAACTTCCAACATGTGTCTCCTCCTGAAAGAGTCAGGCATCCACAGACTACTTTCCAGATAAATCTGGGTAAAAACAGATTCCGTCATATCACTATGGACAGACAGGACCCATTTTCTATTTCCAACTCCTCCATTTGATTCTAATTTCCCTGATGGGAGACCACAGAGCTAAATATGATAGACAGTGGTCACGAAGTGATAGGGTTATTATCAGCCCCTGCCCAACTCCATCCCATGAGTGGGAGGCTGCACACTGACTTAAGACTAGAATCTTCTCCTTCCTGGTTGAGCACTTCCCCTAACAGAGGGGAGTTTGGAAGATGCAACAATTTGCCCCACAGGCTTACTGGTTGACTAGAACCATGAGACCCGGCCTCACAGTGTCCCCACTAAACTTATCCCTCTGCCTAGTTGCCCACCAACCCCACCCTGTCTTTCCACTGAGCAGAGGCTGAATCCCCACTGGACTGAGGCTCCTAGCAATGCCCAATGACCTGGCTCCTTCAGAAAGATTTTTTGTGGCTGAATTATTAATTCATTTGCAAGTGGTTCAAAAACAATGAAGCTTTTTTTTTTTAAGATTTATTTATTTGTGCATACAGAATTGGGGTGCAGGTCAGAGGCTCAGGGCAGCGAGAGGCTTCACCAGAGACAGAGTGAGGACCAGAACAGGCAGATCGACGAAGTACACTGCTGAGGGGAGCAGTGGGCGGATCAGGAGAGGTCTGCTGAGCCATGTGGTCACCTCCGGGGCAGGCAGGAATCGAACTCTTGCGGAAGTGGCTTTAGCTTCTTAGTGCTGTGTTTTAACCTGCTGCGCCACCAGGGAGGGCCAAAACAATGAAGCATTTACCTAGGACTAACGAATCCCAATTTGGGCTATGCAACTTCAGGTAGAAACCTAAAAGGTGTCCCAAACAGGGTAGAAATTAGGTGGATTTTGTGAAACAAGTAGAAAATGAGGGAAAAAAAAAGAATACTCGTGAAAACTTGGCAAAATTTTAACAATAGTTGAATATAAGTGATGGGTCAATTGAGGTTCCTGGTACCACCTTATATTAAAAATTGGGCATAGGCAGCTATTTTTAAAAGTGCCCTCTCCTGCATCAGGGTCTCCCTTGTGTCATTCCTATCATGCAAATATGCTGGAGCTACACTGCCCACAGATTCTTGCAGATGGCACAGAACCATCCACCTCCACCTGATTTCTCTACTCTTCTTCAAGGGAACAAACACTTGGAAATAGCTGATATCTGCACTCCCTCTCCATCAGACACAAACATCTCTGGCAGCTGACAAGTGACGACTCCTAAAGTCAAATTCGCCACTTAGGGAGTCCGGAGGGCACTGCTGTGGCCTGGCTACCAGTCTCACTGCCCCCATGGCTGGCTTCATGATCATAGCAACCCTGGAACAATGTCCCAAAAGGGACACAAGACTACCTGGACTGTGAGAGCTTATTTGGAGGTTTTACCACAGAACTTGAATAGCAAAGGCTAAGGATCCACAGCGGGAAATGGGTGGCTAATTTCCCGACTGCTTTGCGGGTTTTCTCATGGATATCCTTGAATTGGAAGGAGGTATTCCCAAAGCTTCAATTCCTGACAAGCGCTGGCCGCCCCTGCCTCCGTCCGGAGTGGCAGCCTCCAGGCCCAGCAGCACACTCAGGGCTGGGGTGGGGGTGGGGGTTGATTTCCCATGGCTGCTACAAAAAAAAAGTCACCAGGAGTCTGAAGCTCTCCCCGCCTACACAGCTGCAAAATGTGGTGGCCTCAAGTCCTGCACCAGCTAATCAGCCAGAACTGCAGAAGCCCCTCCCCAGAGAACCCCTTTCCAGCCCAGGTCAACCTCGCCAAGGAAAGAAAGGCATGGTCTGTCCTCTGCCAAATATATTGGAGCTGTTTTCCACTGTCTCACCGGCACTGAGGGGGCCCTGGGGCCTCAGCAAGAAACTGACCTAGATGGAGCCTTTCCTTGAGATGGGGGACTAAAGAGGGTGCAGACCAACCGAGTGACCTCTGCTCCAAGGGCCAGAATGGAGCCCAGAATGACAGGCCCTGCCTAGGGGGGTCTTGAGCGGCCAGATCCGGGAGAAAGAGGGTTACATATAGACAAAGTCAGGTTTCAGCATAAGCCCTGGGCCTCACCCAGCACCGAGGGGATCCTGACCAGTTAAGGGTTCTTTCATCACATGCACTCACTTTTCTTAGAGCATAAATCGCCAGCAGTCTTTAAATGCCACCCCATCTTTGACTGGTTAGCCTAAGGCCCCCATACATGAACAAAGATTCCTTACCACCATCACCCACCCCTTCCTTCCCCACCCCCACAACAGGCCCTCCCCAAAAACTGAGTGCCAGACCCCAAACTGAGTGCATTTGCACTCAAGAGAAGTTCTGGCTCAGGTGAGGCACAGCCTGCCCGCCAGCCATAAAGGCGCTGTCCATTCAACAGTGCTGAAACATCCTAGACCCCACCGCCAGAAAATAGAGTTGTCCCTGAGAGCACCCACCATTCCCGATCTCACAAACTCCAGGCTGCTCCAATAGAGCAGCCAGATAGTTGCACCTGATGCCCAGGACCAAACCCACACTGAACTTACCAGGTCTTGGCTTGCCCCAGAACCCCGCAGTGACCACCATGGCATCCCAGGGTCGAGTTCTACTCCACAAATACAAGGCATGAACTAAGAATGAGGAAGTCATGGGACATCAAAAAAGGAGGATATGTTGCAGCAAGCATAGAGGAGGGTCCTGGAAACCCCTAGCTGAAGGGACAGAGATGATCTAGGGTGAGAGTTGCACAGAACAGCCCTAAGCAGAAGTCACAGCCAGAGAACTAAGAAATGCAATAGAGGTGTACAATAGAGAAGTAAATAAGTGTGTTGGAAGATAAAGCAATAGAACTCACATAGGCGGTGAGAACTGAAAAGAGAATTTTTAAAAAAGATACTCTAAGAGACCTCAATGACAACATCAGGAGGAAAATATTCCTATGATAGAAGTCCCTGAAGAAGAAAGAAAGAACCATAAAAACAATATTTTTTGATGAAATAATCACTGAAAACAATGCCAATCAGAGCTGGAGGTGGTCACTGTGGTATATTGCAGCCTCCTGATAGAAAAGATGGAGAGACCTGTTTAAATATTCTGAGCTATCACTAGACAAAAGAAGCAAAAAAGTCCCTGGGACATAGATTGCACATTTTCTCTTCTGGCTCAAGTGGCCCCACCTCCCAGGATCCCAGGCTCACACCAGCAGGAGTCTGGGACCAGAGAGCCTCTAGACTTCCCAAGTGTGTTTACTTACATTCCTGTGGGCCCCTGAGGCCCTGTTGAGGAAGAAAAGAAAGCAACCCTGGCCTCCAGAGCTGATCTGACTGGCACAGTGAGACCTCAAAGTAGCTACAAACTTGTCTGACACTCACCACCAGGGCACTTTCTTCCCTTGTTGGACATAATCACAAATACCAGTCTCAGATAAGATTACTCCGAGATCATGATAAAATGAGATAAAACATGGAAGGCCACTTCCTAATTTTGTCTAAGTACTGACAAAAGCAATGTCACTATGCTGCTGCCCATGAAAAGTCAAACATGCCCCCTTTTGGCTAAAATGAGTCACAGCTGCTTGTCCAACAGCTATATTAAGGTATAATTCACATAGCATAAAGGCATCCCTTTTATTTATTTATGCATATAAGAGCTGGGGTACAGGCCAGAGGTGCAGAGGTGTGAGAGAATTTATACACAGAGACACAGTGGGAAGCAGAACAGGAAGACCCAATGAAACACACTGCAACACACTGCTGATGAGAGCAGCAGGCGGGTCAGGAGAGGTCTGCCATGTGGGTCACCTCTCTGGCCAGGGATTGAACTTGTGCTGCAATGGCTGTGGGTAGCTTCATAGTGCTAAGACTTAACCACTTGTGCCACCAGGGAGGCCCCTAAAGTGTACAATCCAACGGCTTTCATTATAAGCACAGAGTTGTGCCACCACAGCAAACTCAGAACACTTCCTCTGTTACAAGAGAAATCATGTCCCCTTCCTTATTATGGCCTTATTCCTGCTCCATCCTCCCCTTACCAGGCAATGACTAATCAACATTCTCTATGGACTTGCCTGTTGAGGACATTACACACTCCTGGAACCTATGGCACGTGGCACTCTGAGCCTGGCTGCTCTCACTCAGCAGTGTTTCCCAGCTTCATGCATGACTGCTGCCTGCATCAGCACTTTACCCCTGTGGTGACTCATTTTACATGTCAACTTGGCCGGAGCACAGGGTGCCAGATACTTAGTCAGACATTATTCTGAGTGTTTCTGTGAGGGTGTTTTGGGGTGAGATTGACATTTTCATCAGCTGCCTGAGCCTTTCAGCCAGAGTCACCAAAGTGGCCAACACAGGAAAGAGGAGAGATGCCCTCTACATACGGAGTCCGCATACATGTGAATCTACCAGAAAGGTGGTATTGCGGACATCCAAGGGGTGGGTGCTCTTCAAGGAGGAATGGCCTGCATACATTCTATACACAGTGCACATTCTACTATATAGATGCATCTAGGTGCATCTCAAAATGATTATGTTGTATGAAAGACGTCAATATGAGACAGAAAACATGCTGTCTCCAAGAAAAGGAAGAAATTCTCTTCCAAGGAGAAGCTGCTTAGCAGTGGATTTGAAGAGGTTCGGGGCAGCAAGAACAGCAGCTCCAGGAAAAAGTCCCAAAACCTCTCCCTGGAAACTTGGAATGACTGTTTTACTCACAGGGCACACCTCACGATGACATTCCCCAGCTCATCCCCTTGACCACCACAAAAATGAAATTTCACAAGAAATGAAAACAAAAAGCAAGTACACACTGTATAGTTGCAGCTGACTTAATTCTAGAAAAATGCAAAGCAATCAACAGAAAGCACTTCGGGCTCCTTGGTGATTTGGGCTGGAAATAAAGGACAAGGGGTAATTACAAAGGAGAAATGTTTGGGGCTGCTGGATACATCTATCAACTATCACGATTGTGACAATGGTTTGGTGAAATGATCTCTCTTTTTTTGTTTGCAGAACCTATTAAAACTTATTAAATTATATACTTTAAACATGTGGTTTATTGTATTTCAGCTATTTATAAATAAAGCTGTCTTAAGATTTATTTTTATTTATGCATACAAGAACTGGGGTACAGGCCAGAGATAAGAGGATTCATCAGAGAAAGTGGGGAGCAGAACAGCAGATCAACAGAAATACACTGCTGAGCGGAGCAGCAAGAGAGGTCTGCAAAGCTAT
>NW_004567118.1:15406922-15418676 GCF_000260355.1 Condylura cristata | reverse complement strand
ACACTGCTGAGGGGAGCAGTGGGTGGGTCAGGAGAGGTCTGCCACGCCATGTGGTCACCTCCGGGGCAGGCGGGAATCGAACTCATGCGGAAGTGGTTTTGGCTTCTTAGTGCAGTGCTTTAACCCGCTGCGCCACCAGGGAGGGCCACATTTCAAATTTTTAAAATTAAGTGAAGTTATTGTCACTATTGACAAGTTGCTAATTGTTCTAATGACACTTCCACTTTTCTCCCTTTTCTGTTTTAGGAGAAAATTATTAGCCAGTGGAATGTGATTAACTTGGAAATACACCCCAGGGTTTCATGCTGAGATTATCTAAATGTCTGGATATCAGAGCGGGCTAAGAAGAGAGACTATGGTACCAAACACTGCTGAGTCAGAATGTTGGCTCTGCTAGCTGGGTGGCTTCAGGAAAGCCAATGAACCTCTCTGAGCCTTGCATTCCTTAAGTGTAAAGTCAGGTCACACCACCCACACTGTAAGGTTGTAAGAGTAATACTGTGATGTCAGTAGGCAGTACATTTAAAGGAATCCAGCTACTTACAGATAGGTGCTGACAAATGTATTAAGACAGAATTTCAGTTCTCAGTTTCTATTAAGATAATCAGCGTAATCTAAAGTTACAGAGAATGTTTCCTTTTTAGGGTTGAAGACGGATCAGTGTGAAGGAAATTTCTTTCTACCAGGCTTCCTATTCCTGGCTCCTATACACTGACCCATTCATTCCCCAGAGACTTGGTTCCTGGGGGAATAAAGCACTTCTGGCCTCTGGGACTGGTCCTGGCCCAAGTGCCATACAGGGCTTTCAGAGGAACATGATGTCCTGGACCTATCTCCAACTTCACAGTGCTTACACCATCAGGAAGCAACGCAAGTGGGGGCTCCCCCTCAAAGTACTGCCTCAGGGAAACTGTGATGAGATGACCAGGCTGTCCAACCACAGCTCCTGCCCCACACACCCCAGGTAGCTGCAGCTGGCAGCAACCCCTGACCACAGAGAGAGCATGACAGAAGCCAGGTCGGAAGCCTTCCCTAATCCTACTGGTTAAAAGGAAACTGCCCCTCGTCAGGCCTTGAGGTTTGGAGTATTTGCAGCAACACAGTTAAGACTTTACCAGAGCCCCTTCGCTTCTTTAAACTTGCTAGTGTAGTGTCTGGTATCTCCTCAGAACTATTCTTCTCCCCCCACTTACATCCCTTGGCCCAACCTCTTGTGCCCTTAACCTAAGAAGCCTTAGTTCACTGGTGTCTGCTGTTTTTATAAGAATCATCCACATCCAGCCCTCCTTGGTGGTGCAACGGGTTAGGACACAGCACTGCAGGCCAGCCACAGTCACTTCAGTGCCAGTTTGATCCCCCCCAGAGGTGACCACATGGCGCAGCAGACCTCTCCTGACCCGCCCGCTGCTCCCCTCAGCAGTGTACTTCATCCATCTGCCTGTTCTGCTCCCCACTCTGTCTCAGGTGAATCCTCTCACCGCCCCTGCACCTCTGGCCTGTAGCCCAGTTCTGTATGCAAATAAATAAATCTTAAAAAAAAAAAAAAAAAAAAAAACAGCCACATCCACTTTGCAAATGAACAATATCAGTCTTTGCCATTCTGACTTGCTTTCCTACACATAATTCCCTTCCACTCCTTTCCTTTTACTGTAAATGGCAACATCTCACTTTTCCTGATGGCTGGTGAGTATTCCATGGTGTGGCTATACCACATCTTCTTTTTTTTTTTTTTTACTTATTTTTTTACAGTTTATTCTTACATCATTTTGTGCATTTTTTCATATCATTTGTAATCCTGGCGGGCTTCCCATCACCAAAGCACCCATGTGCCATCACCACAGTCCAGTGTATTTCCTGCCCCCCACAGTTTTTGATCCTATTCCCCACTCCACCCCCATAAAATGTCTCTGTATTCCACATCTTCTTAACCCAGTTCTCTATCTGTGGCCCTCTGGTTGTTTCTCTGGATGCTTAATTAACTTCCCTTCTAGAGAACTGAGCATTATTTTTGTGGAAAAGTCTGATGTCTCCAGCGGCACTAATTTAATGATATTTTGTTGTTGCAGAGACTTTTTTCGTTTTCAAATGTTAGGACTCTACTGTATCTCCCTCGGTGATGGGAGGGAGGTCACCGTGTTTGTGTACTATGAGCAGCCAAGACAGAACAGAAGTGTGCCTGGAGGCAGAACCCAGAGAGAGGAGTTGTAGCCTGGGATTCAGGAAACCTAGCCCTGCTTTTAGCATAAAAGGCACACTGGCAAATGATTTAAATACTACTAATAATAACAGTTTATTTTTACATCATTTTGTGCCTTTTCCCATCTCAGTTGTAATCCCCGTGGGTTTCCCATCACCAAATCACCCGTGTGCCATCACCATAGAACAGTGCACTTCCCCTCATCCCCGTTTTTGATCCCATTCCCCACTCCATCCCCATAAAATGTCTCTGGTATATAGTTGTTCATTATTATTATTATTTTCTCCCCTGGTGCGTTATACTCCTGCTATGAGTGAAACCATTCGGTATTTTCCCTTTTCTTTCTGGCTTATCTCACTAAACATTTCCAGCTCCATCCATGTTGCAGCAAAAGGCATGTGTTCATCTTTTTGGTTGCTGAGTAATATTCCATTGTGCATATGTACCACGTCTGGCAAATGATTGTTTTCGAAAACCACTGCTTCAAGGGCCCTCCCTGGTGGCACAGCCGGTTAAAGCACAGCATTGAGAAGCTTAAACCACTTCCGCATGAGTTCGATTCCCGCCTGCCCCGGAGGTGACCACATGGCGTGGCAGACCTCTCCTGGCCCGCCCGCTGCTCCCCTCAGCAGTGTACTTCGTCGATCTGCCTGTTCTGCTCCCCACTCTGTCTCGGGAGAATCCTCTCGCCACCCGGTTGGACGAGACTAAAGGACCGGAGCGATGAAGTCTGTGCAGCAGAGTGTTGGGGAGCAGCCTGGCGACCGTGGGGAGGCGCCACGTTTAAAAGCCGACCTGACCTGACCTGACCTGACCTGACCTGACCAGACCTGACCAGACCGGACGCTGAAACCTCAGCCCCAGGCCGGGCTCCCCGGCTCACTGCGCACCTGGCGGCGGGGCGGCGCTTCTGGGCTCCTGCAGCTCCTGAGGGCGAAGCCACCGCGGCCGCGCGACACCCGATTCTGACCCGAACGCTCCAGCCGCGGTCCGCTGAGCACCCGAACCCAGCCAATCGGCGCCGAGGGACTCTGGCAGGGAAAACCAATCGATCGGACCGGCTTCGTACTCAAGCCTTAGAAATAGAGCGTCGTGCACTCGATCCTGAGTGGACTGGAGGGTCTGGTGCTACACTGATTGACCTTGTCTGGGGGTTGCTTCTTAGGTCGTTGAGTGTCGAGTGTTCTTGGCGGGCGCGGAAGGAAGTTGTCCTCAAAGAGTTCGGGTCCTAGGGATACCTGGCTTCACCTGTGGCTTGGGACAAGTCATCTGTGTGAGTCCTACCTGTAAAATGAATGACTGGAAGAAAACCGTCCCTGCTGTTCCCCTGGCCTTGCAAACCCAATGCTGGTCTCTGTGTTTCACAGGCTGATGCCAGTGGTTAGTGGCTATAGACTTTGAACAGTAACACACCATGCAGTTAGGTCTTCCCCATCTCAGGACACCATCCCTGGGGAAATAGAGGCATAGGAAGGAAAAGAAAAAAAAAAAAGGCTGTGTTCACAAGCAAATATTGTGTTCTTTTGTGTGGGGCACTAGGATGAGCTTGGGCGCCCAGGAAGAAATAGGTATGGTGCACCCCAGCTCAGGACCATGCCTGCCCCACCAGACTCTAGTTCCACAGGGTGGGAGGTCTGCTCCCACCAGGCTGCTGTCATCAAGAAGGAGTGATCCTTGCTCCTTCCTGGTGTCCATCCTGGTTGTGCCACAGAGACATCCAGGTCTGTGATGCCATCTATCCCCACACTTCACCCACCTGATCCCAGGCCTGTAGGGGCTTGGCCTCCCCGGAAACCACCAGCTCTTTCCCTCCATGGATCGACAGAAAAGCCAGTACAATCAGTTTCCAGTGGCACCTGCCCAAGGGAACTAACTGCCTTCTCCTGACTGGAACTTGGAAGTCTAAGAGGAGACCAGACAGCACTCTGAGTTGGTCTGAGTGCACCCATTCCCCCTCTGCATTTGACCTGCCTCTCAGGCTGCTGTTTTCTCTGATTCTTCTGCAGAGGTTTGTTTTAAGGGAACCAGACACCCCCTGATGCATTGAACACCAAAATCCTCCCAAGAAAAACAGCTCTGGTTGTGTAGTTGCCCCTAGCACATTTCCCTGGCTCTGCAAGGGTGCTGTCCATCTCATGGTGCTGAAGCTTCCTACCCTCCCACCCCCACCCCCGGAAGAGCCTCATCCTTCCACTGCAGCCTCCACTCAGGATCCAACCTGGACTCCAGGACTCATTCACACTGGTCCAATAACCCACGTGGATCAACACTCCTTTTGAATTAACAGTTCAGTCCACTGCCTGTTTGAATTGGAAGCATGTGGGAAGTCCAAATTTGCTTGTGGAGGCTCAGAGAAAGCCCATGATCTGTTCAGACCCAGGGAGAATAAGAGAAGTGAGGAAAATTTGAATCCCACAGTCTGTCCTGGTTCTAGAAACAACTCATGCATTATACGTATAGTCCATGCCCACTCCAGGTCTCCTGTGACTTCTATGGAGATGAAGCCCAGGGAAGCTTTCCCTCAGTTTCCAGAGATTCAACTGCTTTATGGCATCCAAGTTGTACAGACCTGCCAACCTGTGAGGCAGGGGTGGAAAATCTATAGACAGCACCCTTGTGGTGAAAGGTCCCCATCTTTCAGACTATGTCCTCCTTTGATTATAAGTGAAACTAGCTAGTGTGGACATCCCCATCCCATGCCTCTCAGATTCTGGCATGGACCACAGTACTAGCTGTTCCCAATATAGTGTATTGCAACTTCAGGTCCAATTTTTTAACATTTATTTTTATTTATTTATGCATACAAGAGCTGTGGGATAGGCCAGAGGTGCACGAGGTGAGAGGATTCACCAGAGACAGAGTGGGGAGCAGAACAGGCAGATCAACTGAAATACACTGCAGAGGGGAGCAGCAGGCAAGACGGGAGAGGTCTGCTGCGCCATGTGAGTCAGCTGCCTGGCTGGGGATCAAACTCATGCTGCAGGTGCTGCGGGTAGCTTCACAGTGCTGCTATTTACCGCTTGCACCACCAGGGAATCCCAGGTCTCATTAAATTTTAACTTCACATTGGGGTTAACTTGGGGGATACTGACTATGGCAGAGCCACTGATCAGTGCAAGACTTACCATTCCACCTACACGTCCCTGTGGCCCTTTTTGGAGGCAGCAGGTGAGCTGTCTAAGCACCCTGCTAAAACATCAGCTTCTTTTGGCAGCTCTAAAAACTTCACCCCTCATCAGGACTCAGGGATCCAGGACCACACCTGGAAAGATGGCCTGGGTAGGGGCTTCTGTGGATTCTCTATTGATATCTCAGTTTGCCCTCTTAGAGGGGGTGGTTCAGATCTTAAATGAGGTTGCAGGGTAGTGTTGGGAACTCTCCTAAGTGCTGGGTGTCAGGTATGGGGTAAGGAGTTGTTTTTCAGGGCCCTCCCTGGTAGTGCAGGGTTAAAGAGAATCCCACACTGGGAATCTATCCACAGCCACCACAACATGACTTTAATTCCCAGCCATGGAACTGACCCACGTGGCACAGCAGATCTCTCCTGTCTCACAGGCTGCTCCCCTCGGCAGTGTATTTCAGTAGATCCACCTGTTCTGCTCCCTCCCCTGTCTCTGGTGAATCTTCTCACTCCCCACACCTCTGTTCTGTACCCCAGTTCTTGTATGCATAAAAAAAAGAGTTGGTTTTCATTCTCACAGTGCCATTTCATTGTCATTCACCTCCCCCGAAACTGCAAGAAGGGGAAGACAAACTAATGTCTATAGTTAGAACCAGGGAAGAACATTCTGACTGTAAAGACTTGGGCTGTAGGCAGAGCAGAAGCAGCAGAAGGCGCAGTGTGCAAACACACCCTGAAGCGGCTGCAGAGCACATGAGATCACACCCTGGGGCTCTGCAGGACTGCAGACACCCCTCACGCCCACCCTCACTAATGTCACGCAGGCTCACAGAGACCAGCCACTTAGTCCAAAAGCAGGTTCTCCTACTGGTGTTCGAGGGTCCCTCGTAAACCTTGGCTTTAGCCCCTACTCCCCTCCAGAAAGTTTTCATGAACTAAGAGCAGTTCTGCCCCCTGAGATGCTGGGAAGAGGAGGTAGGGTCCCCAGGTTTCCTTCTCAACCTGTGGTTCCAGTCCCTCCAGTGGGAAGATGTTCCCAGCCAGTGTGATTTACAATGGAAAATCCACTGAGGGCACGATCTTGGAGCCACAAAATGACAGTTGTGAAGGCTAAACAGTGACATGACCTCATGTTTACACTGAAATGTGAAGGCTAAGAAGCAGGACACTAAGTTGTTTACTATGTCAATTGTGTTTGCATATAGATAAAGATTGAAAGGGGAAGAACTAAACAGATGGATTAGGGCGGGGTGGGTGACCATTTATCATTTTTTTCTTAAATAGATGACAAATTGTATCACGGTTGCCTCTGAGAGATAAGGTTATTAGATTTTTTTTCCTGCTTCTTCCCCCAAATTCTAGTGATTATGTATTATTTGGATAATCAGGGGGGAAAATGAAAACACCCCCCCCCATAGTGCCTGTTCTGTTGTTGCCACGATGTTCACGGAGGAGGGAATTTCTCTTTGCCTCCACGGCTGCTGATGTGACTGTTCCCTTTTACTCCCCACTAGTCCCACCTCACCCCCTCTTTCAGGTCCTTCCACCACAAAGCCAGAAGGTAAATGGATCCATCTGGAAAATCCAAAGAAGCTCCGAGTCCAGCCTCCTGCTGGGGTGAGTGTGGGATTCTGTGGCTGAGACATGGGGGAAGGTGGAGACAGCCCTAGGAGAGTTCTCCTGAACTTTCTGCAGGGCAGAAACAGAACATATGTCATCTCCTTTGCTGAATCATTCCATACTTCTGACTGTGTTATTATTTCAAAATTCTCGGGAACAGAAGTTACCACCAATTCATCTACTTAGGAGCCTCCAGTTCTCTGTCCCCGTTTCTGCTCCCCCAGGATTCTCTCTACAGACTAGAGAAGTGGGGTAGAGATAAAGACAAAGGGGAAGGGGTGCTGCTTCTTTCTGAGGCTGGCAGATAAGAACTTTCTTGTCTTTCCCAGAATATGGCAGAGATCCAGGGTAGGGAGTGGTGAAGCCTAGGCTATTGATTAAACCTTGTTTTGTTATTTGGGTTTAATCTCAACAGCCAGGGACAGGGAAGTTGGAGTCTCCACAAGTACTTCTCTGAATCATCTGCTAATCAGAGTAGACTTGGAGGGTGTAGGAAACCAGGGAGATGGAGGCTGGGATCCCCTGGTATGTGGGCTGCAGGGAGGCAGGAGGTGAGATGACATGGAAATAGCTCAGGGAGGGGTCAGGAGATCAGGATTCAAGTCCAAGCTCTGTTCTGACATTGCTAGGCAGCTTAAGAGTCTCATTGCCCTCTCTGAGTCTTAAGTTTTCCTTTCTGTAACCCAACGAAGTATTGGAGGGTTCTTGTCCTTTTTTAGATCTAAGGGGCCCTCTTTGAGGATATCTTCCTGCTTTAAAAATCAGGATTTTGATATCGACACCCATCAAAGGGAAGATCAGCTCAGACTTCTACTTCCAAAAAACAAATCCTGTCTGTCAAGGAGTCAGATCACCTTTCCAGCCTTACCCTATCGGCTTGGTGCTCCTATCCACTCCCTGTCTGCCTTTTCTCATTCTGCTTCCTCTACCATCCTTTCCATTTTGGGTTAACATCTACTTGTCTTTTCATTCTCAGCGGGGGTCTAATCTCCTCCTCCTGGAATTCTTCCCCAACTCCCTACCCATTATCTGGGTGTACTCTGCAAATATCAGGGACGTGATGCCATTGTTGCCCTGAACAGTTATTGACAGTTTTATGGAGCACTTACTAAGTACCCGGACTGCTATCAGCTCCTTCCCAGCACCATCTAGTTGAATCCTCACCACGTACATGTGATGGAGGTGCTGTCTTGACCCCCCTTTTCCTGGTCAGGACACAGAACCTGAGCGAGGTAAAGGACGGTGCTGAGACTCGAAAATGAACCCAGAGCAGTGGAGCCCCAAAGTCTGTCCTAAGTTGCTGCCTTGTACTCTGCCTATCACAGCCCTGACAGGTGCATGGTGGCTTCCTGTTTAGGGAGATGTGCTAGGCCCTCCCCTGCCCTAAGAACACCAGAGAGAGCCATCTTGCTTCCCTGTGCTCCCACTCCAAGGCAATCCCAGCCCAGAGGGGAGCAGAATCCCAATCTTCCATTTTAGAGTCCATGCCTTTGGGGCTTCATCCTTGCCCCGCAACCTCCCTCACACCTCCCCAACTGCCAGGAGTCCAGAAGGAGTTAGATGAGCCAAGGCCCATCTCAGGGCCTGCTCCAGGTTTCTGCCAGCGTAAGGTCAAGTTTAATCCAGGTGGCCCTCCCAGAAGGCACAAGGGTATAAGTCAAAGCACTATGAAGCCATGCTCAGCCAATGGGCACAAGGTCAATCCCCAGCCTGGTAGCTGATCCACGTGGTGCAGCAGACCTCTCCTGTCTTGCCCGCTACTCCCCTCAGCAGTGTATTTCAGTCAATATGTTCTGCCCCCCACTGTCTTTGGTGGGTCTTCTCACCTTCCCGCACTTCTGGCCTGTACCCCAGCTCTTGTATAAATACATAAATAAATCTTTTTTAAAAAGTTTAAACCAGGTAAAGGGACCTCCAATAAGAGGTTGTGGCCACTCGTGTTAGTGTGCCCAGTCCTGGGCCAGCCCGCCTCAGGATTCAGCTCCACAGTGTCTCACGGCAACCTCTGAGGAAGACAGGGATGTGACTTTTCATTTACAGATGCAGGAAATGGAGACTCAGATGGCATCACAGAGCAAATGGGTAGAGACGGAAATGGTCACAGCATTGCCCAACCTCAAAGCTCTTTTGCTTTCCCAATGTGCCTTTCCTGTTCCGGACAGGACCACGCAAGTGAACATCCCCAGAAATGGAGAATTGTGATTAATTTCTGTGTCTGCAACAGGCCCCCAGCTCCACCCAGGCATCATAAAGCTGTTTGTGAAATTCGGGCTGGGCAAGTCCTGGATGACAGCATTTTCTCCATAACTGTTTATTGGCAGAGGTTAGCAGGACTGGGATTACTATCCCACTTTATAGATGAGGAAGTTGCAGTCTGGGAGTAGAAGAGTTGCCCAAGGTCATTCCTGAGTCAGAGGAAGAACAGGGACTTGAACCAGGACACTCTGGCTCCCTATGAAGAGTAAGAGGAAGAAGGCTGAGGCCATCCTGGTGTCCTGGACTGGGCTGGCAACTTTATGGTCCCAGTAAGTCAAGGGGCATATCAGAGTCCATCCTTGCTCTGATGACCCTAAATTGGGCCATGTCCTCCCCAGGAAGGCTGGGCCCAGGATGGCCTAGACAGCGACAGATGACTAGTTTATAGCAGGCCAGGCCAGGAATCCTGGGCTGGGAGATAAGGCTGGGAATGTTAAAACCAAGAGAGGGCAGCTGCCTTTCTGGTAGCACGAAGGCCAGATTACAGGTAGGGCAGGACAGCTCCCTGGCCTCCCACCTGTGACTAAGATGCACAGGTGGAGGAAGGGTTAACCCTCAGCCTTGACCCCCTTATCATGCCTTGGAGGCACCCTCCACTGGGACCCCCACTCCCCCTTCTCCTTGGCTCCAAAACATACTGTGTGGTGGGAGGTGTGGAGAAGGGTGGGAGAGATTACCCTACCTACACTCTCCTTCCTGGGGTGGCGAGGTGGGGGCACGATGCCACAGACAGACTTTGAAGTGGGCCCAAAGATCAACAGTCCTTTAACCCCATCAAGGGGTTTCCAGGTCTCTCCTTGTTACTGGTCTGGCCTGGGACCCCAGGGACCCTCTGAAGTAGACTTTATTTCCAAGAATAAAGTCTGGCCCTGAGGATATATTTTATAGCCCTGTGAAAATGTGTCCACACCCCAGAAAAGGGCCTGGAGTATGGCATCTCCCTCCCCTCCGGGCCGGCTGATCCCCTCAGTCCCAGGCTGATGATTAAATTCCAAAACAGTGCAGACAATAGGGCCCTAAGCTTGGGGTGGGGGCCCCCTCCCCTCCTGCCTGCCTCTCTGTGGGATCAAAGTTGTTCCATGAGGCTGTGTGATCCTGGGCCAGGAGGGGGGCCGGGGGAGTCAGCCGGACTGTGAGCCAGGAGGAAGCCCCTTTGCCCGGGTCATTCTGGGGAAGGTGCTCTCTTCAGAGGTCCTCAGCCTAGGTTCAAAGGCTAGTGGTGGCTGAGAGGTTGGCAGCGGATGGGGAAGAGGCTAGCCCAGAAAACCGGGCTTCCTGTTGATAGAGGGGGCCTAAGCCCGATGCCTGATTGCCTGCCATTCTCCCGGACCCCATCTGAGCTTTCCAAATGCTTCCAGAAGCCCCAGAAGCCCTCCCCCCCATATGCGCTGCTCAGACTCTGCCTCTGCTCAAGAGGAAGAGGCAGCACCCCTCCTCTTGACACCAGGCAGCTTCCTCTCCTCTGGGGAGGGGTCCCCAAGTCCCATTTTGCCAAATGCTATGGCCCTTTTCAAGGGAAGTCTCCTTTCTTTAGATTTCCCTTGAGCTCTTGGGGTTCGGGTTCGTTGAGACCCCTGGACCTGTGAAGGGAGGGCTCCCAGGACTCAGCCCCTGCCTTCTGACCCCACCAGATTCTTCCTCCCTGAGCGCTTTGCGATCTGTTGCACATTTCCCAGTACTGCTCCCTCAGCACCTCCATCCCTGTCCTCACCATCTCATAAATACACCACAACACATCAGGGGTATCTTCACTGGGGGCTGGGAAAAGGGGCCTTTGGTCTGCTTGGAAATTAAGTCTGAAGCAAGGATGAAACCCACAGAATCTATGCCCACTGCCTGCAAAAGACAAGCATTCCTCCTTTTGGGGGTCGCCCGGACAAAGCCAAGGCCAGCCAGCATTATCCCGCCAAGGCTATCCCGTGCCGGCCCACCCACAGCCCAAGCCCTTTCCAAAAGCCCAGAAGGCTGCGGCCGTGGCCGACACCAAAGGACTGAAGTCAGAAATGGGGGGCCCACCTGGTGTGAGTCAAGTACTTCGCCAAGTAGCCAGCCCGTTCCCAAAGAGATCAGGTGTGTGATGGGGGTGGGGGGCGAGGAGAGGAAAAAGGAAGGGCGCAGCCTGGGAGCCGAGAGAACGCCCAGTGGGTGAGGCAGCCCCCGTTGCACAGGGCAAAAGCTGTCCCCGCAGGAGGTAGGGAGTGGAAGGAGGGAGGCCAGGATTTCAGATCGGGACGGCGCCAGGGGAGGGGAGGCTCCGCCGAGGGGTGGAGCCGCTACTCGCGTCCCCGTGTCAGGGCTCCTCACGTCGCGGCTCCGCTATAAAACCCAGGCGGACATGATCGCAGCACCCCCGGCGGCCTCCGCGGAGCGCGACCCCCAGCTTGGTGGCGTCTTCGCTCCTGCGCAGGATGCAGCTGCTGCTGGCGCTGCTGGCCCTCGCCGCCGCCCGGCCGGCGGCCCGCGCAGGTGAATACCCGGCTTCCACCCGCTGGCCCTAGGTGCCTCCCTCTGCGCCCCCAACCCCGAGGCGTCTGCCGCGCGGCGACCACCCTCGCGGGCT
>NW_004567118.1:15384664-15406670 GCF_000260355.1 Condylura cristata | reverse complement strand
TCTGGAGGTTCACGCCGCTTCGGGTCCGGCTCAGCTGTCAGGGGTGGCCGCAGTCTGGGGGCCGCCCCCGGCCAGAGCAAGGGCAGCAAACCGGGTGTGCTAAGGCCCTGGATCCCCGCTTCCCACCCTGGGCTCCTTCTCCCCAGAGGTTGCGGCTCCCCTTGCCTTCCCGGCCCTCAGAGCTGGACCAGGATCCTGGCGGGGGGCAAACGCTGGAGACCCGAGGTCCGGCAAAGCCGGTCTTTCCGGCCAGGGTGATTTTCGTTTAAAGATTAATGGTGAGGCCGAGCTCTTAATTATTCCTCTAGGTGGGAGGTAGCAGGAGAGGCGTGTTAATATTTGATAAGGAGCTGAAGGCCCTTGTAGCGGCTGGGCACGGGGCTCCCGGAGACATCTCTCCTGCCCTCTCTTTTTCTGAAAGCCTCCCAGGACCAACCCATTTGCTAGTCCCCAGATCAGATATCCCTTCTGTGGTCTTTGGGGGTACACAGGGCGAAATTTCCTTGCCAAAGTTAAAACACTTTCCCCGCAGAGGTGGGGTAAGGGGTCAGGGCCCCCCAGTACCAGACAGGGAGTGTACTCTGCGCTCAGACTAACTGGCCCCCTGGGGGCAGAGAATTGAGGGGTATCTTGCAGCAACTCCTGAACTTTGGTAGGAGGGGAGGAAAGAGAACAGACAGGATGTAAAAAAAAAATGTATTTGGGGGACCCGGTGATGGAAACATACTTAACGTCTGGACTGAAACACCTTGGCAGGTAACGTGGCTGAGTTGTAGCTGTGTAGCCTTGGGGTAAATCACTTAATCTCCGTTTTCTCACATACAAAGCGGGGATAAGAGGTCTGACTTCAGGTGTTATTTTAAAGATTCAGATAAGATAGTGGTTGTGCTGAGTGGCACACTCAGATGTGGCATAGGTGATGACTAGGTGAGAGCCAGCACGCTCTCAGCCTCCTGCAACCTGTGCTCCCTCTAAGTGCTGGGGCTCTCTGAGCTCTGCCCTCTTCTACCACTTGAGGCTGGGAACTTGAGGCTGGGCCCAGAAGTCTCCTCCAAGCATCCCTCTGCCTCAGACAGAGTTGGAGGGGCCAGGACAGCAGGTCCCTCCAGAGCCCAGGACCCCTGGCCAGGAGTTGCTGAGACTTTGCCCAGGGCACACTTGGGTTTTGCTGAGTTGGTTTTCAGGCCCTCTCCCTCCCCCTAGAGTGGGAGGGTGGGGTGAGCAAGGTCCAGCATTTTGAACTTCTTCAGTCATTTCTGCAGAGGGGGGTTGGGTAGGGGGGCAATGGCTATTAACTCTCTCACTCCACACCTGGTCTGGGCAGGGGGGCTGACAAGTCCCTGAACTGAACCTTGAGCCAAGCTCTCCTGGAAGCCCTCTCCTTCCCAGGCCCTCCGGGAGGTGGACTGACAATTACTGCAGGGCAGACCTGTTACCTTACCCCGCCTCCTTTTGCCAGAAAACCAGCCTCTTAGCATCACCCAGGGACAGTGATCTGACCCCTGGCCTTGTCTTCATCAACATGGTGTCTTCCTGATTCCTGCCTTGTGAAGAGGGTAGTTACAAGTGCATTCAGCTAAGTAGGTCAAAAGTCTCTGTGATTAAGACAGTGGACCAGAGGTCGCTATTATAAACCCAGGAGCCGTGGCCAGAGACAGGAAAGAGCACATTCCTAAGAAAAGCTCAGCCTGGACCATATGGGCCCTGGGGAGGCGAGTGGGGGGCTCCACCCTTCGGGGCTGGCTCCCAAGGACTTTGGCTTGTGCAAAGCTTTCCCGGGAATGGCTTCCTCTGGGGCCTTCAGTCTAGCGGGGGAAGGGGCAGCTCCCTCAAGGAGGGGAGGCCCCTACTGCCTTTGGCTCTCTGAGGGGTGAAGACACGGGAGGATTAGATTATACAAGGAGCCTTTCACAGTGCAAAGACCGTCTATCCCTTGTCTCCTCAGCCTCTGGGCATTTGGTGGCAGTTCCTTCTGCCTGAGGAAGAATGTGGGACTCCGAGAAGTTAATGCACTCTGTCGTAGAGATGAGCGGTGATAACAAGAGGCAGAGCCAAGCCCGAAGGCCGGGGAATGGGCTCCCCCAGAGCCCTGCTCACATGCAGCAAGGGGAGGGTGTCCAGGGCCAGGGGACTGGGTGCCCTCGGAGACCCAGAGCGGGGACTGTCCTGCTCTGGAGAAGCAGCGGCGGCGTAGCTGAAGCATTTGATCCAGAGCTGGGAACCTCAGAAACCCCAGGTGGTTCTGAGGCACCCACATGCCAGTGCCACTTTGTTGACCTCCAGTCCTTCTCCCTACCCTGAGAAACTCACTGGCCGTGGCTCCCCTCCCACACGATCTGCCTTCCAGGGACCCCAGAGCAGGAGGGGTGTGCCTGGCAGCCCAAGGCGAGCCGCCCTCTCCGAGGCTCAGCAGCCTCCTCCCACTGTGCAGAAGCGTTGCTTTTCTTAAGAACTTCCTCATCCCCGACTTCTTTCCAACACACTGCACTTTTACCTCCCGCTCTGCCCTCCACTTTTGCCATCTGTGCACTGACAAGAAGCCAGCAGGCCCGAAGTGAGGGGAAGGGAAGGACTTGTCAGGACCTTTGCTGACTCCAACCGGCCTGGAACTCGCTCTCCTACTTCTCATTCAATGTCCTCTGCAGACCGATAAGGCGAGGTCCATTGTACAGATGCTAAAACCCAGGCGCAGAGAGGTGGGGTGACTCGCCCATAGCCCTCAGCTCCGCAGTGGTCCAGCCAGAACCCTGATCCCGTGCTTTGTCTGCCTGCTGGCACCCCCCTTTCTTTTCCTCCTCGCCCTCCTCCTCCTCCTCCTCAACAGACTTCAATGTCCGAGCAGGTTCAGGTTTACAGAAAAATTGAGCAGAGAGCTGGTCCCCGGGTGATCATCTGCCTCTGCAGTTTCCCCGTTTGTTTTGCATTTGCGTGGCAGCTTCTCGGAGATGCTGGTTCTGCTGTCCTGAGGGAGAGCCAGGGTTAGAATCTGAGTCTGCGGGGCCCAAAGCCCAGGGCTTCGGGATGGCTGGGCAAGGAGCGAGGCCTGGCTGCCTCCCTGAGGGCTCTGAGTCCGGCCAAAAGCAGGTCTTAATAACGTGAGAGGGCGTGTTCCGGGCAGGGCCACCCTACTCTCCGTGGTCCCCATCAACTCTGGGTGGCAGCCAGGCTGCCCCTTGCCCCCTTGTCCCCTGGCCCGGGGAGGCACAGCTGCAGATGCTAAGCCTCCTCTTCCCCTCTTCCCAGTGCCTTGCTTTGGGGGAGGGGTGCAAGGAGGAAGGGAAGGTACGGTGAAGGGGTGAAGGTGAGCAGCCTCAGCCCTGGGGAGAGCTGGCAGCCTGGGAGGGCCTTTGAGGTTGCCCTGGGGCAAGATGGCCAGTTGATTAGAGATGACTCAGGCACAGCAAGCCCTGGCTGCTTCTGTCACCTAAGTCCCCGTCCTTATACTTTCTCACCTCTCCTGTCCTGGGACCTCAGTCCCAGCTCGCAGGAATAATCCGCCCTCATCCAACCAACGGGGGCTCCCACTCCAGGATATTTCCGGCCTCTGCCCCCGCACCCCACACAGTTGCAGAGTTGCTTGTGTGCACACACACGTGTGCCCAGAGCAGGGCTGCACATGCCCTGCACACTGTGCCAGACTCACGTCCTCTCTCTGCCGCAGAGTCACACTGGTGCTACCAGATTCAAGCCAAGGCCTCCAACTACAGCTGCCTGGGTGAGTGCCGGGGTGGAGGGCGAGCGTCTCTACACCTGGGGCTGACAGGTACCCTGGATGCCCAGAGAGGGGAGCCAAGGGGGAGCTGGCCGCCTCGGCCGGTATCGGCGCCCAGCGCAGCAGCACACGTGTACACCCACACTCCTGGCGCTCAGGGAGCAGGACTGAGGGCGGCAGGAGTCTTCCCTGCACCTCCGGTTGTCCTCACTGTCCCAAGAGCGCAAATACTGGATGACATAAGCCAGCAACGCAGCAGAGGGAAAATACACGCTGTTCTTTTTTTTATAAGAACGCGGAACGCTGGCTCCATTCCAGTGCACCCCTGCCCGTGTGCCCAGAAGGCCTTTGCACTTTTACTCAAACGCTGAGCATCTCCCCTGAAGTCCGCTTCCCTCCTGCCCTGCTGTGTGTGCTACTGACCCAGCCTGAACCCGCCCAGCTGGCTGGGTGTGGGGCCACCAGGGTGTGGGAGTCACCAGGGTGTGAACAGCTCCTGCGGTTACTTCCCTGCCTCAGCCCAGTCAAGATGTCCATTCCCAAGGGACGCTTCTCCCAGCTTCCCAGTGCTCTCCCACTCTCCCTTGACCACCTAGAGCCCTGGCTAGTGGATTATCCCAGCAGAACCTCTGGGCTCTCTCACCCCAGAACTCACACCGCCAGCTGGCCACCCTGTCCCACCCCTCAACCAGAGCACATCCCATGGACCCCACTGGCTTTGCACAAGCATGCGCAAGTGTGTGTGTGTGTGTGTGTGTGTGAGAGAGAGAGAGAGAGAGAGACAGAGAGAGACAGGTGGAGGAGAGAGAGAGAGGAAGAAGGCCCCGAGAGCCTGAGGACGAGATGCCTGAGTTGGGAGCGCAGGGCTGACACCAGTGGAGCCAGGCGCCCTTGACGGCCAGCCTGCCCTCCCTCCCTGCCCAGGGCCAGATGAGTGGACGCACGACTGCCAGAAGGACCGGCAGTCTCCCATCAACATCGTCACCGCCAAGGCTCAGGTGGACCCAAGCCTGGGGCGCTTCTCCTTGTCTGGCTATGACCAGAAACAGAAGTGGAATGTCACCAACAACGGGCACACAGGTGGGGCTTGGGCGGGCCTGGCCCTGAGTGGCTGACAACCGGGAGGGGCAGGCCAGGGGGCTTTGGAGAGGAGGGAGCAAGAGCAGTGTGTTCCATCGTTTCACCAGCCCGGTCTGCTGGGGGTGGGGAGGCGCCTGGAAAAAGGAACAACATGGGCAACGGCGTGGAGGCGTGAAACTGGGGTGCTCAGGGGACTCCTGTGGCTCCTGTGGATGGCCGGAGAGTGAGACGGGAGGGACGGGGACCAGGCCGGGGGCAGCCGAGGTGTGCCCAGGGGCAGGTCACCCAGGACATCTGGACACTCCCCTGAGGACACCAGGGCACCGTTCAGGGGGCTGACGCAGGGGAGAACCCAGGTGAGCTGCCTGTTTGGAGCAGTGGGGGATAGGCAGAGGCGAGGCCAGCAGGCAGAGAGGAGGAACGGTCAGGGGCTCTGCCACTCCAGGCTTGGGCAGAGGGAGGTGGGAGAGAAGGCCCCGCCTGGGCAGAGCTGGGAGGGCTAGGGGAAGTGGGCGCCAGGCCCACACCCCTTCCCTGTCCCCTCCAGTGAAGGTGTTGCTGTCCAGTAATATCATCATCTCTGGGGGAGGCCTGGATGCCCAGTACCAGGCCACGCAGCTGCACCTGCACTGGTCCAAGAAGCTGGATTGGGGCTCGGAGCACAGCCTGGATGGGGAGCATTTTGCCATGGAGGTAAGGGCCCTTTCCTGGGCCAGCGCCTTCCCTGGGCTCTGAGTGGACCTCTGTTGGGCAAGGAGGGGGCCCGCCCTCTCATCCGTCTTCTCTCCATCCCTTTCACACCCCGCCTTCCACCAGATGCACATAGTCCACGAAAAAGTCAAAGAGACATCAAAGAACAAGAAGGAAGCCCAGGACTCCAAAGACGATATCGCAGTGCTGGCCTTCATGGTGAAGGTGGGGGCCCCATCTCTCAGTTCCCAAAGGAGCCAGGTTCTGGGGAGCTGCTTCTTAGGAGTCTGAGACCTGGTGGGAGGGGCCTGACTTCCCCCTGTTTCTCAGTTACATGTGTCCCCCCAGGTGGGGAGCCCAGAGCCTCAGTCCCTGAAGCTGCCTGCCCTCCCCACCCCAGACCAGGAGCATGAAGGGGCAGTGACCACACCCCACAGTGCTTCTTAAGCCCCTTTCCCTCGGTTCCAGGCCGGATCCCAGAATGATGGCTTCCAGCCCCTGGTGGACGCACTGCCTCAAATCTCCCAGCCTGGTGAGTGAGGGTGTGGAGGAGGGGAGGCTAGGGGGAGCAGGCGGGAGGAGACTTCCTCCTGCAGAAGGCCAGCTGGTGGGCAGCCTGGGCTCAGAATGAGGTCCTCAGACACCCCCCTCCTCAACGCAACGGATGGTATCCTGACCCCTGCTCCAGAAATGTATACTGTGATGAAAGAGGGCATCAGCCTGTTTGACCTGCTCCCGGAGGAGGAGAAACTGAAACTCTACTACCGCTACCTGGGCTCACTCACCACACCTGGCTGTGAGGAGAAAGTCATCTGGACTGTGTTTGAGGAGCCCATTCAACTCCAGGAGAAGCAGGTACCCAGGACCTGGCCGAAGAAGAACAGGCTCCCACTTCCTGGCTCCCCAGAAACCACCCCTCTGGGTCCCCCAGGGGTCCTCTGGGCTGGGGGAGGTGCTCCAGGGAGCCCCATTTCCATTGATTGTATCCATACATTCCCTAGGGGGCAGCTGTCCCCTCCAGGGTTGAGTCTAGAGGGAGGCTGGGTGTGACAGGGAGGTCAGGGGTGGCTCTCAGGCTGCCTGCAGCAAAGTGGGTGGGTGGGCCGGCTCTGAGGGCTAACAGAGGGCTTCCTGGGCCAGTGGAGTCAACCTCAGCGAGAGCCAGCCAGACTCCTCATTCTCACGCCTCCCTGAGGCCTGCCAGAGCAGAAACTCTGCAGGTGGGGCCTGGCCTTGGGGGTCACCTAACCACCCCCAGACGCCCTGCAGGAGGATGCACACACTTGGCTTGAGGAAGCTGATGGGGACTGTGCCCCCAAGACCAAGTGCTTTATAGCCCTTATTCTTTTCATCTGCACAAATAAATACCTGAGGTGGGGCTTCTGAGCCTCTTTGCCAATGAGAGCTGGGGGGGCTCACAGCAGCCCCCTGCCACCCCTCCCCACGAGCCTGCCCCTCCCACAGATCCTGGCGTTCTCGGAGAAGCTGTACTATGATAAACAGAAGAAAGTGAGCATGACAGACAACGTCAGGCCCCTGCAGCGCCTCGGACAGCGCTCAGTATTCAAGTCCCAGGCCGCAGGACAGCTGCTGGCCCTGCCCTTGACCTCCCTGCTGGCTCCCACACTCGCCTACCTGACTGTTGGCTCCCTCCGATGATGGCTTCTTTCTGGACACTTCTGACCTCCACCCTTAGTGGATTTAGGCCTTAAGCTTCCCAGTGTGGATGGACTTTGATGGTGATTAAAATATGGATTTATTTTTGGAGATTTTTCAGATCTCTTTGCAGTTCCCACAATTTCTCTGCCTTGTTCCCCTCAGCCCACATGGAAAACAGACTAATAAGCTTTACTTCCCTCCTGCTTAGATCCAGCGAGAAGGCTAAGATTCCCTGGCCTAGTGCCCAATAAAGTGCCCTATTCTCTCACCCAACTTGGCAGGCTCGCTGGAACCCAGTGAGCTCAACCCAGAGCTGGTGATGTCTTCCAAGTGGGGACCACCAGACCCCCCCTCCTCCAGCTTTGCCAACTTGCTCTACATCTTACTTGGAGAGATGCAGGAAGCACCTTAGAGCTTCTGTGGTGGTAATAGCCAGAGATGTTCCAGCCCACCGCTTGGTTGTGTAACAGGGAGCTGGAACGCAGAAAGGAGACTGGAGGAGGCCACACAGGGAGGCAGCTGGTGGGGGTGGGGTGTAGGCAGAGGCAGAGCCCACTGAGACCCCAGCCCGGGGTTCCCCCTCTGTCCTAGAGGCCCCGTGTTGCGGGTACTGCCGGATGCCTCCAGGTGAGGCAGGCACAGGAGCTTCACTTATTTGCTCAAGTATATCTGGAGCATCTGTGTCCTAAACACCGAGAATGTGGCCAGACACACAAAAAGCACCTGCCCTCCTGGACCTGCGTCCAGTGGGAGACAGACTGTACGTCAAACAGGCCGCGGATGTTGGTCAGAAGACCGCGAGTGCTAAGAGAAAGCTCAGGCAGAAAAGAAGGACGTCAGCCCTGACGCTGGCATCCTTGGCATCCAGACTTGGAGGGGGTCGGGAGGCCATCTGGAGGCTGGCAAGTGCCAGTCCCAGGGACAGCGGGAGGCCAGTGGGGGGTAGAGTTAGGGAGGGAGGGAGGAAGCCAGAGTAGCTGAGGGAGAGAAGGAAAAAGGGAAGGAAGGGGATGGAGGAGAAAAGAGGGGAGCCCTCCTGTGTGTGTGTGTGTGTGTGTGTGTGTGTGTGTGTGTGTGAGAGAGAGAGAGAGAGAGAGAGAGAGAGTGAGTGTGTGTGTGTGAGAGCGTGTGAGTGTGGTGTGGTATGCCTGGCAAATCCAATTTAGGGGTTCTGAGTGATGCACCCCTCTCCCCACAATTGCATGGCTAATGGTTTCTTCCCTTTAGGACCCCAGGAGGGAGTGAGACTGGAGGGTCTTGGGAAACCTCAGCTAGCTGGGAAGAGGGAATGGGGAGAACTTCACCCAGGCACCCAGGGCTGGGCTGGGTTTCAGAGGGGAGTGATGGGGACAAGATCTAGTTTTGTTGGGTGAAGAGGAGTCCCCAAGGGCCAGGCCCAGGGCCTCTCTAATAGCCACAACTAGGGTGAACTTCCTGACCGCTGAGAGATGTGATGCCAGCTAGGTGGGCACAGGAGGGGCCCATTATCCAACGCTGGTCTGGGGAGGGAGCTGGCTGGATGAGGGGACCTTGGCCTCTCCCTCCTTGACCCCCTCAGAGTCCCTGACGGCAGGCCAGGTCTGCGAGAGGGAGAAGGGCTGCCCCCTCCATGCCAGCCTCTCCCTGCTGTTCTCTTTCGTGACCAAGAATAAGCAACCCCCTCCCTACCGTGGTGACCACGCAGCCACAGCCCTGGGGGGGGGGTGGCACTACTGTCACCATGGCAACAGCAGGCAGCCTGTGTCAGCAGGGGGTGTGTGGACAGGAACCTGTTCTCTTGGTTCCCACGAAGCGAAGCCTGCAGGGTATCTAAGACTTAAACTGTGCCCTCCTCTCCCTAACTCAGGGTGCCCCCCCACCTTCACCACCCCTTCCCCCACTCCGTGCCTGCCCTCAAGGCAACATTCAAAGAATAACATGGCAGTAGGACCAGGAAGTCCCAGCCCTCTGCCAGTGACGAAGGGAGCCCTGGCCTCCAAGGCCAGACTCCAGACAGAGGGGTGCGACCCTCCCCCAGGCCCCTGACGCCAAAGCCATAATAATGAAGCTGCCAGTGAGGGCCAGGTCTCTGGCCTCCTCTCTGCCTTCTGCCGCCTTCCCTGCACCTGAAGCCGCAGCAGGTGCTGCAGCAAGACTCCCAGCAAGGTCACTCCTGGTCAGTCACCCTAGGAGTGGCACCAGCCCCCCTGAATTGGCCCCTGCACCCTGGACACAGATTGATGGGCATTTCCTTTGACTGGGTGTGTGTGCGTGAGAGTTTCCTCTCCTCACACCACCCTCAGGCCTGGCCCCGTAGCAGACCACCCCCAGCAGCTTGTGCCCAGCTAGATCCGGCTCCTGATACTGCTCTCCGGGCACAATGGGAGCTGCCAGTGACCTCCTTACTCACAAAGAGGGCCCAGCCTGGCACCCCAACCCCACATGCCTTCACTGTGAGAGCAGCGCCCTGGTACCCATGGGTGGTGGCAAGTACACATAGCGGAACAGACGGCCAGCCTCGGCCCCGCGGGCCAGGCCTGGGGAGGGTGGCACGGGCCCTGCACGGCCGGTCAGCCGGTCGCGGTGCTAGCGGACCCCCGAGGCACGGGCCTGCCCCACTATGCTCTTAGGGGGCAGCATTATTTCTCCAGTTGCACAGGTGGGGAAGCTGTGGTACAGGGAGGGTGAGGGGCCGTCAGTAGTTGGGGTCACTCCCCTGCACCTCCTGGAACCCCACGGCCAGCGCTCCCCTTTGGCAGTGCCCAGAGGGAGCCCTGCTGACCTCTGCACCAGGGCAGGGCGGATCGGCAGCGCAGGGTCCCACCCTGTCTGCACGGCCGCTCTGTATCCCCCGTGGGACCAGACGTCTAGCTGACCCCCTGTTTTGATTTGGCATCCGGGTGGGAGGCAGGGACTAAAAATATTCCCTATGTGTTTAGATGATTCTTAGAAAATAAACTTCCCCATCTTGGCTCTTGGTCGCCTGCTTGCTGGCCCTGCTTCCTGTGGCTCTGATGTGCCTGTGGGAAGGGCGCAGGGAGGGCCCGGGGCCCTGAGCGGGATGTGGCCTGATGCACGTGGGGGAGCTTGTGTAGAGGCTGCTGTGTCAGGCTGCAGAGAGTGCGGGTGACCCTGAGGCTCTGCCCTTCGTGGGTGGGAAGTACAGGGAAGCTGATGACCACAGCATGGAGACAGGGCCACCCTGCTCTGGGGCTCAGTTTCTCCACCTGCAGAATGGGTGAGGACTGGCCTGCCACCTCACTGGGCCTAGACACTGCTTGCGCCTGCTTGTACCTCGGCAGACAGGCAGGCAGGCAGGCAGGCAGGCAGGCAGGCAGGCAGGCAGGCAGGCAGGCAAGGCCAATTTTTGTGGGTGGGGTGCCACTCCCGGCCCTCCCATCACACACGTCTGAGCGGCTCTGTTTGTTTATCTGAGCTTGGGGACAAAGGCATTATCTCCTCTAGGGACCAGGAGCCGTCCAGGGCCCTGGCCTGGCGCGTGGGCGGGGCTTCCTCTGGAGGAGAGCTCCTGCACGCCTGAGTCCCAGGCCAGTTCCTTCCTCAGAGCCCGAGCCCCAGCTGAGGCTGGACACTGGGACACGGGACACGGAGCCTCTCCACAGCTGAAGTGGTGGCTGCCGCCGGGCCTGGGAGGACAGGGATGCAGGGCAGGGCAGGGGCATAGGTACATTTGGAACAAGATGGTTTTCAGTTGGCTCCAGTCTTTCGACAACACCATCGTTCAGCTTATTATTTAACTAGTGGACCAAAACGGCCGGCTTCACAATGCAGTCGTTTGAGCCTCCCTTCCTATGTGCAGGAGACTCAAGGCCCAGTCCCTGCTCTGCCTGTGTCTGCTCTCAGGCCCACGACTGCTCCATCTGCAATCCTAGTTCTCAAAACGAATTACCCCTGAGAAGGGATATCTAGAAGAGAGATTATGTTATTCCCCACGTAATACGTAACAGGTTTTGAATATTAGCTAAGACTGAAGGGTAAGCAGTTAATAATGAAGGTTTGTTTTGGAAAAAAAAAAAAAAAGCAACCAGGTGCTGCCGTTCCCTGTGCCAGGGAATCGAGGGAGAAAAGCCCAGGGTATGTCTCTGCAGACACATCCTGGAGCGGGATGATGAAATACAGGTGATGAGAGGGAGACAGACAGGCCCAAATCCACACAGCCCGGGGTTCGGCTTGGTCACAGCAGACTGGCTGGCCGGGGGCGGGGGGTTGTGTATCACTGGAGGCACCATTCTGAGCATCAGTTTCTTCATCTGTCCCAGGCTTCCCGTGGGACATAAGACAGGGATGATGGGGCTGTTCTGAGGGTTGCTGTCAAGATGAAACAGCCTCACTGAGAGGAAGCATCCCATAACTCCTAATTATCGTCATGCTTTTCGGATCAGAGAAAGCACTGAAGGATGGGGGCGCCTACAGGGGGGAACTGGCTGCTTCTGGGTGGGGTAGGGGGCAGTGGGGGGAGGCTGGCGTCCACAGAGGGCCTGCTCTGGCGTTGGCGGGACTTGTCGGAGCCATCTGGAACTCAACGGGCCCCCAGAGCCCCGTGATGTTCTGGGTGACCTTATGGGCAAAGGTCAGCAGATATTTTGGGGGAGGTTGTCCCGCTCTTGCCCAGGGGGAAGCCAAGACCTCTCTGCTCAGGTACTGAGAGGGCACCCCAGCAGTCCCTCACCCACCCCAACACAGACAGGTCCACTGAGGTCGACCTCCCAGCTTGACATTCACCCAGGGACCGCCAGAACAGTGTGGGAAGCCGGGAGTCTGTGAGGTCCAGGCTAGTCCTGCAGGGCCGTGACCTGACCGTGTCCCAGGGACCAGGGCTAGAGACAGGCTGAGTCCCTTCAGGGCCCTCCTGCTTTCTGCCTGGGGGAGCCATTAGGCTTGGGGGCCAGGTTCACATCTCACTCCCTTCCAGTTCTCCCCTCCCGCCTCCTCTAGAACCCTGAGATCATCAGCTGTGACCTCCCTCCTCCTTTGCTGCATCTGTCCCCGGCTATGAGCCAATCCCGGGTCCTGTCTGGGTTTGCTGGAGGCTTCTTCTGCACAGGCTACGCCCATCTGGGGTTGTTAGATAAATTTGATTTTCAGGCAACTGGCAAATTAAAAAAAAATTTTTAGTGTAAGTGTAACCTGTTTACAAAAAAAATGCCCAAAATGGAGTTGTGCATGCTGCAGCCACTAAGACTTAATAGCTAACCTAATTGCAGTTTCAGCCTCTCCTAAAAGTGGTAATTTAAGCTAATCGACCAGAAGCTCCCAGCCAGCCCTAGTGAGGCTTTTGCATACTGAGATCCCTGCCTCCCTAATGGAAGGTAGCCCTGCCTGAAGTGATCCTGTTATTTCCCGTCATAACCTGGTCCCGCTATTTCTGGATATAGAAACCCTTGTCTGATAACACTTGGCAATGCCTATCTGCTTGCTAATTGTGATGCTGCCTGATTCGTGAGGTCAACTAGATTTTTAAAATGAACTCAGTTCAGGCCCTCCCTGGTGGCGCAGTGGGTTAAAACACAACACTAAGAAGCTAAAGCCACTTCCGCATGAGTTCGATTCCCGCCTGCCCCAGAGGTGACCACATGGCGAGGCAGACCTCTCCTGACCCGCCCGCTGCTCCCCTCAGCAGTGTACTTCGTGATCTGCCTGTTCTGCTTCCCACTCTGTCTCTGGAGAATCCTCTCGCCGGCTCTGGACCTCTGGCCTGTACCCCAGTTCTGTATGAATAAATAAATAAATCTTTAAAAAAAAAATGAACTCAGTTCAAAAAATCAACTAGACTTTGTTACCGAACACCCCAAAATTGATTGAGTGTCCTGTATTTCTATTTACTAGGGTAGTCACACCCCCATTCCAGCTACTTTAGGGAGACTGAGGCCAAGAGAGAAGGGTGGACAGAAGAAGGGAGAAGAGGTCAGCTGAGATCCCCACCACCATGTCCTCTCCGAGGCCCTCCCTCTCCCTCTCCCCCTCAGCTGTCAGGCCTTCCAGGGTTCTGGAATTGGGCTCTCTGGGGGGTAAGAAGGGAAGCTGGCACCCTCCAAGTTGGAGCAGACCCTACTGCTGCGACCTCCTCCTGCAGTTTCCCTTTTCCCAACGACTTGGGAAAGGATGATGCCAAGGAAACCCTCCTCCCCCCTCGGTCTCCGCGTGCCTCCCGCCTGCCAGGGCTGCAGGTGCCAGGCTCCCTTCCTGAAGTCCAGCACCCACCCACTGACCCGGCCACCTCTCACGGAAGGACACCCTCAGGCGCGGCTGGCTCCCGTCCCTGGGTGGAGTGGGAAGGGGCCTGGTGCCAGAGTTTTATTTACAAATTGCCGAGACTAAGTAGGTCCCGGACCCTGTCAGGATCCCAGTCCCTGTTCACCCACAGCCTGGGGAGCAGGAAGAGCAGGATCCAGATGCCAACGAGCAGCCCAGCGTCCTGTCTGGTTCCAAGGAGCTGCCCTTCCTTCCATCCCTGTCACGTACGCCCTCCCCACGCGCTGGCTGGGCGCCATTAGCTATCACTGTTTGCATACCGAACCTGCTATGCCCAGCCCTCTGGAAGGCTCTTTACCACCAACAACCTTTAGAACATCAACTCCCACTGGAAAACTCTGCAGGGCAGCAGGGGTTTCCCTGTCTTGTCCACCACTTGTGGGGACACCTGTGTGCAGCCCGAGTCCCTTCAAGGCAGGGTTTGTCCCAACTGCCAGTGTTACCTGAGACACCTTCTGCTCTTGGCTTGTTGGGGTTCTCCTCTCCCAAGGTCACACTCCTTTGTGCAGTGGCCCACAACCCATGACCGATCAATGGCCATCCAGAGCTGGCCCAACCTGGGGCGACTCCAATGGGCGGTCCAGCTCCAGAACTCCCACAGGGACCGTCAAGGTCACCGTTGGGCTTGTGCAGCCGCTGGAGGCTCTCTCTCCCCACCTCTGCTTCTCCTCCCCCTCTCTCCCTGCCCAAGGTCCCAGAGGCACCCCCACCCCCACCCCCCAGTGCACTGCCTCCCTCCACCTGCAGGGCGGACAGGCTCTCAGTGGGCACTGAGGATGGAAGAACCCAGAACGCTGGCAGGACTGCGCAGACGATGGCAGTGTGGACTCGGGCTTCAGAGCTCACTGGCTCTTACAACAGTCTCTGAGCCACTTTCTCCATTTTCAGGAGAGGAAATGAAATACGTGAGTCATGGCTAGGAAGGAAGACAGCAGCGGCAGGGCAGGGTCTGAGCCCAGACAGCACGCTCAGCAGCGCCATGCTCTGCCACTCCTCTGAAGGAGTCTTGCCAGGCTGCGAATGGCCCAACTGGGAATCAGCCCATACCCTGCAGTCCTTGCTGCTCCCCTCCAACTGAGTGCTGCTGGCTGGGGGCACTCCTGGGAGTCTCCACCGACAAGGAAGCTTGCATGAAAAAGGCACAGAGCCAGACACATGCTAGGAACACATGCTGTTCCCCAGATCTGGAATGTTCCCCTCTGGCCCTCCCCACTATGGCGAAACACCAGCCAGAGCCCAGCACACAAGTGACCTCTGCAAAGCCTTCCACAGGCTCTGCTTCCTCCGCCCCTTCCTCCCTGGACACCCTCCATCCCAGGAGGATGTCCATCACCTCTGGGAAACCAGAGTACGCACACGCCAGGTCAAGGTTGGCCACACAGACGGGGCAGGCAGATGTTTGCAGAATGAAAAAAATAAAAGGAAAACTGGTAATAAAGCACAGAATAGCGGGCACCATTCCAAAGCCATGACTAAATATTTACCTTGCCCATTGGGCAATCCTCAGAGATAAGCCCAGTTTGGTGAGCTCTATTTATGCGGACTTTCCCTCAGTGAAGACACAACCGAGCTGGGTTTGTTACAGTTTGAACAGCTGTTTCCACATCTGGGTCCTGCATGGACCAGGTGCTTCACCCCAGCTTCTGCCTTCTCCTGCTCCAGGTCCTTCCCAGGGAATCTGCTTCCCAATCCTTGGGCCTTCGAAGGGCTGGCCTGGGCGTTATCTCCAGACTGCAGTCAGATTGGGGTTTCACTCTAATTTAAGCTGTGGCTTCATGTACGGCATGGGACCGAGCCCTCTCCAGAGCTGAGGTGCCTGGGTCTGCTACCTGAGTGGCCTGCTGGGACGCCCCTCTCAGGGAAAGGGGCTAGGGAGTGACCTGTTGGGTCTAAGTGAAGCTACTGAGCTGCAAGCAGGAGGGACTGTGAGTTCACTGAGGCACCCACCATCAGCCTCTGGGGTTCACACTGGGAGTCAGAGGGACCAGAGCAGAGGGTGGAAAGAACCTCACCGACTGCTAACCATTGGGGGAGGAAGCTGCGCCTTGGGAATGCTCTAGGGGAATATAGGGACCCGCCAGCAACTGTGAGCCGAGTGCCTGTCTATGGGGGGCAATGGTGGTGGTGTTTGAGGGGGACCAGGAGATGGGCAGCCCTGTCCAGTGGCCAGCACAACTTGAGCACCTGGTGGTATTGAGGGTTGCCTGGGGGCAACTTCGCAGGGAGGGGGAAGAGCCAAAGAAAGCGGCCTCAGCTCAGCAAGTGGCTCCTCACTGGGCCCAGGCGGGTGCAGCAGCCCCTGCCAGCGCAGCAGGAGCAGGATGCCCTGAACACCGCTGTGCGCAATTTGGTGTTGGTTCAAATTCAGCATGGGCAGGCTTGTGCTCTAGAAGAGGAAGGGGTTTTTTTTTTCCAACAAACTATGCAAACAAGATTACAACATGTAATTCCCTGAACGTCTCACCCGCGCCACACAGCCTTCCCAGAAGTGCTGCTCGAGACTTGATGTGGGGTTCTTTTTCAAATCAGTTATGCAGGTTAGATTTATACTGGTTACTTCCCAGAGTCCAAATTTGGTATCGTCAACACCCTCCCACCCTCAACACACACACACGCACACACACACACGCACACACAATTATCAGCTTTGGCTAGAGGCTTACTATGTTCCTTATCCTCCAAGTAGAGTGATGAGAAAACCAGAGCCGGCTCCTGCGTCCAGAAGGGAGCACGGGGCGCTGTGTCTTTGGGGCGCTGCGTCTTTGGGGCTCGGCTGTCAGGATGAGCGGGAGGATGGGCAAATGCACACAGCTGGGGAGTGGCCTGCTGCGTGATAGCCGGCCGCAGTGGACGGATGGACATGTGGTGTTTGGTTTAGGGCCCAGGCTTAAGGGTGCAAACACCTGGTACGAATGGTCAGCTCATTGTTCTCCCTTCCCAGGGAAGCCAGGAAGGAAAAGCCCTCAGCTGAAGAGAGGAGGTATTGTCCTCAGTGACTAAGAACCATGGTCAGGTAGCCAGGTCTGGCAGGGGGCCAGTGGGGAACATGAGAATTTCGTGTCTGTGGGCTGATGGCCGCCTTCCCAAGAATAATTCGCTGTCCCAAGAATAATTCGTTTAATCCTTATCTTTCCCATCCTGTTTCTGGAACTATCTGTGTCCCGGTTAAATCCCGATAAGATACTATTAAACACTCCGGAGCCCAGCTGGAGCCAGAGACCTTGGCCTGACCCAGAGTCCTTTCTCCCTCCCTGGCCTACCTCTTCCTCCTCTACCTGTCTATCTCCTTAGAGACCCCCTAGGGTCCTTGGGCCGCCAGAACTTTGGGAGACCAAACTTAGAGGTCAGTCTTCGGAGGTGGTCACTGCATGGCCATTTGCTCTTGAGAGGTCATTTCCCAGAGAGGGAGGGGCTTTCAGGTCTCCTACTTTCTCTCCCTGCCTGACAGCATGAGCATACCTGTTATCTGTTACACTGGCTTTTCCACTTCTGCTTCCTCAATAGGTGCTTATCACAACACTGTCAAGCAGCCCTCATGACTATCCTCATCCCTTGCCAAGGACAGGCCAGTGAGTTCAGGATGACTGCCCCAACCTGCCAGGGTCGGCCTGTTCTGCTCCCCACTCTGTCTCTGGTGAAGCCTCTCACCGCCCCTGCACCTTTTTTTTTTTTTTTTAAGATTTATTTATTTGTGCATACAGAACTGGGGTACAAGCCAGAGGTGCAGGGGTGGTGAGAAGCTTTACCAGAGTGGGGAGCAGAACAGGCATATCAACGAGGTATACTGCTGAGGGGTGCAGCGGGCAGGTCAGGAGAGGCCTGCCACACCATGTGGGTCACCTCCGGGGTGGGGATCGAACTTGCACTGAAGCGGCTGCAGCCAACTTGCAGTGCTGCATCCTAACCCGTTGCGCCACCAGGGAGGGCCCCACTCTACTCTCTTACTCAAGCTTTTATTGCTCATTCTCTAAATGAGGAATCTTACTATCTCCCTTAGTGATTTATCTACAAGAAAACTTCTTCATCCTAGCCCTCGACTTGACTTTACCCTCTTTCACAACTTCTCCTTGGCCCGTGACCTCACCTTATCCCCCCTTCACATCTCCAGCCCAGCCTCCACCCTAGTCCTGGACTTGACTTTACCCTCTAAGATGTCTCAATGAGAATGAAGATCATTAAGTAGCATTTAAGGTTTAAAGGGACTTCATTTTAGCCAATCGACACTGTAATAACAATGTTAGCCTTAAATTTATGAATTTATGTACCTATCTTAAACTTTAATAGATTGATTTTAAGAATAATAAATGTTATAATCTCTGCGGAAGGTCCCCAATCTGTTCTTAAAAAAAGAAAGATGATTATAATCTCTCAGCCCAGTTCATGGACTGACGTCATCCCACTGCTTGCTCACAATGTATAAAATAAACTTCTGCTAAGGGCAGAACAGGAAGACTTGCACCCAACTCCGATTCCCGTGTCTTCCTAGCGCCCGCTTCCCTTTTCCCCACTTTTAGGAATCTCGGCTCACTGGTGCCACTCCACCTGAAGACCCTGCCTGATCTGCCCCTCAACATCCTGAGTTCTGACCGGTCTCCGACAGGAGGCAGCAGCAACTGTACCCCCACTAATCTTTACGCTTTCTCCGGGCGGTCTCTGGCTTTCTTCCTCACAGTCTCACCTCCTCTGCAGTCACCTCCTCTGCAGTCACTGTCCTCCAGCAGCCACTGTCATGCCTCTGCGGGACGCGCCCTTGTAGCCCAGCTCCTGGCACAGGTGAGCACACTCACGCAGGCCCGCTCCTACTCCAGGTGTCCACCATCAGGCACGAGTGCCCCGTGCCCTCGCTCCCAAGCGCCTTTTCCCATTGATGCAGCCAAGGCCACAGGTGACAGCCACAGAGGTTAGTGGCACGAAAAGCCTGATTCAATTATTCCCCCTACACTGACCTCTCCTACCTGCCTACAGATGTTACAGGGCACCCCAATGTGAACTGGGTTGCCTGTCTGTGGGTCCTCACCCGCACGCTGAAGATTCAGTTGTATCATGGACACACACAGAAATGTTCAATAATGGATTTATTTACAAGGAGAAAGGTAAAGGAACAAACCAGGGAGAGAGGGAGACAAATACAAGTCAACTAGAATGTCCTATCAGTTCTGCTGACTTGGACTCCACCGGCACGCTGAAAAGTGATCGAGAGCCAAACGACCAACCGCGAACCACCAGGCCAAGAGCCCCCCAGAGCCCACATGTCTGGTTTTATCCCATCCTGGCTGCTCAGCTCCGCCCTCACGTCCTGGCGTGCTTCTCCTTGGTGTAGGTGGGATTAGTAGTTCCAGTATCTGGAGGGGGGCGGAGTCCATGACACCTGGACCTGTTACAAAGGCACCGCGCAGCAAACAGCGTTGGAATCAGCTGCTGCCACTATGATTTCCAGGAGCCCAGCTGAAACGGTCTCCCTGGGCACCACCAAGTGCTGTTGTCTCTTAAAGTTCTCAGAGGTTGCTGAGCACTACATGATCGACTTTCTGGACGCTGCTAAAGATGCTAAATTCAACCAAGTAAATATAAAGATCTAGTTGGCTTTATTAGATGGTTTATAAGCTGGCAGTATCCCATCTGGTTAACAGAAGGACTGCCAGGAACTGTGCAAAAAGGAATGGTTTTGATAGTCAGAAAGACAGTGGGATGAGGTTATGAGCCAGAGAAAAAATATTTCAGGCAAAGATTCTCTTGCTAGTGCTGACCAGGAAATTCTAATTGATTGGTTTAAAATTCCACTTTGGAAGAGGCTGCAGTTGCCATCAGGTTACAGGTTAAGTCTTGATGGGCTTTGGCATAAATGGCTCTGTGTGGGCTTGTTTCTTTTGTAACAACCCTCCACTTCTGATGGCTCTGAGCCTCACAGAGATGTCAGCCCACTTAAGGCATCAGTGCCACTGCCATCTGCCACTCTGAGGGACTCCCAGTTTCCCCACTGATCCTCTGCTGGGTTCAGGACGTTAGGTCCACATTTGTTAGTAGCATTCTCCTCGTTTCTACTCTGAATTCCAGTCTCAGGGAGACTACTTGCTAAAAGCATGCATTTAGTAAGCTTTTGATATGCAGGGAGATGATGAAGATGATGATAATGATATGCAGGATGACTGCCAACGCCTGAAGCCAGGGTCCTCAAGCTCCAAACCACAAGGTTCTGTTGAAGGCATCAATTTTATCTATTTAAAAAATTTTACTTATGTTTGTATACAAGAACTAGAGTACACAGTTCTTGTACCTTTGGGGGGCCAGAAGTGTGGGGAGCAGGAGAGGATT
This sequence comes from Condylura cristata, assembly GCF_000260355.1. Classification (NCBI taxonomy): domain Eukaryota; kingdom Metazoa; phylum Chordata; class Mammalia; order Eulipotyphla; family Talpidae; genus Condylura; species Condylura cristata. The sequence goes on along the minus strand of NW_004567118.1, from coordinate 15,386,965 downwards.
CACTAGACATAGAGTAGGGAGTTAACAGGTAGATCTGGAATCCACTGCTGAGGGGAGAGCAGGTGTGACAGGAGAGGTCTGCTGTGCCATATGAGTCAGCGCTGGGGACGGGGATTGAACTCAGCTGCAGCGGCTGTGGAGAGCCTCACAGTGCTGAGTCTTAATCCCTTGTACCACCAGGGAGGTCCCAGGAATCAACCTTTTGTATCAAGTGACTTCAGTGGTAGCTGACTTTCAATTTCTCCAGAAGTGGTGAGGTGCAACAAGTGGAACTGGTTACCACACAGAAAACATCCTCCTTCTTTTGCTAAAAGGTAGTCCAGAGCCATACCCTACCCACTCCCACACCTTAGCAGTGGCCTGGGCAATACAGATGAGGGCATTGTCTTGCCAGCTATTGACAGAGCAAAGGAAAGCAGAAGAAAGGGCGCTGTGGTCTGGTGTGTCCACTGGAAGCCACCCACGTTGATGTTGGCTACTTCTCTTCCTCGTTAATTTGCTAGGTCTTCAACCTCTGTGCCCAAGGTTTGAGAATCTCTGAAATTTGGCTGCCATCTGGGTTGTGAAGATGACATGTTGTAGTGTCTTCCAAGGACGTTCAATGACAATCTTTGTTCTCAGTGATTCCAAAACTCTGGGTAAAAGAGGCTGGGGTAAACTGAAAGCATTAGTTTGTAGCCAGATAGTTGAGAAAGCTAGAGGAATTAAGAATCCAGCCAGCTTACAGGTAAAAAAAAGACAATTAACAGAATTAGAATCTAATATCTAAAAAGGTACATAGTTTTTCTCTCTGTTATTCCCATATTACGCCCCCTCCCCCAAAATGATGAAAGTAAAACTAATTTGTATAAAATTAGGCTTGATTATTTAGATAAGTAAAGCCCTCTCTCTCTTTCTCTCTTTTTTTTAAAGACCTGTTTTATTTTTGCATACAGAACGGGGGTACAGGCAGTGAGAGGATTCACCCGAGACAGAGTGGGGAGCAGAATAGGTCGACTGATGAAGCACACTGCTGAGGGGAGCAGTGGGCAGGTCGGGAGAGGTCTGCTGGGCCATGTGGTCACCTCTGGAGCCAGGGATTGAACTCACACTGAAGCCGCTGCAGCCAGCTTGCAGTGCTGTGTCCTAACCCACAGTGCCACCCCGGGGTGGCCCAAGTGAGGCTCTTCTTAAGATTGCGGTACTGGAACTTTTCAAAGCCTTTTGAGGTCAAGAAACCAAGTAAAGAATTTGCCATCAGATTTTAGTTGTAATACCTATAGTCTGGTGAATTTCTCTTTCAAATATGACCTTTCAAATAAAGCCTTGATAATATAAGCAATGTTTCCAATTGTGTCCTGTCCTAGGGAGAACAGATTCTTACCAAACTTACCCAAAAACTAAGCCTATATGAACTCAAGAGCTTCCAAATTTTGGAAGAAACAGAGAGATCAAAACAATGTTTCTTTTTTGTTTACAAAGTTCTACTTAACAAATTGTTGTAGATCATGGAACCATGATCCAGTTGTTAGAACATGCTTAAATCCAGTTGTTAGAACATGCTTGAGGGGCCCCAAACTATTAAGGGGTGCATATTCTAAAAGGAGTCCAGCTATCAAATGCACAAAGACAAAGGAAGCAGACTTTTAGTAATAAAAATTCCAAATAGAATTAGCTTGTGTAGTGAGAAGAGATATTCCTAATAAAACTCCAAAAATTACCTGTTCCCTTGTGGCAAGACACAGCCAAACAGGCTTGGCCTGAAACAGACCTTGCCACAAGCCTGAGTGACCTGCTTTCTGGCAAGGAACCACACAAAAGGGTCAGGCAGGTCCCAGGGCACTGGGACAGAGGGAGAATTCAGAATTTGCAGTGTACCAAATAATCCACCATGAAGTCAGCACAAAGGCCACCATTGTCCCTGCGAAGGGTTCGTGCAGCCTCCCCTCACCCATGTTGTCTTCCAAGTGTCCGTGCATGGCTCTTCTCCACCTGTCTCCTCCAAGGTCCTGGTTACAAGTTGAAACCAGAATAGTGAGAATGTCATGTAGGTTGGCCTGGCAGCTCAACTCTGTCCCTAGTTCCCAGGAGTTCCCTGGCTCAGGAAGTCCAGTTCATGGCATGCTGGGACTGGGAGTGCAAGGCAGTTGCAGCTAAGTGAGAGTGAGGAACATGGCACCTCTCCCCCAGGTGTATCTGTAATGCAGTTTTCCATTAACTCTGGATTTTTTTTTTAAAGATTTATTTATTTCCTCATACAGAACTGGGGTACAGGCCAGAGATGCGGAGGGTGAGAGGATTCACCAGAGACAGAGTGGGGAG
>NW_004567118.1:15381695-15382329 GCF_000260355.1 Condylura cristata | reverse complement strand
AAATTTTCTTTGTAATAAATAAATCTTTAAAAAAATAAAAGAGAAGGGGAAAAATGCTAAAAAAAGAAACTGCCCTTTTAATAACAAGACTAAATTTGCTGAAGCAATCGTGAACTGATGATAAAGATGAAACGAAACACTTGAAGTTATTTTGATAAAACACATCTTTGCTTTGTAGTTAGGTCACTTGAAAGGTAAAGAGAAAAGCAAGGTTTAGTTTTATATGAGTTACTATTGATTTTATTTTTATTTTAAAGATTTTATTTATGTATGCATACAGAACTGGGGTAGAGGCCAGAAGTACAGGGATGGTGAGAGGATTCACCAGCGACAGAGTAGGGAGCAGAACAGGCAGATTGACAAAAGTACACTGCTGAGGGGAGCAGCGGGCGGGTCAGGAGAGGTCTGCCAGCCAGGTGGATCAGCTCTGGGGCAGGGATCGAACTCAGCACTGAAGCGGCGCCACCAGAGAGGGCCCCAAGTTACTATTCATTTTAAAGCTTATTTTGAAAATAAACTTATTCAGATGTTACTCAGTTTGATCACACATAAAATTTCTTTCCCTACATTTCTTTTATACATTAACATTTCACTTTCTGTCTTTAGATAACCAGTGTCACTTTGGGACAAAATT
>NW_004567118.1:15379770-15380870 GCF_000260355.1 Condylura cristata | reverse complement strand
TTTTTTTTTCCATCTCAATTGTAATCCCCGAGGGCTTGGAGCTTTGATATTTAATGAAAACTAAGAAGTAAACAATTGTAAACTGTCTGTTACACTAGCATTCTTTTGCTTGGCAAATTTATCTAGAAATATATTCTATAATTTCTAGAAACATTATTTTTCATAGTACAATTTTTTCAACGTGTCACAAGATACGTTCAATAATAGGCTGAAATACCCTTACTTCCTTGGTATATAAGAAGCTAAAAGTAAGCAATCGTATGTTCAGTAATGAATATTTCACTATTTATCTTATTTACAAATGATCTAGATATTCAAAGAATTCCCATCAGTTAATCTAACAAGAACTCTGAGTGCTCAGTCTACAAAACAAAAAAACCCCTAACACTTGAAAGCTATTTTTAAGACTATAAACACAACAGCTGAAAAGTTCATTAAATATATTTATTCCATTTACATCTACTAAACTTTGTTATCTATAAGCTATTTTTCTTGTTGACAAATTTATAGTAAAGATAACATCAGTATATTTGATTGTTAAGCCTAGGTGGAATAAAGTCATCTATCTGTATTATATCCCAAACTGATAACTCTGAAGTCATGCACATTTTAATTACTGATATTTAAACTATTTTTTTCTTTTCTTACATTGTTGGTCACTTTTGTACAGTGACTGTTCCCCTTATGTGTGCCCCACCCCCCATTTCACCTATAAACTACCACCCTGAAACCTGCATCTCCCTCCTTTTAAACTATTTACAAAAAAATACCCTATCCTGAAAAACAATTGTGTTGGTTTCTATTGAACGTCTGAGTTTCCCGATATTTGTAAAGATATCTTTACAAGTACAAAGATTTAAGATATTTTTATCCTTCGCCAGTTTTCAAATATTTCCTTTTTTATTTCTGATGAGAAATTTCTAAAATGTGCATTTCAAAAAATGGCTTTTAGTTCCCAAAGAAGGTAGAGCTGAAAAATTTTATTTTTTTTTAAAGATTTAAAAAAAAATTTATTCATACAGAACTAGGGTGCAGGCCAGAGGCTCAAGGGTGGTGAGAGCCTTCACCAGAGACAGAGTGGGGAGCAGAACAGGCAGATC
>NW_004567118.1:15332454-15379664 GCF_000260355.1 Condylura cristata | reverse complement strand
GGAAGTGGCTTAAGCTTTTTAGTGCTTTTTAAGCTTTTTTTGAAACTGGAATTTAAAAACAAAAGCTTTTGGTCCAGACACTAAGTAGAGGAGGCCTTCAAGATTAGTAGAATCCACATATCCAGAAGGCAGTAAGCTTCACGAGCTAGGGGGTTTCTTTTGGCACCCAAGTCCTTTTAATTTCCTCAAGCCTTTTTGCTATGTCATAGCTCTGAGCCAAGGTAACTCCAGGAAGGAACTGGAATGTGATGTGGGCATAAAGGGCAGGGGAGAGTGGAGCAATTAGCAGGTCAGTCCGAGTCTGCCTGCCCTGGTGTGACAGGTGGACTCATTCCAGAGCTGTAAAAATACCTACAAGCACGTAGATATGAACAGGGGAGGGTTGGGGATGGCAAAAATAGATGGACTCTGGGTTGTTTCTGGAATCACACCTCTGCTTCTGTAAAGACACAACTTGTAAGACAAGGACAGTTTCTGATTCCTCTAAGAATTGAGTTGTGAATGAGAGCAAAAGGCTGATACATCCACGCACCTTTTTTAAAGGTGCCTAAGCTTTAAACCTTTGGAGCTCCTCATTGCATCAAACCTGTTAAAACATAAAATTCAATCTTCTAAAACCTACAAACACTTCAAGATAGCCAGGAGAAAGACCAAGGGCTGGGCCTTCCAAGCCGCTACAGACTAACTGAAGGCGTTCTGACTCTAGCACCCAGTGAGGTCTCTGCGGTAGATCCAGCCCAGCTCTAGCCAGAGTACCACCAACAGCTCCCGTAGGCCTGGGGGAGACTGAGTTTTCGCAGAGCTTCTCAGACATTCCCTGCTGTGACCTAGTACAGGAGGCCCAGTAGATGACATGTAGCGTGGAGATTTGGTCTGCATGTGCTGAAAGCAGTAAACACGTACCTTGATGTAGAGTTCGAGAAACCTACTTGTATAAAGTAGGCCTAAGCTTGTCCCTGTGCCAGCTTTGTCTATAAATCATATTAAAGCTAAAAGTGCCTGGCGGAAGAGCAGTTCTCTGGCCACACTGGGACGGGGCCACTGTTGCCAGATGCTGCCACTGTTGCTACTGCTGCTCTTGCTGCTACTGCCAGGGAAGAGAGGTCCTTGGGAGCCCAGGGAACAAGAGAGCCCTCAGGGGGCACAAGGAAGCTTGAGGGGCCGAGGAGCCCGCCATTGTCGGGGTGGCACAGAACTGGAGCTGCTGAACCACATGCCGGGCTGCTCCCGCCTGGTCAGCCAGCCCGATAATGCTGTGGCCACATGTGCACCTTCCTGCTGCTGTGATAGATTTGTTCCCGCCCCGCGCACATGGGCTTCATGACCTGCTTTCTCCTCTGCTGCCATCCAGCACCAGGCAAGCTTGTAGCTGAGGCCCTATAGCTCCATATATGGACTCTGGAATTGGGCAACCAGCAGACCCCTAAGAATAGGGATCAGGGACTGAGTACAAACAAATGGAGAACTGCAGGGTAACTGTCCGCATTCCCAACGTGGAATCTGGGTTCAGAGCCACCGCCAGGGTTTTCCATTAAAGAAGCGACTGTGGAAAGCCAACTAGATGGGGTGCACAAAGCAAACAGAACCGAGCCTAAACCAGTCAGGGCCCGTAAAGACGGTGAGAAAGAGAATTCAAAAGGATTATGGGAACTGCACCTGTGTTTCTTATTGGCCCAAAATGCCATGGAAGTTCGCTTTGGAGCTCCTCATTGCATCAAACCTGTTAAAACATAAAATTCAGTGGAGTTAATTTTTTTTCTTTTTTTATTTTTACATCATTTTGTACATTTTTTTTTTCCATCTCAATTGTAATCCCCGCGGGTTTCCCATCACCAAGTCACCCGTGTGCCATCACCATAGTCCCGTGCATTTCCCTCCCTTCCCCTCCTCCCCCCGTTTTTGATCCCATTCCCCACTCCACCCCCACAAAATGTCTCTGGTATATGGTTGTTCATTATTTTTGTTATTTTCTCGCCTGGTCCATTATACTCCTGCTATGAGTGACACCATCCGGTATTTTTCTTTCTCTTTCTGGCTTATCTCACTCAGCATGATCTTTTCCAGCTCCATCCAAGTTGCTGCAAAAGACATGTGTTTCTCTTTTTTGGTTGCTGAGTAATATTCCATTGTATATATGTACCACATCTTTCTAATCCAGTCATCTACTTTTGGGCATTTGGGCTGCTTCCATGTTTTTCCAATTGTAAATAAAGCAGCAATAAACATGGGGGTACAAGTATCTTTTTCAATCAGTGTTTTTGTGTCTTTTGGGTAGATACCTAGGAGTGGGATTGCTGGGTCGTAGGGAAGCTCCATGTTTAGCAGTTTGAGGAACCTCCAGACAGTTTTCCATAGGGGTTGTACTAGTTTGCATTCCCACCAGCAGTGCAGGAGAGTTCCTTTTTCTCCACATCCTTGCCAACATTTGTTGGTGCTAGTTGTTTGAAGATGTGCCATTCTCACTGGGGTGAGGCAGTATCTCATTGTGGTTTTAACTTGCATCTCTCTTATGAGGAGTGATGTTGAACATTTTTTCATAGGCTTGTTGGCCATCTGCATTTCAGTGGAGTAAATTTGAAGATTAAATTTTTATTCATGTCCTGTCTTCATTTAATAAAATTTAATAACCAATTTAAAAATTATTTATTAATTTACAAACAATTAATGAAATGTCATGCATAAATGATTCGTGAGTCAGACAGCATCCAACTAGGTAACAGGAGGGCATGGCATCTGGGCAAAGATACCCTTACTAGTTCTGACCAGGAAATTCTAGACTGGTTGGTTGAACACCGGGGAGGCTGAACTACACTTAGCCTTGGTGGGCTTGGCATAAATGACTCCGTGGGGCCTGCTGTTTCTTTAACAATATTCAGTCGTCAGAGGTGCTTTAGTGGTCACCTGTCCAGGCTGCCCAAGCAGCATCCTCTCCCACGCTCACTCCTACCTGAGAACTTACCACATCTGCTTTAGCAATTCTCCAGTGAAAACATATTTGGAAAAAAGGGTCCGGCACCAATGCTGCTTCAAAATAAAAGTTGAAGACCACTGGTATACTGGAAGCCCTTCATTATTCACAAGGGAAACTGAGGCACAGAGGAGCCAAATGTAAGGAGCAAACACTGTGTTTCTAACCCACTGCTTTCTGCAGCGTCAGCCCAGATGACTCTCTGACCCCGGGCCCGACCCTGATGACACAGGCATCTATATCTCCTCCTGGGAGGCTCCTTGTCGATCCCAACATCAAAGCCCTGCCCCCACCCCAGCAATCACTGGTGTTAGCCAGCAGCAGGGGAAGATCCTGCTGTGGGCAACTGAGGAAGCTGGCTCCACAGATCCCAAGGGCCTCAGACACCTCCACCGCCCATTCCTCTCTGGGCCCTCCTGTGTTCTCTAGTTGGGCTCCTCTTTCTGGCATGCCTTTTAGATTTATTTATTTATACATACAGCACTGGGGTATAGGCCAGAGGTGCAGGGGCAGTGAGAAGATTTACTAGAGACAGAGTGGGAGCAGAATAGGTGGATCTACTGAAATACACTGTCGAGCGGAGCAGGGGCCACACAGGAGAGGACTGCTGGGCCGTGTAGGTCACCTCCCCGGCTAGAATCAAACTTGCCCGGAGAAGGCTGTGGGGAGGAGGCTGTGGCTGGCCAGCTTCGTAAGGGAGAGCCGCCTTCACCCGTTCTTAAGTCCTAGTTCTTCTCCCACCTCTTGCCTGATTCCTTTTTTCTTTTCCCTCCACTTACTTTTTCTTGGAGTGCTCGAAGCTTAGTATCCATCTGCTTTCCTCCTCAGCTCATGGGAAGGTCCAAAGCAAAAATGGATTGAGTATATGAAAAATAAAGAGCTAGCCCAGTCTCAGGAATGCTGGACCGTAGACTGTCCTCTCAACAGCCAGACTGCTCTTCACACTTACGACAATAACTCTGATCTTGTTTAGGGCACAGTCCACTTCCCTTCCCATTTGGTTTTCTCTAAGTACTCTGTCAACAGCCTTCAGTCTAATGGGCTCAGTCAGCACTTCACTAGAGACAATTACATCTAGGGAGCTTTGGTTAATTACTATCACTCCCACTTACACGTGTGCATATGCATATCCATCTTCCCCAAATTAGCCTGAAGTAATGATTCATTCCCTGGTGCAGTGGTTTCTCTCAATGGCCAGTCAGCAGACTAGTACAAACTGGCTGCAAAGTCATCTCCCCTGAGGAATTTACTAAAAATGCAGATTCCTGGACTGCAGGAGGGAAGATGATCTCATAAATCTGGGTGTAGATAGGCACAAAAACACACGCATATTTTAACAATGATGGATAGGATGTGGAGTTAGTTTTTTTTTAAAACAAGTTCACAGTTGATTTTGATGATACTGATGAATTGTCAACCTGGAAACTACTGCCAGAGAACTTGGCAGAGTTCTGTACACAGAAGCTAACTCTAGATTGGTAATGAACTTGGTAATATGTAATAGTTCATTAATTATTGCTTAATTATGCTTGTGTTCTGTTTTCCTCAGTGGGCAAGAATATTGTTACTGGAATATCTAATAGGTAACAGTCTTTGCAGTGCTTATTTACATACATTATCTATTCCTTAAAATAACCTTTGGAAGTGATTACTCTTTGGGTAGGAGATATATGAGTCTAAGAAACTTCCTTAGTCCATAGCTATTGTAACAGCAGAGCTAGACTATTTTAATGGGCTCAAAAATCTATCACCTGTCTTCTTATTAGAGGGCATAAACTGGCAGCTTCTACCTGGCTTGTTTAAAATTAATTTTTTTTTTAAAACACTGGGGTCCACATTCTTATGTGGCAACAACTAAACGGAACCTCCAGTTTGAATGTGAGCCCTGGAACACCGTGGCTGCTTCTCCCAACACTGTTCTCAACAGGGTCGCTGGAGGCCTCAGTTTGCAACTCCTGTGCTCTGACTTACTCTTGCCCATGGGCCAGGCAGTTTGGCAAACCTGAAGGCAGCCTTTCCCCTGCTGTCCAGTGTGGTTTTTTTTTAAACTAATAGGTGTGTGCATTTCTTATTTCAATAGTAAGGAACTTGCTGGTATACCAAAGAAAACAGGTCTCTATTCCTCAAGCCATATGTTCTGACTCTGGCCTACTAAAAAGCTATATTCAACCTTTAAAACAGTTGGGGATATGTGGCAAATAACTGACATTTTTTAATTCAGTGGTGACTGCAAGGAACCCACAGTGAGCAATGCCACCAAGTGGTAGAGAGGTTCCACATAGAACTGCCACTGTTAGCCAGAGAAGCTGGGAAGCTGAAGACCACTCTCAATTTAGGGTCATTCAGAGACTGGAAACCAAATGCTGGCCCATGTCCACAAGCTGGATCTCTTTAAGACTGTCTTTTAAAATATCAGAGACACAGGCTGGCACTTTTAGAGCAGTGCTTCACTTTTGATGACTTTTGGAAACTGTTTTTGTTCTTTCCTTAAACAAGCCACCATTGCTGCTGATTCAACACTTCCATTCTATATATTTTTAATGAGTATTCCTGTTTTTAGAGAATGTAAATAGGGAGCTATTAAATTCTTTTAGCTTCAGCACAGCAACAACACAAAACACCACCAACAACAACAAAGCAGTATTCAGTGTCATAGGGTGAGGGAAGATAGGATTTCATTCAGTGAATACTTATCAAGAAACGGTGCCAGACATTTATATATTTACTTAATATAGGCATGAAGGGCAGCCATTCTCATTTTATTTGTAAGCAAATAGGCACTAAGAGTGAAGAATCCGAGTTCTGAACTTATAACTTTTATCAATACTGCTGTCTCCTAGGAGGGGTCCCAGAGACAAACAGGGACATCCCTGGCTTCTCAGCGCCTCCTAGAAATCCATGGTGATTTTATGGTACTAGGTGAAAAACGAAGTCTTCCTTGTCAACTTGCCTCCATCTGCATGAGAATTCTGAACACCTTCAGAAATTCTCAGTTTACTTCCGCTCTGGACCCTACTTCTCCCTCACCCCTTTTCAATGCCTTCCAAAAAACTTCCTGACAGGATATGAGCCACATTTAAATTAATTCACCTGACAAGCGATACTGCAGATCACTTGTTTCTATCCTCAACAGTTCCATTCTCTGCAGAAGGCACATCCACTGCATCAGACAGGTGTTCAAGTGGGACAATGACAGCAGGCTCACTGACAGAAAGGCTAAGGAAGTCGACGTAGTTTGTGTTTACTTGTACAGAGGAAAAACAGCACAAAGACGCATCCACAGTATTTAATTTGTTTGGATAATAGTTACAGATAAACAGGTACACTCCATATACAATTACCAATACTTTTTTATACAGCTCATATTTCAATACGTCAACACTATTTTATTTACACTCTACTTATGTACATTAACAGCTTTCTAAAGTCAGTGCATTGTCAACAAGTTTTTTATACAGTAATTTACAAGGTGAATGTAGTTAATAATTAATTTAATAAATTTTCTGCTAGTCATGAATTAAAAAAATTAATTACAACCAATATAACAAACACAACTCAAACATTAGTAGATTGTGCTACCTTCTTAAATAAAACATCTGAAAGGAAATTATTTAAAATCTTCCACTTTTTCATGGGAGTTGTCCAGGAAGAAATGGACAAAATTTTATATACCGAATACCATGAAACTATAAAGCTAACATTTTTTTTGTTTAACTTCATCACATTTAGGTCATCCCTTCCTACTTGCAATTATAGTTTTCTTTTGAATAGGGCTTCAAGTTAGGTAATCATTTAAGACAACTTTTCCAATGTTCTGAGTAGAACTGGATAGTAACTGGCCTCAGATTTCAGCATACAAGTGCTTAATTACATTGGTGACTACTATCTACGAGGAAGGAAGGGTAATGGAATTTGACAATTAATGAGAATCTTCAAATACATATCTAAAAACAACATAGGAAAAAAATGCTGCCTGAAATAAATAACATTTATATTTTTGTTCCAGTCTTGAATTGTTGGAGGAAAAGTGAAGTGAGCAAAGAAACATTAACTTGTGATGACCACTACTGTGAAATAAAATAAAAGGCAAACATGGTGGGAGGTGGGGGAAGGACATGCAAACAAAATGTTTCCTTCCAAAAATCACCAATTTCACTAAAAATACTTATATACTATCAATGTCTGGGATGTGTTTTGTTTTTAAATTTAATATGATGGGGGAAATACCCCATATTCAAGTTAATTTATAGCCCTTACAGCCATCCAATATGAACAAGTTTAAAAAGTTTATTTGCATGTATTCCTTTTTAAAGTGCAAAACAAAGAAGCAAAGACTAAAAAACCACTTGTGGCGAGTACACCATTTAGCTCTGATGCCGTTTTCCCTCTCAGAAGCGTTTGCTACTGTGCAAGTGAAGATGGAGCAGACACTGGCAACTGCCCTGCAGCCTCGGGTGGAGGGGCGACACTTAAGGACACCTGACGTATCCTCAGAGGAGCTTCTCTCTGGAGGCCGCCGAAGCCAGACCTCAGGGCCTTCCCAGGGCGGCCTGTGGCGGCGGCCGGCCGCTCTTCAGAGACGGACCGTGTGGGCCTCCGCCACCAGTGACGGCTGGTTGTGTCTCAACAAAAAACACAAACAAAAAGCAATGAAGACACAGAAAGAATGGGAAAATGTTTACAATATAAATAGAAAAATCTGTGTCCATGCCAAAGAATCCTCTGCACACATTCATGATCTTTTTTTCTCCATCTTATCAATATTATGGAATAGAACTTCAGGAAAAAGGAGGTAGCATATCATGTCGTCCCTAGACAACACTACAATTTTTGTTTTACTTTGACTCCAGGGAAATTCTTAGTAAATTGTTAGGATTATTGGTAAACTCTATACTCACTACATGTTGTTCCTATCTGGACAAGCACAATTTAGTTCTAATTTGGTCCCAGGTGGCTGGTGCCAAACCCTTTTGCTTACAGGCTAATGGTGGGCTCTGCCTGAAAGTTCTCTACCAGAGTTTATGTGAGACACTTCCAAACAAAATTATTACTACTGTTATGTTAACTGCTATTTTAATTAGGGTTTTATTTTGTGCTTCAGGGTCACAGGATAAAATAAGTACATTTAGCTTGCCTTTCCGCGCTGCTTTTGCCAAATGTCAGCTACAGGGAGTTGCCCCCCTCACCACTAGCCTGTCTAGCAGCCAGCGTGGTCGCTTACTGTAACACACAGTACTTTTTATAATCAGATTCAAAGTCTTCATCCATGCTGCTCGTGTCTGCCATCTTTTTGCCATCGATCTTTGGCAGAAATTGTGCATAGTCTATCCCCTGCTGCTCATAGAAAAGAATGTAGGCAGAGTCGGTGTCAATTTCATCAGGGTGAAGTTCCTGAAGGGGCAAGAGAAGTCTTTAGCAGAAAGCTATCACTGTGCTGGCTCTTACTCCTCACCAGAAAAGGAAAGACCAACCCTCTTTACCGGCTAAACCTGACTGCTTCCAATCAGTTTAATATTTTGACTACCTCATACCTGCCCCCTGACATAAACCCCATTATTTTCAATGCTTGACTAAAGACTAGCCGAAAGACTGACATATCCCACAACCCCTCTTCAAATTCTTTTTTCTTTTTATAGATTTATTTAGTTATACATACAGACCTAGGTATAGGCTAGAGTTACAGGGGGTGAGAGGATTCACCAGAGACAGAGAGGGGAGCAGAATAGGCAGACCAACCAAATATACTGCTGAGGGGAGCAGTGGATGGGTCAGAGGAGGTCTGCAGCGCTATGTGGGTCAGCTCCTTGCTGGGGATTGAACTCGTGCTGCAGTGGCTGCAGTAGCCTCATAGTGCTGTGCTTTAACCAGTTGTGCCACTAGAGAGGGCCTCCCCCTTCAAATTCTAATAGCTCCAAACATAGTAACTTTTCCTCAATCACCAGTACCTTCTTCTCCTGTACTACTCTTCATGTTTTCATTCTCTACTTTGTGTACCACTTTTATTCCTTTAATACTAAAAGAACCCATAGCTGATTTTAACAGAATACCTATTTTCTATTCAGGAGAAAGCACATTATTTCAACAAATATTGTCCAGCTTTATTTTCTATTTTGTTTCCTTTTATTCAAAGTTTAGGGACATTTACCTTACAGCTGCTGTCGTTGTAACAGTACCACTTGCTGTTTGGGTTTTTGGCATAAGTGACATAATGGCCCCCGCCGAGGATTCCTGAATGGCACTGTAAAGGACAAGAGTGTGGAAGCATGTTAGTAGTTAACAGTCCCCTGCCAGGGAAACTGCTCTAAGATTTTATCAGGAAAACATGGATCACTTAGGTGGTTAAAAAAGAATATTTTAGAACCATCCACATTTCCCTCAAAACTAAACAGAATAAAATTAAAATTCAGAAGCACCAAATCTAGCCACTTTATGGTTCTAATTATTACTTAGAAAGCAAAACTTTATTAAGAATACATAATTGTGAATAACTTGAACCTGTGACTCCAGCTATAACACTTATAGAACTATTTCCTACAACATGCTATGAGCATTTGGACTCTATCTAGGAGGTCAATGTGCCTATTGCCCACTTTGTCACCAAGCTAAATGCCTAACAAATAAGCAGGCCCTGAAAAAACCAACCAACCACTGAAAAATGCAGACATTCTGGAAACCACAGAACCACTTACCGAAATTGCATATAGATTATAAATAGGTTTAACGTGGATATCTTCTCTTTGGTCATCAGTGCTGTCTTCTTCACTGTGGTTTTCAAGCTGACCATTGCTGTAGCCATTGCCACATGCCTCATGCTCATAAAGGAATCCATTGGCCAAAGCCACTTCATGGTCCTGAGGCGTGACCAGCTCAGGCTGGCTGCCCCCCAGTACATGCCCTCGGCTTAGGGTGTCAGCCAGCTCATACATCTGGCCATTCTCTCTGCCGGTATCCAAGTTCTCCTTACTACTCGACAGTTTACTCTTGCTGCCAATCTGAGGTAGCCGGAGCCTCCCTTTGCTCCTCCCTAAAGTCCGAGGACTGCTGTTCGGGCTGCTGTTTTTGCTGGAGGGACAGCTGGTTCCACTTTTTCTTGATGAAGAAGGTGACCCTGTGAAAGGAGGAGAAGGAAAGGCTCATAAACCCCAACACGGAAGATAAACTGTCCACCAAACGTGAGCTGTGGGCCAGCTTCACGAGTGTGAGCAAAAGGGTAAAGACAGGGGCATCCTGATCAGCTACATTTAGTCCCAATTATAGTCAGTGAGCTTCTACCATCCTCGATGCCAAGACGGTAGGCTGTAATATCCTGAAAATTACAGCACCATGTGGGAAGTTAGAGTAGCAGAAAGGGGATTTAATTAAGAATGAATTAAAAACAATATGATCAGACTAAGAGTTTTTACAAATACAATATTCTCCTTCTTTGTGAAAATCAATTAAAAAACACCATTTATCGAGCACCTATTATCGCTAGGCAGAGTAGTAGGACCTCCTATTATCACCGATTCTCGCAACACTGCTGTAAGGTAGTGGGTCTTAAACTTTTGGTCACAGGTCCTCCCCACTCCAACTTTTAAACATTTGGACTGCTAGAACTTTTGTTTATGTGGATTCTATCTGTCAAGATTTACCATACTGGGAATTAAAACTGGAGAAATTTAGAAATATAATACACAGGCACACATTTTACAGGCACTGTCATCACATCATGCTGGCTCGGACTTCACAGTACATTTATGAGACAGTAAGTGAAAGGCAAATGCTGTCTTAGCATTTTTATGAGAACAGCTCTGATCCTCCAGAGCAAGGAGGACACGGCCATTCACGTTCACCATTGGCTTGACACTATATGCAGAGCTTCACTCCTGATCTTTACACTGTGGACTTGGTAGTATTTCCATTTTAAGAACGCAAATGTTGGTTTAGGGAGGCTGTAGTTCTTGCTAAAGTCGAAAAGTTCAGCTCTAGCTAGGTCTGACTCAAGATAAGGTCCTTTATCTCCTCAAGCTGTTGTTCAAGAGTCGAAGACAAAGGAACTATGCAGTCTTCAGGGGTCCCAGGAAAGTTTCTTCACAAAGTCCCTCCAGGCCGCCTCACCTTTCGGACTACTGATGATGTTTGCACTGAGTGAGGATGGGCTCTTGCTCATCAATACATCCTCTTCTCCAGTTGAATTCTGGGCATCCACTTTCTTCACTTCTGCTACAACCCTGGGCTCAGAGAGGTCATCCCCCTGAGGTGTGAGTGGTTTACGCTGGCAGAGAGCTGGGTCTCTTGGAACCAAAAAAGCACTAGGGTCAAAACTTTCACGAGGAAATTTAACAATTTTCTGTGACTTTATCCATCGACCATTTACAAATTGAAATCGTTTAAGGTGAATAATCTGGAGAAGAAAACAGTGGAAAATACATTAAGGCATTTTGAAGAAAAAAAAAATTACATTAAAAAGCAAGTCTAATAGAAAACAATGTTCAAGAATATATAACCCCCTCCAGTATATTTTATTAGGTATTATAGTTATCAGTGGGGCCACTGCTCTTTGGCTCTATGGCTAACGTGGTAATGTCCCCGATTTCATAGACTGTATATATCTAAAACTTTATTTTTTAAGTTTTTCAAGATCTTAGGAGCCTGTATTTTTCCCTCTTCTTTCTGGGCTCATGACCCACACTGACTTTTACTGCTTTCCAAAATTACAGAAGATCCATTTAAAAATACACAAGTGAGGACAGGAGAATGTGCTGAATAACTTGAGAAATGGAAGAGGTTTTATACATGACATTTATACCCAATCTTCGATATGAAGCCTCCCCTAAATACCATAACCTTTGGCTGCTGCCAGGGTTTTACTGTTCTGTAGAGTGTAAGAACAAATATCCCGTCTCCATTCTGGCTTCTGTTTTCCTTCTCAAAAGCAACACACTTCTCTAGTTTTACTGCATTATGTTTTTTAGTGTAGGCACAGATCTTTGGAAGGCTATCTCTGTTTTTCTAAATGCTTAACGGTTTTCTATTTATAGAGAATCCCTTCCCAAAGAGCAAGCCCACCATGCTCTTAATATTCTTCATTTTTAAAAAAATTCATTTTGGGGAGCAGAGCACGCAGATATACTGAAATATAATGCTGAGGGGAGCAGTGGGTCAGACAGGAGAGGTCTGCTGTGCCATGTGGGTCACCTCCCTGTCAGGGGGCTGAACTCCTGCTGCAGAGGCTGTGGCATAGTGCTGCACTTTAACCCCTTTTGCCACCAGGAAGGCCATCAAAATTTCCTGTCTGAACACTAAGAGTCCTCTTTCAGAAGTAGAAGTGTAGGGCCCTCCCTGGTGGCTCAGTGGGTTAAAGCACAGCACTAAGAAGTAGGGGTATAACATACCAGGACGGGGGGCAGTCTCCAGAGATCCAGTTTCTTGGTTGCCAAGCAGTGGGTCTTACACTTGGAGCAATAATACATTTCATTTTCTCCTAGCTCCTCCTCACTCGTGAAAGCACGGAGACAGCTGTCCAGGTTGATGGGCTCAGCCTGTGCTTGCCGACTCTGTTCCACACTCTCATGCTCATCTACAACCTACACGTAGAGGAAATAGGAGAGAATAGGGGTTAAGAAAAGGAAGTTGAGAGGGAGTTTAAAATGATGATTTGGCTATGTGTCATCCTCTTTTTAAATTCTATAGGAGAAAAAAGAAAACAAAACCCAACTAGTACCTTTGAGCAAATACAGCAGCTGTACATTCATTCACTTATAGCCTAACATAGGCACTATGGATCAAATTTCTATTTGCATGATCATAACTTTCTTTGAACATTTTCTTTCTTTGAGATTTATTTATTTATACATATAGAAATGGGGTACAGGCCAGAGGTGCAGAAGCGGTGAGTGGATTCACCAGAGGCAGAGCAGGGAGCAGAACAGGCAGACTGAGGAAGTACACTGCTGATGGGAGCAGTGGACTGGTGAGGAGAGGTCTGCCATGCTATGTGGGTCACCTCCCTGGCCGGGGATCAGACTCATGCTGAAATGGCTGCTACAAACTACATGGTGCTGCTCTTTAACCTGTTGTGATACCAGGGAGGGCCCACCTTTTAAAAATTCTAATACAGCTTACAAAATGTGAGCTAGCCCTTAAGTCAACATCGAGATTAGGCAATTTATTTTTTAACTAGGAAGACAGAACACTAGTAGCACCCTATAGATTTTACAGAGGTTAGGAGAAATATCAATGGCCCACAGATGGTAGATCTAGATTAAATAAGGTTACAGAAGGCCCTCCCTGGTGGCGCAGAGGGTTAAAGCACAGCACTGGGAAGCTGAAGCCACTTCCGCATGAGTTCGATTCCTGCCTGCCCTGGAGGTGACCACACGGCGTGGCAGCCCTCTCCTGACCGGCCCGCTGCTCCCCTCAGCAGTGTACTTCGTCGATCTGCCTCTTCTGTTCCCCAATCTGTCTCTGGTGAAGCCTCTCGCCGCCCCTCAGCCTCTGGCCTGTACCCCAGTTATGTATGCACAAATAAATAAATCTTAAAAAAAAAAAAGTTACAGAAAAATTCAGCAAGAGAAGACAACAAACCCTACAGTATAACTCATTAGCATATACATCTCACAAGAGTTATGAACATACTATATGTTACATTATCTGTTCTGTCTGATGGAGCTTTCCTATCTGATACAGCAAATAAAAAGAATTATCAGGCTTTCATTAAGGAGGCACTTAATATATATCCAAAACTCTGATCTTGTTAAGCAATGCGTTGGACTTTAAAGCAAGTAGATAAGTATAAGCAAGGACGTAAGTGTATAGGATGTGTGTTGGAGGTGGAGTGGGGTCAAGGGTAAGGAGAGAAGGAAAGACCTAACATGCAATAGAAGAGAATTTCCCCCTCCAATTCTTTTTCTTTTTTAAAAAGATATTTTTTTAAAGATTGATTTAATTATGCATACAAGATCTGGGGTGCAGACAGAGGTGTAGGGAGATTCACCAGAGACAGACTGGGGAGCCGAACAGGTGGATCTACTGAAATACACTGCTGAAGGGAGCAAAGCAGGTGAGAAAGCAGAGGTCTGTTGTGCCACTGGGTCATTCCCTGGCCTGGGATTAAACTCAGGCTGTCTCGATGATAGTGCTGAGACTTAACACCTTAGACCACCAGGGAGGCCCCCATTCTACCTCCAATCTTTAGTTGCCACTTAATAAGGAATCAAGAACTACAGAGGGTGAGGCTTAGGATCAGGACTATGAATGCTGCTGAGAGACTTCACACAGGGATCTTTTCATGCCAGGACAGAGCCCAGACTACGAGGTCCACATGAATGCCTTTCCTTCTAGCAAAGATGTGTCTATTGCCCCACTCAATCCTCCCTTCCAGAGGTGAACTGTTTCTCTCTGTGAAGCAGTATCCCTTCCTGAAATCAGGATGGGAACACAGGAAGGCCTACATTACAAACTGGCATAGCTTAGAACATTCAGTATAGAACAAGTTTCAGGTTTGACTTTAAACCCTGACATGAGAAGATGGTTGAGTCACAGGATGTCCATAAACTATCAAGGTTAGGATTGACCATGCAATTAAGGGTTTTAAGACTGTATTACCAGCCATTCCCAAAGCTCTCAATTAAAAGGGGAATCTTAGAAAAATTGTTTTTCTCAGGAAAGAAAATCTCGCTTGCCCTGGGCCACCAAATTCTTTTATACAAACTCTCATTGTTATAGCTGGCTGTCCAAGGGAAAAACTGACATGCTTTGACAGGAAAAATACTGTGTCATGGTTGTTAAAATCATAGAAAAAGAGCCTATCAAACATGTTAATGCCTTTTTTCTCAAAGTCAGTTAAATATTATCTCCATAACCTGTACCAGGGATGTTTTATGGCCAACCACAAATTACAGCAAGGTAATAAAGAGTACTGATTTTTATTGATTATATTTTTTATGGAACACGCAAGCTATATGGGGACAGGGAGGAAGATTGTTAAAAAAAACTATTTGCAGACTGACAATATTTACTTATCAAAAAAACTCTGAATGACACAGATTCCTTTTATCTCCTGAGATCCATTTCCACACCCTCTATTATTTAAATAATTATTTATTGGCACATCCTTCCTTTCCCCTCCCCCCCCCAAGTTGTCTGAAAGTTCATCCTTAACACAAGATACAAGTAAGGACTAATGTAATAACTTTTATACTTTGTAGGACTATTACCAGAAGAGGGAGATGTAAGATGTTATCTAGTTTAATTTTTTATCAAGGAACAGCATAACCAAACAAGGGAAAAATGAATAGGGCCAACTGCCCTCTACTTTTCTCTGCTTGCCAAAAAAACAAAACAAAACAAACAAACAAAAAATTCATGTAGGAATTTTGGAAAGCAGAGAAAAGTGTTAAAAAGGCAGGGTGTCTTTTATATACTTAATACAGAACAAACACTGTCATAATAACAGCAGATTTTCTTCTTTTTCTTAAATATCATCTGTTTATATTGCAGAGATTTTTTCGGTATATACAATTTTATCTCTTGCTTTAAAATAACTTGGTAAATATCATGAAGTATCTTCCCATATGTTAAAAAACTTGTATAATATTTTATACAATTAAATACCACACTTATTTAGTCCTTTGATATGGGTCAAATAAAAATTATTTTTACTATTTTATTATTTTAAACAATGCTATGATGAAGATCTGTCAGCAATAAAATTATAGAATATTACCCTAAGATAAATTACTAGAAGGAAAAATCACTGAAAGAAAACACATAGGAAATCATCTCAATTTTGAACCAAGTGACCTTCCATGCAGAAACCACAGGCAGGAAGAGAAATTCTGTAGGAAGAAAATTAGTCATGTGTACCCCTCACTGAGACAGGGTATCTCAATGACAACTTGGTTTCCAAGGTATCCCAAGAGCAATTCTGAAATGGACGTGGGGTAAGATTTAACAGGTCATGCAGGCCCTTCTTCCTATAAGGACGATGTCCTCTAGCGTTTCTCAGATTGTACCCTGGGTTTGTAATAAAGGAAAAGAAATTTACAGAGCTAAAGAATTTTTTATCTTTGACAGTATTGTCTTGTCACATAATGTACTGTCAAGTTTTGTGCTGACAAAGATTTAAGAATCTTTCTGTCAGTTACTAAAATTTTCCCTATTCAAACAAGGTATGGCTGAATTACCTTGCTAGAGTGAGCATGAGCGGTTAGAATTTATCAACTTCCTTCAGTTTCCTTTAGTACAACGATCTTTCATTTCCCCAGTATCCACAGATTATACTCACCCTTGGCTAGTGAGGGTTACCAGGAACCTTGGGGTGTGGGGAAGGTCTTTTTAAGAATCCAAACAGGCAACTAGGTTTCCCCCTCCTCAATAGCACAAAAAGACAGAAAAAGAAAATGCTGCTTGATTCATTGGTGTATGAGTGTGATTCTAGCTTTGGGAATGCTCTGAGAAATAATGAAGGAAATTTCCATCAAATACCATAAAAATGGAAATACAATTCTTCATGTGACTAAAAAAATGTTTCACTGACTCTGTATCTTTTATTTCTCCATCATGTTCTTTGTATCTCTACACCACAGTCTATCCTTCAAACAATATTTGACAAACATTTTTAGGCATTGAGTTAGTTTTCTTTTAGAAGTAGTAACATTTGCAAAATTAAAAGCTGCTGTGACCAGAGTATCAGCAAAGAATGCCTACTGTGAAGAACATACACTGAGGTGAATTCTTAATTGCCCAGTCTTGACACATTCCATGCTTTCTCTAACTTTTTAATTACACCCTAGAATTTAGTTTCAAGATTTACTTGTTAGTACCTTTGAAATTTAATGCCTAATACAATTATCTCTAGAAGTGGAAATGGAAATATCTAAGTAATCCTATCAATATCTTAAGTGCCACAGAGAATGCCAGTAGATGTTTTTCTGTTTGTACTTACATTATTTGAAAAAGAAATGTCATTAGAGTTAAACTGGGCAAAGTTTAACATATAAAAATCATCATCTTGGCCCTCCCTGGTGGCGCAGCGGGTTAAAGCGCAGCACTGAGAAACTAAAGCCACTTTCGCATGAGTTCAATTCCCGCCTGCCCCGGAGGTGACTACATGGCGTGGCAGACCTCTCCTGGCCCGCCCGCTGCTCCCCTCAGCAGTGTACTTCATAGATCTGCCTGTTCTGCTCCTCACTCTGTCTCTGGTGAAGCCTCTAGCTGCCCCTGAGCCTCTGGCCTGTACCCCATTCTGTATGCACAAATAAATAAATCTTAAAAAAAAAAAAAAAAATCACCATCTTATGGTGGCCCTGTGTTCTTACCCTTTCCTGTGAAGTCTGATAGCGAAGGTGAAGGGCAGTGGGGTCCCAGTCCACAGCAATATAGGCATTTCCAATGAAAGCTCTGTCTTCTCCACAATCAATTTTACAGCCTCTGCAAAATCTAAAGGGGTAAAAATGATCAAATGAGGAGGGAATAATTATAAAGAAACCCAAATTTTCTTTTCAGAATTCTCCACCACTTTCCTATTTTCTTTTTTTGGCTTCACAGTATGTCATAGGCTTCTCATGTCACATGATAAATGCATGGCTATCTTAATTATTTCAAGGGATTATGGTTATCACTTCTCAAGCTTTGGGTTTTCAAGGCACCTGATAATCAATTGTTAATCTGCATGAATATGTGGGACTTTATGACAAATAAATGATATGAGAATTGGATGTTTGAGATAAAACAGTTCTAAAAAAATTCTAAATTCAATTATTTAATGCTTTGAGGTAGGACAACCCCCTGGCTACTCTAGAATAAAATGGCCTTGTTCCTTATTTATAAAATGTCACATTAAACACCTATAAAAATTTGTGGGCTGAGAGGAGGGGCAAGTAAGCATGACAAAGTCATGCCTATTTATTATTATTAGTTTTTTTAAAGATTTATTTTACTTATGTATACAGAACTGGGGTACCGGCCAGAGGTGCAGGGGCAGTGGGAGGATTCACCAAAGGCAGAGTGGGAAACAGAACAGGCAGATTGAGGATGTACACTGATGAGGGGAGCAGTAGGCGGGTTCAGGAGAGGTCTGCTGTGCCATGTGGGTTACCTCCATGGCCAGGGATTGAACTCGCACTAAGGCAGCTACAGTGAGCTCCACTGCCGCACTTTTTTAGCCTGCTGTGTCACCAGGGAGGGCCCCAAAGTTATGCCTATTAGACTCAGTTTACTAACAGTTGGTTATAATTCTCTGAAGGCTGATTTCCGTAGTCAGGTATTTTCTACATTAGAACAGTACTGACTTATCAAATCTCTGTAAGTCTTTTAAAAATAAAAAACAGACTTAGTAAGATTTATTATGCAGATTTCATATGGAGGGGATGTTGTGTGGGCTCAGACTTGCTAAAATGATTTATATTTAAGAAGCAGAAGTTATGTAGTGATAAATGTTGATCATAAATGAATTTGATGAAGATGGTAGAATTTATAAAACCAACTGTCTATAGAGCAGAACCTAGCAAAACACCTCATAAGGAAGGGGTGAACAAATAACTCCTAAGTTTATTTCAAGCTTCTCATTATTCAGTATCATGTCTAAAAACAGGAAACCTTATAAATAAGGTGTAATATCTGAAATGCTACTAAAATTTTTCTTTTGTAGAAGGTCAGTTTACCTATACCATGGGCACCAAGCACAGGAGTTCCCATCTTTCTGCACAACTCGTAGAGTGAATGGATATTGATAGCCCATACTGTCATCACTGAAACAGAATATAAACCAAAGTGTATAAGAAACATTTCTGATTTGAGGTTTAAGTCTTTATCACCTTCCCCTGAAGTAAACCTAGGAAGGGAAATCTGTCATAGCAGAATGCTCACATCACAGTCCAATGCTGCTTATCTGAACTAATCAGCTGCAGCCCTGGATGGATCACACTCTGGGCCCCCAGACTGTTTCCCTGCTTACAGAAGGGTCTCTCTGCCAGGTCTCTCACAGAGTCCATGTGGTCCATGCAAATTTATAAGATAAGCCAATCTTGAAATCAAACAATTGTTCTTCAGTCCCGATTCAATTAGAAAATTTAATTCATATCAAAGTAAAATAATTAGACCTTTCCATGGCTATGCATTGATACAACAAAGAAAGCTGAAAGGTCACAGTGGCTTTTAGAAGACAGGCTCTGGGAGTTCCCTTCTCCTTGTCCCAAGAAGAACAATGCATTGAATGTAACATAAGAGCAGTGTACTTTATGGCTCATTTGGTAATTGGTACCACCTATTTTGTGACTGCTGAAGGTAATATAACCATGATAAGGGAAAAAGTGAGTAACATGTCAGTTATAGGAGTTCCCACCTTTCTCATAACGTGAGTGAATGATTATTGCTAGCCCTTGCAGTCTAGTATCAAATCAGTCAATAGTTAAGTACAGAATCAAAAGATAAAGGGAAAACCAACCAGGCAGTACTCTGAGAACTTGCAGCCTCTCTCTCCTGAACATTTTTTTTTTTAAACCTTTTTGCCTGCACTTCCCTGGAGAATTCAAAGTGCTGACTGTTTTTTTTTTTCGCATATATCTCAGAACCTAGAGATGACATGAGTCTCCTCCTTTTTGCTACTTTCTCCTAGTTCTACCTTCTGGTTTCTCTGTAGCATACTATTGAATTATACCACTGGCTATTCCTCCTTGGTAGGTGCATCTCATCTTTATTCACTAAAGATTTTAACACCTGGTTTACTGTTGAGTCTTCTCACTACTTCTCCGATAGCTACTCTTGATGACTTCAAATCAATTTAACTTATCCAACAAGACCTAGGCCTTAACTCCTCCACCAGTTATTTTATATAACATACTCCCAACAGTTATAATCCAGCTCTTGTCAATATAAACTTTTATCACTTGCCAATACCTCATTTCCAAATATCCCACTGTGCAACAACCATCTCCATCATTATGCATCACTTAGCCAAGTATAACTACTCTAATAATTAGACTAAAACAAACAAACAAAAAAACCAATCACTACTCTCAAATCCTCAATTTCCTCCTTACCTCATATTAACTATATATTTTTAATAAATTCTCAATTCTAGGAATTTGTTCACTTAACCTAAATTTTCAAATTCATTGATACAAACACAGATGTAGAGAACTGTATAATGAACCCCTGCATATTCATCACCCAACTATAATAATCATCAATTCTTAGCCACTCTTATCTGTATTCTCTGTTCCACTATATTCTTTCATATTTTTTCAAATTATGGCAAAAGAAACATAAAATTTGCCATTTAGCCATTTTAACGATTAGTGACATTATGTACATTCACAATGTTGTACAACCATCACCATCATCCATCTCCAGAAAATTTTTATCTTTCTAAAGAAAAACTCCGAATCCATTAAATAATAATCCCCCCTCACCTTTTCCCATCCTAAATCCTGGTAAGCGCCAATCTACTTTGTGTTTCATGAATTTGCCTATTGGAAACAACTCATTAAAGCAGAATAACAGTATCTGTCCTTTTGTGTTTGGCTTATTTTACTTCATATAATGCCCTCAAAAAGTTCATGTTGTAATATATACAAGAATTTTATTTTTTTTTATAGCAGAATTACACTCCATTTTATGTGTATTCCCATTTTGCTTATTCATGTATCTGTTAATGGATATTTGGGTTGTTTGCACCACTTGGCTATTGCAACCCACAAGATTCTTTTGAAGGAAACCAGACATTTTATCATTTTTATTCCATAAATATTTCAGTGTTAATCTCTTAAAAATAAGCTCTGACTCCAACCTCCCTGTCTTCATCCATATCACTCCACTAAAAAAAACTTTTGTAAAGCTCACTAACAACTTCTATTTCATCAAATCTGATGGTTATTCCTGGTCTTCCTCTTACTCATTCTCTTTTACTGCATCTTAAACAATCAACCATTCCTTTCTTGAAATAATTCTTTCACTTAATTTCTGGATACTGAGTACTCTGATATTTTACTTCATCACTAGTTGTTACTTCTCAACCTCTGTTGCTATCTCTTTCAATCTCTAAATGTTGTACCAGGAATTAGGTCTTAGGCTTCCTTTATTACTCTTTTTAAACGATATCATCTGGTTTCATCAACTATTTATTTTTATTTTAGCAAAGAATGTTTATATTTCTTTAACACTTGAAAATATTACATACCTCTTGAATTTAACTTGGTTTCTGCCATCTTCTGACAAAGCCTGCTCCTTTTCCTAACTTTCTGAACTCATTAAATAGTACTATCATTTATAAACATCTGCTCAGGCTGGAAACTTAGCTGGACACCTATTTCTCTCACATTCCAATCTAATTCATTAGCAAATTCTGGGAAAAGCCCTCATCTAGAAGACCTTTCAATTACTTTGACTTCAAATATAATTTTGCCTGATTGTCATTTTTAGTAAACAGAACATTCATCAGCTAAATAGCTCATTTATTATTTGCAATTTTTAAAATTTATTTACCCAGAGTCTTATCCTAATCATTAAAAGATCACATGAGAAAAAAAAAAAGCAAAACCTTTGAGTCAAGAGAACTTCTTTACTCAGTCAACACAAAAGTAGGACTTTTACATGCATCATGACAGCATGAAAAAGATCTGTTTCAACTGAGATATAAGTAAGACATCACAATCCCAATGATTGTTACAAGTAACACATTTATGAATCCAACAGAACTACAATAGGAGAATTGGAAAGAAACAAAATATGTTTATTTTCTTTACCTAGATTGAGGTAATTATGCCATGTTTAAATGACAAGAAGTAAAAACAATGTTAATGGAATCATTTATTATCATCTGAGGCTTTTCAGAGTTAATATACAGATGTGGACATTGTTGCTCCCACTCTGAATTCAGGAGATTGAGATGATACAAATCTGGTGAATTTATACTTTCTAAATTTTGCAATAACAAAAGTCAAGGATTTACCCGAAACGTTTAAAGCACTGGCAGGAGAGGTCTAGATATCAAACCATTAAAAGATTACTGGACACTGTAATGTCTAAGTGATGAAAGTAAGATATACAGTCTCTTCTATTCAAAAGATAAAACTATATGGTTGAATTTTATGTTCTCTGGATGGTTTAACATGACATAAAACAGGTCCTATAAATCAGAGAAGAATTCATACGAATTCTTTTTTCTTGAGGTTGGAAATCACAACTCTAGGCTGATCCCCTGGACTCACCAATCCTGAGCATGGTTACTAGCTTCCTGAGGTGGGAGGGGGCTGGCTAATCGAGATACTTGAATCCAAACGGCATCATACAGGTCTTTCTTCCGGGTATGTACAGTACATGGCACAATCAACGGCATTCCAAAGAGGCTGGGGCGATTCTTCTGAGATGACAGGAAATACAGTTCTGTCCTCATCTATGTTTACAGACAAGAAGAGAGTTGGAAGATACGCCTCTGATTGTTCCTCTTTGTTTTTCTAAGACTGCCAGTAACCGGCATCACTACCATTTTCAAATTAGTCACTACAATCTTTTTCATTTACAGAACAAGCTTTAATACAGGTTTCTAAAACTCCAGGTTTTCAAGTAATTAAAACCTTTCTCTATAACATATACCCAAAAACTCCCTCAAAAGGCAATTTTTTAATAAGCTGTTGATTGACGTGAGCAGAAATTCCCAAACTTTGAGACTTGTGAAACCCAATTATTTAATTTTGTAACAACATATCCACCATCCTTTTTATTAAAAGCAGTTAAGAAACTTAATATATATGATAGAATAAAAGTGAGGTAAAATTTAAAAATATTTGCTATGAGTATGTTAAGGAGATTTTTAAAATATTCCCTGAAATAGAGTTACTGTATAGAATTAGCTTAGAAATGGCTGCTTAATAAAACAAATGCTTAATATTACCTATCCTTTTTGAAATACTAAAAAAAAGTTGATACCCTTAGTTAGCCACACCAGGTATCAGGGAAATGCATATTACATACTTCTATACCATCAAATATGGGTACCAGGAGATATGTACAAGAATACTAGAAGCAGCGTTCTATGTAATAGTCCAAAGCTGAAACCACTTAAGGCCTATCACCAGTAGAAAGGATAGGAATTTGAGGTCATATTAATAAAATAGAATATCATACAGCAATGGAAATACCCAACATAAACTAATTTGATAAACATCATGTTGAGGTAAACAAGTCAGACACACACACAAAAAGAAACAGATACGATTCTATTTGTAGTACTATCTTTAGAAATCGGGGTAAATGAAATTTTGTATTTATGCATAGGATATAAAATGAAAGAAAAATAGAATATTTAGGAGGAAGAGAGAATTAATGATTTAGAATGATAGTTGTATTGTTTATCAATGGTGATTACATAGCTATTTGTTTTGTGATAATTCTCTTAAGTATATATATATTTTTCTTTTGAATTACACAGTTACTCTTGAAATAAAGTGAGTTTCTAATCATGTGGGCAGTGTTCTGTGGGCCATCTTCTAAACAAAATTGTGTAAGTACACAACCTACAGAATTAATGGATACATTTGTGACTTGGAACTGTCTTTTAAGCACAATGCCAGCTGGTCTCATCAGCTAAAATTACTGAGGGATTCATTCAGTGTCCCATGTCTTTTTTTTTAATCAAGCATTATCTTATAAATTAAGAACTCTGGTATACTTTTACCTTCCTTAGAAAACAACTCTTCATTTGTCATGTATATATTATGTAAACTGCTTTGGAAGTACTAAAAGCATCACTGTAATTATGGTCCATAAATAAACACATGACTCTAAAATCCCATTTCACTTGTTGATATCATTTTAAGATTCCAAAAATATAGACAAAGTTCAGTACAAGTTTTGTTTTTTTAATCTAAAACTCAGGTTAAGTCTTCTCTCTTTAAATTTCTGATTTTCTTCTACTCCAACTCTCAGATGACACATTTTTCACTACCTTAATTTCAATAGCGATCACTCTTTCTCCTCTGTGTATCTTGTAATCCTATACCATTTTCATCTTCTGAAAGGTAACTTCTCCCCAATAACTGCTCAGTTCTTGGATAATAAATCCAACTTTACTACACCAGGAATTTTCATCTTGCCATCTCCTAATAATGTGTTCTCTCATTTGGGGGGAAAAAAATGCAGCTAACTGCTAACTTCTTGCCCTATTTCTTTACTTGGAAATGTTTCAATTTTCATTCTTTCCAAGTTCTTTGTTGGAGAGGTGGTTACCTGATTTTCCAAGTTCCTTATTGAAAGAACACTTGGTTGTGTCAACAACCAAGGCCTGCATAATGGGCCTTGCCTTATGCCTGTCCTTTTTCTGTCTTGCATAAGGAAGTAGAAGGAAAAAAACTTTCAAAGCTATTCATCCCCCAAGATCAAAAGGGCCTGAAAGGAGGTAGCAATGAAAATGAAGAAAAAGGCAAATTCAAGTAATATTCTGAAAGAAATCAAGGGCACAGGTATACATATTTTAGCCTCAGCATGGAAGGATGGTGTTGCCTTTCATAAAAATAACATGAAAGGGGAGTTGACTTGGAACAGGAAGATGGTAAAATCAATTTTAGGCATTCCCAAAAGGAACTGGCTAGCTCATGAAGGAAACTGGAAAATGGCACTGACATGCATCTGAGGTAGTGTGAACCTATGCCTCTGGGTCATAAACAGTGTTATAAACCAAGGTAACCTAAATAGAAGAATAAAAAAGGTAAAGTTAGAGCTTACAATATAGCTTTATGGTCCAGCCTATTCAAGATGGAAAAGTTTTTATTAAATTTTCTCTTAAAGACTTTTAAGTTTTTAAATATTTTATAGATTTTTGTCGGTGGTGAGTTGCAAACCTCTACTCTGATGCTTGCCTTTTAAACTCTAGTTCTTAATTTTAATGATATCCACCTTACCAACGTCTTCCTTTATGGTTAGTGCTTTCAGTGTCCTGTACAAGCAATATTTCCTCAAACCAAAGTCATGAATACATTCACCTGTTATCTTCCAGGGGCTGATTTGTGTTTTACTCTCGTATTAGTGCTACAGTTCTGTTGATTTTTCTGTGGATTTTTCTTTGGTGAAAGACAGGTGCCAAGTTTTGCATAGGCATAGTTACACCAGCACCAGTTACTGAGAAAATGGCCTCCTTCTCACCACTGCGCTCTGCCATCTTTGTTATGAATCAATTGTTTATACATGTGTGAAGCTGTTTCTAGACTATTTTATTCCATGGTTCTATTTCTCTTTTCTTACACAAATTAAACAATGTCTTTAAAAATAAACCATGATAACTTGTAGCTCAATTCCTCATGCCTTGTTCTTCTTTAAAGTGTCTTCATTATTCTTGGTGTGTTGCATATCCACATCTCAGTCAGGGCATGAAGTGACACATACACAAGCACACACAAACTGCATTTTTATTGTGACTGTGTACTGAATTTTAGACTTTTGGCTTCTTGAACAGTGAAAGAATAAACTTTTTTTTTTTGTTTTAAAAGCTACATATTCAAAGTTTGTGGAAATTAGTCACAGCAGCTTTATTTATTTCATTTTGTCTTGTACTATACACTTCATGTACTTAATTGTTTTTCTGTATTGAATTTGTATCCGATATCCTTGTAAAAATCAGTTCATTTACTTTTTAAAGTGATAAGGGAACTGCACATTTTACCTGACAAATATAATTAATATGATAGGAATAAAAAACAAATTAAGAAGGAAGACAGTACAATCCACAAAGAAAATAAGAAACACAAGACTGAATAAAGAGATAAAGTTTAAGAGAAAAAAGCTCATTGTCTTCTGTGATGTTAAGTTAAACTGTTTTGGTCAGATTCTAATATATATTTGTGCTTCTAGTATCAGTGAAAGTTGTAACTTATCCCTTGGAAATCAGAGGATTAGAGTGAACGTTTGAACAGAGATAGAGGTAACTA
This sequence comes from Condylura cristata, assembly GCF_000260355.1. Lineage (NCBI taxonomy): Eukaryota > Metazoa > Chordata > Mammalia > Eulipotyphla > Talpidae > Condylura > Condylura cristata. The sequence goes on along the minus strand of NW_004567118.1, from coordinate 15,353,795 downwards.
ATGGATCGAAGAAATTATCTAGCAGTCCTACTCTCGCATTTTTTGAAATTAGGACACTGAGGCTCAGAGCTCAATAAGCTATCTGGTGACAGGATTAGAGCAAAAACACAGTCTACTCAATTATTAGCCCAGTGTTCTAATTTTCTATTTTACCAAGTTGTCACTATATATAATGATTACCTCTTTCCTAATTACCCACTGATCAGTTTTTAATTCATTTTTTAAAAGAATCAGACTTTAATTCAATACTTATATAGTGACCTGTGAAAGGAGGAATTATATACAACTTGTCTTGCCCAAAAACATTCTGTGTCTTGGCCAGCAACATTCTGTTTCTGTTCCCCTTCTCCCTCCAAAAACACCAAAGCCTCTTAAAGGCAACCATATTTACCTGGTAGAGATGATGATTTACATACAGGAGGCACAGATTTTTTTTTAAAAAAAGTAGTACTCAGAGGTGCTTACTAACCTAGTACTTCTCAATCTGTGAATGGGGACTGTCATTTCATAGGTAGAGCCTCATGGGTAATACTAAGTCTGGGCTCTGATGACTTATATTAGCATACATAACATGTTGAAAGTACACACTAATAAAGACCTTGCAAAGACAGAAAATGGCTACGTTTCACAAATGACCCTGGCAAGATCAACAGTAATCTGCTTAACATTACACTAACCATTTTTCGATGGACTGCAATAATGTAGCCTATAAAGGGATTGTCAGGAAGCGACGGCATATGACCATTCACCATTCCATTTGTGAAGTTCTTCTCAGTTCCACATGGCACAACAGTGTTTGGCATTCCATTAGGGATGAATAGTGGTCGAGGAAGATCCCCATTGGTGGTTAGGGTGAATATTCCATTTGTAGATGGAGAAGAGGAAATATCTACAAATTCCAAGGTTAAGTATGACATTAGCAGCTCATGTAACTTCATCTTTGCTCTTTTGTCAAACACTGGAAATTCATACCACAGACAGTGACAAAGGCCAAGGAAAAAAACCACAGTTCAAATAATAATTCTAAGTTTAATGGAAGATTTTCATTTCAGATTTTATTTCTCTAACTCAAAAAAAAAATTACAAGGAAGAGTTAGCTGCTGGAAAGTTAAGTAGAATTTCACCCAACATCTTTATAAACACCGTGTTGTGGCATACAGTGTCTCCTTTTCCTCTCCTTTAAAAGTATAATTCTCCATTCATTTAACTATGCCCTACCCAGTAGAATACCCTATAATCAGATGTTGCTTTTGTTTAGTGTTCTGAGAGAAAACTTAATTTTTTAGAGCTATTTTAGGTGTCAGAGTAAAAAAGAGGAAAGCTGAGATTTCCCTGCTTGGACACATACATAGTCTCTCCCATTATCAACATGGCAGATTGATATGTTTGTTACAACTATTGAAAGATGTTGCTTTTGAACTTGAAATGCAGGGCCTCCTTAGTGGGGCAGGGGTTTAAAGTCTCAGCACTATCAAGTCATGGCAGCCTCTGCCCCATGAGTGCCAACCCCAGCCTGGGAGACCACATGGCACACCAGGCCTCTCCTGTCTCACCTGCTGCTCCCCTCAGCAGTGTTTCAGTATATTTGTGTGTTCTGTTCCCCACTCTTTGGTGAATCCTTTCACCACTGGCCTTAATGTTGGCCTACCTCCCAGTTCCTGCATGCATAAATAAATAAAGATAAATCCTTAAAAAAAAAAATTGAAATGCATTTTCATAGTCTCATGGGACACATTGAAAGTGCTCAAAAGTTCATATGACTAATGGATACTATACTGGATGACAAAGATTATAATCTCCATAATGGGAAGTGATGATTTAAGCAACAATAAATCATCTACCAACCCACTGTCAGGACTATCTAAATACCAATGAGAGAAGTCTCATTTTCTGAGTTATATTTGGGGAAGGAACCTAATGATCAGCAACATAAAAAAGACAAATCGTACTACTGCCCCCAAAATCTCCTTGAACAACCCTATTAAATCACATGCAACATCAGAAAAAAGATTCTTTTTTAGTTGTATTTGTTGTTTATGTTTTCTGATAATATAATCGACCTGTTGCCATCTTGGTATTAGATAAGAGTTAAAAGTGATCTTAATTCCAGTGGTAGAATTACCTAATAACTAACTCAGTTACTTTAGTTTTCTGAATTTTAGGTACATCATCCATGAAATGAGAAATTAGAACAAGATGATCACCAAGATCTCTGTCAGGCTCCAAAGGTCTTTGCTCTATACACATTTAAAAAGGATTCTTAGACCAATAATTAAAGCTGAAATCACCTCACCTGTCTGTAATGGGCTAGAAGCTGAAAGTGGAGATCCAGGGATAGGAATTTCAAATGCACAGAGAAATCCACTCACTGAAAGACGAACTTTTTGGTTGTCCTGAGGGAAATACTACAGAAAAAGCAGCAAGAAGGAAGAGATATTTCAGATAAAACATAAAAATGATCTCTCTGCTATAGTTTAAGTGAATGTTTTAGATGCTTTTCATCACTAAAGTAAAAATGATAACTATTTTTTTTTAAATAACTGAAAGATGACTGTTTGATAATAAACTGGAAATAAGCTTTACTGACCAAGAAGACATTCTATAAGAAGAAGTTATGTTGTAGATAACTGATTCAGGCTTTGTCCTTCTTTTCAAGCGTCTAAACCCCCAACCCTTAAGAGATCTCTGTATTATAAAAAGAGTCAATGAATGGTCAGATGAATGTTAAAAGGTTAACAGTATTAATAACAGTAATAGGAGCGCAACTGAGTAGGCAATAATACTAACTAGTTATTTTTCCAGATGATATGCATAAAAAGGTGATTTGTATTATGTCTTTACTAACTTCTTGGTATGCTGAGAGGTCAGGTGTGTGTGTGTATGTACAATAATCTAAAAACGCACTTGTAAATACATAGAATAGGTTACTATAGGAAGAATTTTGTGCTGCTGATAGTGAAGAGCTGCCCAGTGCAGCAGCAGAAGCAGGCACTGGGGGCCTGTTCTGCATGATACAGTGGATGCTTCCATGGGGTAGGACTGGACTCATGTGGCTCCTTCTTTAAAAACACCGTCATCATTATTACTCCTTTATTCTGGTAGGTGACTGTTTTATGTTTCTAGGAGGGAAAACTTTTTGTTGGGCTTTTGTGTGTTTTCATATTTCCTTTGGTTATTTACATAACAACTGAGAAATCTAGGATTTTCAACGGATAGAATCCAGGGTTTCCTAGATTAATAGTTAATTTTACCTTTATGTTAGAACCATGTACTTCAGCAAGAAGAATTTGTTCTGATTTAAGTCCGCAGAGATCACTTAGCTGTTTTTTTAATCCTGTGTACTTTTCATCCATATTCAATCTTAGTCCATATCGTACAGGGGTAGTACCATCTAATTTAATAACTAATGAAGAGAAAATATTTTTGTCAGTAACACACAGGCTTCATTAAAAATTTTTTACACTGTGTGTGTGTTTATGATGTGTTTGTTGGAAATAGCAAACATTTTAGTCATGATTTCTTACTTCATATGTGTAAGCTACAACAGATAGTATTTTGGGAGGATATTGAATAAATCATTATTTTTTGACGTTTACCTGATAAAGAAATGCGAGGTTTGAAACTGAGAGAGGAATAAACTAGCACAAAAATGGACCCACACTCCCAATTCTTCCAAACTTTAAATGATGCTTGAAGTTAGATTGCTAGATAATAAAATTCTCACGATCAACCTTTACCCAACATCATCAAATGGTATTAATTAGACATGCAGTAAGAGAAACACAAGGGAATCAAATACTTTTTCAGAACTTTGTCACCTACCTGTTATTTCTAAGTGCATATAACTGTCCATTGGTAGTGGCAAAGACAAAAAGTTGAAAGGGTCAAATCGGACACTTATATGCCCACATGTTTTGCATTTGACTTGAGATCTTAGTTGCCCATGGAACAAATCCACAACAATTGACCTATTCCTTCTTAGATGGTTGTCCCAGGCCTACCAAAGAAAAAGATCAGACTTTTTTCTTCCAAAATTCAAACGATAAACTTTTCTACACAAAATCAAAGAAATGTATTCAATATATTGGATTTAAATGTCAAGATTATATAACCCATAACCTTCATTTAAAATATAAAAGTTATGGCCAGTTAAGCTCATGGTGCTCTTGTCCTCCATGTGCTGGTAAGCAATGATTATAAACAGCAGTGTCTTTGATAAACAGCCTGTTGCTTGTAAGGACCATAGCAGACAGCCCTTTCTGGTGGTTTTACACTTCTAATCCGTGCTATCCTCAATCTTGTTCTCTAGATTTCCAGGTTGCCTCTGGAAAGCCCCTGAGCACAGTGGCCAGGGTCCAACATTGGCCAAGTCATCAGGTTTACCTGCACCAACCTGCAGAACAAGGAGCATGTGACCAAAGTGCTGTAAAGGCCAAGTTCAAGTTCCCTGATGTCCAGAAAATCTGTATCTCCAAGAAATTGGGGCTTCGTTAAATTTAACATGCACGAATTTGAAGCATGGTGTTTGAAAAGTCCTTCATCCCAGATGGCATGAGAGTCAAATACACCCCAAAATCGTGGCCCCTGAACAAACGGTGGGTGCTACATTCAAGAGTACCTCAGTGCTGTCCCTTCCTTATTCATTCACTTTTCACATTGAAATTGTAATAATAAAATAGCGTAATTTGCATTTAGCTTTGCAACACATATTTGTAGCCAGAATATTTTATATGTTGCTTATATTAGAAATTCAAACCCAACAAACCTCTGCAGCTACTTCCCAGTCTGGTCTACCATCACTGTCTTTCAGTTCCACATATGGCTTCTCATGGACTCGATTGAGATCTTCATGAAGGCCATCCAAGAGAAAAGCCAAAAGTTCTTGGGAGTCTTGTTGCTGGAACCCATTAAACCTAGGAGCATATTTTGCTATGGTCCACTGTAAAAACAAGGGGAATCAAACTCATTAATTGCTATCCCAGAAAACCTGGAATGAACATGCCCTATAATCAATCAGAGGCATTGTAAGAGAATGTACAACATTACTCTATTTCAGCAAATATATTTTGGATAATCATATCTTCCTAATCTTAATCAGAAAAAAAAATAAAAGAAGATATGACCTGTGTCTAACAATTCTTTAGGTACACAGCTGTTATTTAAGATCAGTAAAATAGAAATATTCATTTCCATTGAAAGATTTCCTGTTATACTTTTGTTAACTTTTCTGATCATGTATCCTTATTTTTATTATCAGAAACAGACCTGCCTAGTGTTTAACTTGCAACCCTAAACAGTTATTGAAATGTTCTGAGTCTTTGCTTCCTGAACCATAAAATGGTGGTAACAACACTGCCTTACAGTAAAACCCTATACTCAGGGCCCTCCCTGGCGGCGCAGCGGGTTACAGCACAGCATTAAGAGACTCAAGCCACTTCCGCATGAGTTCGATCCCCGCCTGCCCCGGAGGTGACCACATGGCCCAGCAGATCTCTCCTGACCCACCCGCTGCTCCCCCCTCAGCAGTGTACTTCAACAATCGGACTGTTATTGCTCCTCATTCTGTCTCTGGTGAATTCTTTCACTGCCCTGTGCCTCTGGCCTGTATCCAAGTTCTGTACGCACAAATAAATAAATCTTTAAAAAAAAAAAAAACCCTATATTTAGAACATTAATAAGCTAATGCTTAGAATTGTGCCTAATAAGCAGTAAACTGTCAAATTTTTAGCTATTATGATTAATTTTAATTTAAAAGTTTTACCCTTATTTTAAAATAAAGATAAAAGGAATAATCCTGGGCTTCTCTGGTGGTGCCAGGGAGGTGACCACAGGGCGCAGCAGACCTCTCCTGCCTTGCCGCTTGCTCCCCTCAACAGTGTATTTAAGTCAGTCTTCCTGTTCTGCTCCCCACTGTGTCTCTGGTGAATCCTCTCACTGCCCCTGCACTTCTGGCCTGTACCCTAGTTCTGTATGCATAAATAAATAAATCTTAAAAAAAAAAAAAAAGTCCAGAATACTGCTAATGGTGAAGTACTAACAAAGAAATGTTTTCTGCACATACAAGTAAGGTACTTGGTATATTAATAAAATGAATGACAGTTCAAATTTATACTGTGCCTTTGATCTTTTTCTACCTACTACATCTATGGCAATAGTTTGCATATATTTGAACAAATGGAAGTATTCAATATCCAGTTTATACCTAGTGAAGGATTAAAAAAATTGGTTACTAAATCTAAAAAGCTAAACATGAAAAAACAGGCAGAGAAAACTAATCAAACAACTGCTTAAGACTTTAGGGCATTTATATTATTTGAATCTGCTTACCCGAAGCTTTAATGGGGCAACATTCTTCTGAGTTCCACTCCAAAGTTCCTGTACTAAATCACCATAACATTTAGCCATATGCCCCTTCATACCAATTGGGTTTGTCCTAGAAATTTGAGAGGAAAATTTGTTGCCAAAGAATCTCATAAATCATAATCATATAGGGCCTCCCTGGTGACACAGGGGTTAAGTCAGCACTATCAAGCTATTGCCAGCCACTGAAGCACAAGTTCAATGCCTGGCCAGGGAGCTGACCCACATGGTGCAGTAGACCTCTTCTTTCTCGCCCTCTGCTCCCCTCAGCAGTGTATTTCAGTAGATCTGCCTGTTCTGCTCCCCACTCTCTCTCTGGTGAATCCTCTCACCAGCCCCCTAACCGCCTCCCATTCGTTTGGCCTAAACCCCAGTGCTTGTATGCATAAGTAAATAAATCTTTAAAAAAAAAATCACAATCACATGGCCACAGAAATACCTAGCATCTATTTCTCCAGCTAAATGTCTTAAGACAATAGAAGTATTCCTTATTTCATACTAAACAAGGCAAATTCCCTAGGTTGAAGAGAAACGAAATTCAGGTGATAGGGGCTTATATCAAAACCATAAAAAGTTAGTAGGTCACTGACTCAAAAAAGATTACCTGTTGAGTTCATAAAGATGTCTCCCTGAGATAAAATACTGTGTCAGTGGTTGTGTGTTACTAACACACTGGATGCTTGAATTCATGAAGCATGTGTTTCCCAGGTTACTCAGACCTGTGGCTCCCTTTTCTGTGGGAACTAGAACAAACAAATAAGAATGAAGATCAGTTATAGTGATATGTTATAAAACAGTTACATGTATTATTAAATGCACTGATTTCCATGACTCTTCATGAGTCAAACAGAGCTAATGTTTCTCTACTTGGCCTTTTATAGCTAAAACAGAGAAAACTTTTCATGATGTGCCCACTGGCAATCATGACAATTCAAGCTCATTTGCAATCTATACGCAGCATTTTTCTTAAATTTCTAAAACGGTTTTTAAGAATTTAAGCAATTCTCTCCTCTTATTACATCTTTAAAAATATATGGGCTTAGTTAATTAGCATCATCAAATTCTGCTTTGAACAAAAGAAAAATAAGAGGGGTGAGGGGGTTACTTTTGAATAGAAAGCCAAAAGCTGTTAACACTTCAATAGTTGAGAGAAAGAAAAAAAAAAAAAAGGAATAATTTTAAGGTGATTTTTAAAAAATATAACATACTGGAGACTTACCCTTGTGTCTATCTATTTTACTACTGTTTGCTATAAATGACATTTCCTCAGGCCAGCTCATATCTTTGTTGCGAACTGGAAAGACAGAAAGGAATGTTTTAATCTAATCCACTGAAATCACAGCCACTCAAATTTGATTCTGTTAAACATGGGGGGAAAAAAGCTAATTCTAAATTAGAAGCTGAAGAAAATTCATGTTATTTTTAGTAACTGAAACATAACTACCTCTTTATATTAGAGACTTTGTAGTTACCTGTTTAGAATTAATTAATTAAGCTATTCTCAGAATTACCTACTTGAAAGAAAAATATACATACTATCTATAGAAGTAATTAAGGCTCTTAAACTTTAAAACATTAGAACTACTGTAATTCTTTCTTAAATTATGAAAAATGTCAGTAATAATACAAAGGCAGCTATCAATAGTTCCAGGATTCTTGATAAGAAAGTTCAAGTTTTCAATGACTTATGCATACCAGTGTAGAAATTTGTGATTATACAAGTAAGCTGTTGGTGAACGATCAATGCTGACAACTAATGAAAACCTGTGCTACCAACTATGTAAATAAGTTTCCTTATTCAAATTCAAAGAGGCAGCTTGAAAATTTTACAAAATGTTGTAAACTTGTAATGAATTTGTTTCTACCCACTGTCCCCATTCCTTGCCAGACAATGAATGCAGACTTGTTTTCTTAAATCAATCTAAATAGTATGTAGGACTATAAAAGGGCTCAATAAGTTTTCTTTATAATAAACAAGATAATGATCAAATCAAATAATTGAAAAATTTATGAAGTGGATTATAAGCAATTAACTAAAATTTTAAGTTATTCCCCTAAAAGCTAATATAGATGAATACTTTTATCTTGTACCTTCAATTACCAGGTGCTGCTCATCCTGGATTTTCAAATATTCCAATCTATGATCCTCATCATCCAGAAGAGTAAGGTAATTCTGTGTAAGAAGGAAGAAATATTTTTGGTAATTTGATTACTAAGCTTCAAACAAGTGTGGAAATAAAAATGAATGACAAGTAAAAATGTCCTTGTAGTTGTTAAAACGTATGTTAGATTTTGGCATATTACAGTTGTTCAGAAATACTAAAATTTAGGTGTTAGAATGAGAGAAAAATAATGTATACTTTCTAAATATATATGCTGTATTTCTCTAAAATAGAGCTACAGAGAATTTTGGGACGACCAGAAAAGATTCATCACACAGACTCATTACACGAATTGTTAATTCATTGAGACTCAGATTTTCTGAAAGCTTACAGAAATTTTCTTTAGTGCCTAGTAAGAAAGCTAACAGACATGCTTGTGGTCAAGATGGAACTTGATCACTTACTAGGAACTAAAAATATAAAACCAATGTTATGCCGTAGAATTATATTTTTGTTAATGCTACTTTGTCTAAAATGCTCACAAAACTAAATTCTCACAACCACTAGTATCTCAGAAGGCCAATAGCATAATTTCCTCCATTTACTCATAAGAAAACTGAGACAGAGTTAAATGAGCTGTCCTTGGTTATATAACTAACACACGGGACAGAATTAGGATTTAATCCGTGGCAGTGTGCTCTGGGAGCTGTATTCTTAACTACCAGGCCATGGTGATACCTCTTAATGGTGATAAAGAGGAGGTAAGAAAGAAGAAAACAGCGATTTAAGAACAAGCTAAAATTTCTTATGATTTACCTCAGAGTGTTACACAATGCATCTCCATAAAAGGGGGAGTCACACTGCAGCTCAGTGAATGGGCACTATTTTCCTCACCCCACTTACATGCAATCACCTTGACTATAAGCTCCAATATGCTATGGACTGGTCTTCTTGAACTGGGGAGCTCTGGGGAGCCAGGGACAGATCTGGGCAATTTAGATAACACAGAAGGTGGCTGGACCCATCTTGCTCTTGCTTCTAGAAGGAAAGAGACTTCCTGGTGGATTATTTGGTAAATTCTGAATTCTGAATCTCTCCTGTCCCAGCTTCCTGCCAGATTTAGATAAGACTTCAGGTCTCAGTGGCACTGGTTTAGTCTGAGGCCATTTGCCTGAGCATTTGCCCATGAGGGAAGGGGAAATATGAGGGGGCTTTCCTGGCAGATTATCAGGATTATCTTTTTCCTCTCCCTATCACAATAATTCTAATAAAGACCTTCATACCATGAGTCTGCTTCTTTGCCTCTGTGTGTGAAAAAGGTCAAATCCCTTTACAACATCCACCCTTTAATATTTTAGGGTCCTTGGGTGCCCCTCAATCATACGCTAACAAGGGTATAATCTACACTGCATATTTGGGAAGTATATATGAACAATTAAAAGCACTGGCTCTAAGGAATGGGAGATAGGAGTCAGAGGATCAGTAGGAGAAATTCTGTTTTATCTGGTTACCATAAAAAAAAAAAGTGAACTCTTTTAGTTTAAAAAAGATATTTGCTATTACTTCATGCCAAAAATCTTTTTACAAGATGGTATTGTTGATGATTACCAACCATTATATGAATTTCAGGTGACAAATAACCACATGTAGGCAAATAGCAATTTAAAAGTTGAAGTTTTCACTGAGATTATAGATAGGGGTTTTAGGGCAATTACCATATGTATATTTGATCTGAAAAGTTACAGACAAAATCCCATGCTCAGGAAAGACCTACTTAGCATTCAGTATAGGTGAGAGGACTCTGGCTGCCTCTTACCTCGCTGTTGTACAGCCACAGGCGCATGTCTTCCTCTTTGATGCGCAGCCTCTGAGACAGATACTCATGAATTTCCTTGATGGTCTGCATTCGACTAAAACAGCCTGTATATGCTAAGACCCGCTTTAGTGGTGCATTCGGAGAAGGTACATTTCCTACAGTTACAACAGTCACAGCAAGGAAAAAGGCAGATTTAAAAGAAAGTACTCCTGGCAGCAGTAGGACCATACTATTTTAAAAATAATGATGAGAAATGTGAATCACAGGCTTAATAATTCTATAAGTTAAACACTTCAGAACAAATCTGAAAATGAAGAGAGGAATTGCAAGCAAGATGGAGTTCCAAGCCTTGACTTTGAAAGGAAGAGCAATAAAATCATAAAGACCCAAATAGCTGTCAGTATTTGGATCCCAAGAAGAGTGGCAAATAGCAAGAATCTTAGCTAATAGGTCATAACAGCAAAAATCAAAACTCACTGTTAAACACAGAAGTGAAAATGGGTCTAGATTTGAATTTCACAGGTAGGTAATTGGGTTTACTTGATCTAATTCTCAGCACACTCTTACAATTACAAAAAAAGCAAATTTTACTTAAAATTCTAAGTTGGCATAGAGTCCACACGACCAAACAAAGCCTTAAAGTGATCCCAAGGAGCTTCCATGACAAAAGTATTTGAAAGGTAGGACAGGGGAAAAAAATCATACGGTTTGCCTCCCTAGTAAAATGACAACAGATGTTCTTGAACACCTGAAGAGCTCAAGGTGGACACATAAAAAAAGGTAGTATGGGGAAAGTAGTGAAGAGTAAAGGAACAATATGTCAACTCTAACGGGTATTTCAAAAGAGGAAGGGGATGAAATGATGAGCTAATGGAAATTAATGGTAGGCTGAGAAAGCCCCCATTGGTTAACGATTCAGCCAAAAATCCAGACATAACTACAGCTTAAAATGGCCATTTACATTTATGGGAAGTGTTTTACTGAGCAACATAAAACAAAAATAAACTTAACATATCAATATCTAGGATTCAATTACACATTTCCAGGTAATGTCCATCCATTCGTTAATGACTTAGCTTTTTCAGTCCCATTAAATATGCCACACATGTGTCTTTACTTGCTAAACAAAGGGGGTGGTGGGGTAAGAACTGGCATCATTTGCTTTATTTTAGATCTGAAAAAAGGAATTTACTCAGATCAGGCAGGCTGAAAAATCTAAAACACAATGACTTATGTAGTCTTTCTTATCTGTAGAAAATTAAGTCATTGTAACTGTGGCAATGTTTGTATACCTGTAATTTCAAAAGAGCCTAGCAAACAGCTATAATAAAGAATTGAGAAAGATGAATATCATATGCTATTATAGGACAAAATCCAACCATGATCGATTTTAAACACATTGCAAAGCAATTCTTTTACTATCAGCAAGCAAAGGATAATCCTAAAAGAAAGAGCAAATTTCTGCAATTATACATGAGGATTAGTTATAAGATTACAGCAAGAAAGCATATTTTTAAAAACTTCAAATGATTAATGATTGATTTAACAATTAATTAGTAAGGAATAGAATTTCAAATGAAAAACAAATTTGGAACATAATTAACTACCCAGTTCTAGGATTCAGAAGCATTTGCAAGTATAGTGTTCTATTGTCCTAAAGCCACATAAGAAATTTGTTTGAATTCTTGACAGTTTTTAAATAGCACAGCTCATTAACCAGGCAGCCACTTATACATAATTTTGTGCTTTTGAACAGCACAGGCAAATCTTAGTGGAATTCACAGAAGCAGCAAAAATCTAGGATCAGCACAAGAGTTGCAAAGAATACTCACTAAAGCACAACACACCTTGCCTTTCATGTTATATTTCAGAGAGAATCAAAAAAGGTATGTGTGGTGGGTTCATGAAAGTAAGGCTAATACTTTTTACTTACTGAAACATTAATCAAGAATATTTCATACACAGACTTTGTTTTACTGGTTCCTTGATGTTGATGTTTTGTTTGCTGATGTTTATGTTGATGTTATAATTCTTACCAAACAATGTGTCTAAGAATCTTCATATATTTTGTGAATACAAACTTTAAGGAAGACATGAAATGAACCCTATTCAATTCCATGAGTATAATAGTACTTACAGAGTTGGCTTGGGTTCGTAAGTAATTCTTATGTAGGTAGATGTGGCATGATTAACACAAAGTCTGAAATTCATTATTTCTGCTGAAGAACAATTCAAATATTTGCAAGACTAAAACAGAGCAAATCATGCCCATCAACAAAATTAAAGCTCATAGAGAAACACAAGGAGAATTTTTAGCATGTGATACATTAAAACGGGAACTTATTTATATGTCATAGGCTTGATTTTTTTTATTACAAAAGTTTATTTTTACATCATTTTGTACATTTTTTTTCCATCTTGATTGTAGGCTTGATTTTTTTAAAGATAGATTTATTTATGCATACAGAACTGGGGTACAGGCTAGAGGTGCTGGGAGATGGTGAGAGGATTCACCAGAGATGGAGTAGGGAGCAGAACAGTCAGACTGACAAAGCACACTGCTGAGGGGAGCATCGGGTGAGACAGAAGAAGTCTGCTGCACCACATGGGTCACCTCCATGGCTGGGGATCAAACTCCTGCTGAAGCAGCTTCAGCTAGCTGTGCTTTACCCCACTGCACCAGCAAGGAGGGCCCGACTTGATTTTTTTTTAAAGATATAACCCTTGTTTTATAATATCCGTCTTTTCCAGGCTCAATGGTTCTAGTATGAGAAATGTTATCAGGCTTTACCCCCAAAATCCTAAAATACCAAAAGATAAAATCCTAAGATGATGATGTGTGGAAGATATCACTTAGAAATCTTGAGTGGAGTTGAAAAGACTGGCAGGCTATAACTTAGGCTGAGCAAATAATTTACAATGGTTGTTGCACTAACCAAATTATGCAAAATTTATTTTTATTTTTTATCACTGCATATTTACAAACCAGAGAGGAAAACAATCCTCCTCAGTTTGCTGCTTAGACTTTGCCTTGACCCCATCTAATCTTGCGCATGACCATAGATCTAAGCCCCCTAAATGATTTATTGATTCTGTGTGAAAACAGATGGCCATGTTTATTAGTACAGTGGCACCAGGCTTGAGCAACTTGGTTTTTATTTTTTTTTTTAAGAAATGCATTGTATTCTTGCTGCATTCTTAAGTTACCTCTTGGTAAATGCTGAGGAAACATTCTCAGGCTCATCATACCCATATTCACCCAGATGTTAGACTGCTGTGTCCGAGTAGCAGGCTGCTGTCTCAGGAAGAGAAGATACCGAGGAAATAACTCCAGCTCTGGAATTTCTGTCTTGCTATTCTTAATCACCTGTTGTATTAAAAGACATAAAGTGAACACTGCAAGAAAACATGCCATTTTCTAACTTCTGAGATTTATCTTTAAAATATTCAACTGACTCACTTCTCAGTTCAATTAGATTACTAAAATACATAGGTTTAAACTAAGACTCCTGCTCTAAAATCTATCTTCAAAATACTTTCACCCTTTCATTTGAAAGTAACATCAAAATTAGAACTACAATTCTTTTTTTTTTTTTTAAGATTTATTTATTTATGCATACAGAACTTGGGTACAGGCCAGAGGTGTAGAGGTGGTGAGAGGGTTCACCAGAGATAGAAGAGGGAGCAGAACAGGACAACTAATGAAGTACACTGCAGAGAGGAGTGCAACTATTTTCACTTTTATATATTTCATGTATGTAAATGATGGTTTTACTTTTCTAAAAACAAATTCTTACAACTGTAATACAAGTCAAAAAGTATGGAAATACTGTGAAAAAACTCTAATTATTTTATAATTATAATAGCATCAGTTAATGCTTACTGACCACTTACTATACATCAGATGCTGTGCTAATTATATTTATTATTCAACTACAAAAACAATTCTAAGGTAGATATTCATTTACAGATGAGGAAACTAAAACTTAGAGATTGGAACACCAGTAATAAGTATTCCAGTTCATTCAATGACATATTTCCCATATAGAATATTATGACAGAACAGGAAAGTCTCAGTAAATAAGCAACAAATTAAAGGACTACCTCATCCTCCATAAAAAAGAAAAATACAACATCTATTTATCCATCCTGATTTCAAATATAATTTTGACACTTTTAAGATCAATAAACACAAACCCTAAATTCCTGATTCTGACCTAAACTGAAGTTTCAATAAACATTGTAACTCAACATTAATACCAAAATTAAGACTAAGGTTTTATAACATTTTTTAAATTGATCGTTATTATTTTATTCAATTCACACATTTCTGTAATTCTCTCATAGTCTTACTGAGTGAACTGGTTGCAAAGACAGATTCATTGTTTTTGTTTTTGTTTTAAAGATTTATTTATTTGTGCATACAGAACTGGGGTACAGGCCAGAGATGCAAGGGCGGTGAGAGGATTCACCAGAGACCAGAGAGGGAAGCAATTGCTGAAGGGAGCAGCGGGCGAGAGGTCTGCCGCACATGTGGTCACCTCCTGGGCAGTCAGGGACCGAACTCATGTGGAAGTGGCTTAAGGTTCTCAGTGCTGTGCTTTAGCCCGCTGAGCCACCAGGGAGGGCCCTTCTGCCCATTTTTTGATGGGGTTGTTTATTTTTGTTGAGTTTCATCTGTATATTTTTGTGATTAATTCTTTATCGCTAGTTTTGTGTGAGAAAATTTTTTCCCAATCAGTGGGATGTCTGTCTGTTTTTTGTAATGTCTCTTTTGCTGTACAGAAGATCTGTAACTTGATGTAGTCCCATCTATTTATCCTTGCCTTTACTATCGTTGCATTGGGTGCTCTATCTTTAAAGATGTTGCTGAAGTGTATGTTATGTAGCGTTTGGCCCATCTTTGCTTCCAGGTATTTTATGGTTTCCGTTCTATGTCTAGGTCTTTAATTTATAGCATATTTTTTTTTGGGAAGTGATCTATTACTATACTGCATCTATGTAGAAGTGTTTCTTGATATGCTGAAAGATCTTATATTTTTTTGCCTTGACAGTGTAGAGTATTCAGAGTAATGAGTTCTGCTATTTACTATATAGACATAATAAGTGATGTTGTATATTTAACTCATTAATATTCTGATATACTCCAAGTACTTCGAATCATTATTAAGCACTTTGTTTATGCCTCAGAATGACTTATTCTAGTAATGGCAATAACCAGAAGTTACTAGCTTTGAATTATACTATCACATGTTGTGATTTTTACATGTTCTTGCTTCAAAAAGTCAAAACACAAAAAAACAAACAGCTACAAGATGAATCCAACCCCTAACTGGGTATTTGTGTGGTTAATGCATATAACAGTTTCAGAATTATTTTTCTACACTGTTTCCTGTATGCACTTAACATTTTGGTACAGGCTCACAGATTTACAGCTTAAGTCCTATATTATCCTAATTAATGACTGCAGGTATGTGGATAATTTAGTCAATGATGTGGACTCATAATTCCTTAACATTATTTAGCCCTGTAACTATTCTCTCTGTTCTACACAGCAACCACTCCTATGGATGTACCCCTGTATGACTGGTACCTAGTATGGTGCTCTCCTGATTTGACCAGATACTGAATACTCTGCTAACATAAGAACAAACTAATTGTGAATAGTCAAGCACATATAAAAACTAAATAGAAGATTCTATCTATGACTTCTCCTTTATAAGACACTATTGGCTATACTTACGGGCCTAGGTAGGGCCAGGTTTGCTCCATACCAATGATAAAGTGCTCTCCACACAGGTTCTGGGACCATTTCATAATCTCTTCCATGGATCAACTGTGGAGTTCGTTTTAACCGCCCTCCTTCTGGTGTTAATGATGTAGCCTGAGAAGGGAATAAAAATACTAATCGTTAATATTATAGTCACTTGTGTGAGCAATTGAACTTCTGTTATGTGCTAAAAACCTCAACAAAAAAATTTATTAGCAACTTGAAAGAGAATGACTTTAACTAGGTGGCAAATTGTTTTGTTTTAACAAAACCTAGACATAAGAGAACAAACACAAGTCACTACTCAGTTTCATATTATAGGAAACAAAATGAATTTTCGAAAGAGTTTTTAGCTAAGAAGAGTAACAATACAAATCATCTGGAAAAAATCATTGGAGCGTTTGTAAATATAACTGGTTTTCATAGATTTTCTTTCAAATAATAAAAAATAGTATTTTGGAAAGAAATATCCATATAGACATGGAACTACATTCTCACAGAAGTAGTGAAAATCCTTGGAATAATATTTCCAAGAATCATCATATTACTTCTATGCAAGTATTAAATCATACAAAATTCTCACAGAAAAGTCCCATTGAAAGAGATTTCTGTCTCTAATATTTTTTAAATAAACAAGTAAATGTCTGCTATGTGCTAAAATCTCTACAAAACAATTTACTAGCAACTTGCAAGAGAGTGACTTTAAGGAGATGTCAAATATTTACCTTTATAGGTTCTTGAGTTACTAGTGGCTGGTTATCAATAGCTCCTGGTTTTTGAGGATTGAGATGTAATAAAATATTTCCATTGGTTCCTAGCAAGCACTGGTTGTTATTGTCAGAAGTATTATGTTGTCGAGCAAAGCACATATCTGTCCCTGGTGTGGCAGAATACAGAAAACCTAATAGTAAAAAGAGGATGGAATCTTTTTATTTTTAGTTATTATACATAAATATAACATGTATAATTGTTGGTTGAAGACTGCAACTCAATATCTGTCTGTGTTTAGGTTAAAGCTATTGCTAGGTTGGTATATCAGTAAAATGTTAGAATCTGATAGAACAGAAGACAGGACATATAGACATACTTCTTTCTAGATAATAGCTAGCCAATGACTAGGCAAATTAAAATCTTTAAAGATGACTACCAAATACCTAGTAATTCCAACAAGATTTATATATTTTCTGATAGGAAAGGAAGAAATATGACCAAATAGCTGGTCATACTGTTGTTCCAACAGACTCCATAAATTCTTCTTTCCAACCTGCAAACACATTCAATTGTTCTTGACAGGTAATGGTAACAGTGAAGGAAGGAGCTAAACCAAGAATTCCAGCAGACCAGAGGGAACCTGGGAGAGAGAAGAGGAGCAGGGAGAGTGTGAGGAGTGCTGGCACTGGAGCTCTGGTGAAGGGAAATGAAACAGGTATAAAAAGGTATGAAGACATACTTCCAAAATTATACAGTTATATAAAAGGTCGAAAAGTTAAAAAGGTGGGCAAATTAATGATTGGTGAGAAGAAAATAAAAAACTACAATAGAAGAGTATTGGGAAGGAATAAATTGTCACCTAATCTATGAGAGGAAAGCATGTTACATTACAGTAGAAAAGTACACACAAAGAAGTGACTAATGACGACTTATGAGTTGTGCATCTCAATGGTATTTGCAGGTATTTTAACTCTCAATTTCACATTAATCTTAGTTAAACATTCTATTCTACTTACTAATCATTTAGAACTTCCTATCTGTGGCCCTGCCTTGCCTGTGGAGAACACAAGTTTAAAGAGAGAGCACTTATCAAAAAGGACTAGAGATGGTTAAGAAATCATCTTGGTGTTAAGGCTGATCAGAGGGAATACTTCCAGATAGTGTCAGATGGGCAAAGAGAAACAGTAGATAATACAAAGAACTTCAAAGAAAAAATGCCAGGTCTGTCCAATTTGCTGACTCCCTCACAGGAAAGAAGAAAACATCTCAAAGATGAAATAACAGAATAAGACTGAGAGTTCTGCTGCTGTATCAGCAGAATAATAAGGATCAATTCAATTCAGTTGCATCACAAAATACCAAAACATCTTCTTCATAAACACAGACAACTAAATGTTAGTTAAGTAGCAAGGCCCAAAGGCAATAATGGGAAACAGTTTTCCTTAATATTTTGACAAAATAAACCCCAAATCATGGCACCAAATGCCTAAAGAATCTGACATGAGGGTCCATTTAATCCACTGAAGGCAGGCTTATGGTTAGAGTCCTGGAGATGGAAATTTCAATTTTCTGTAAGACTGTCTGTCCAAATCTAAATTCAGTGACAAAATAATTTAATAGCAATATGAAGAGATGTAGCTTAATTAATGGAAACTGAAATTATTTTCAAATTTAGAGATTAATAAGGCTAAAGAAGAGCTTTTTTTTTTTAAGATTTATTTATTTTTTAGTACAGAACTGGAGTACAGGCCAGAGATGCGGAGGTTGAGAGGATTCACCAGAGGATTCACCCAGAGTGGGGTACAGAACAGGCAGATTGACAAAGTACACTGCTGAGGGGAGTAGCGGGCGGGTCAGGAGAGGTCTGCCACACCATATGGATCTCCTCTGGGGCAGGCGGGGATCGAACTCATGCGGAAATGGCTTAAGCTTCTTTGTGCTGTGCTTTAACCTGCTGCACCATCAGGGAGGGCCGAAGAGCTTCTCTTTTTAAATATACTCATACATCCAGGAATGGCATAATTTATTCAAAACTTATTTCTATGATTGGAAGCCTAATGCCCAATATATTATCCATCACACCCTCTGACTATCCAACTTTAAAAACTGACTTTGACTAAACCTCATAGGAAACAAGCCATACTTACCACTGCCAGTGGTTTCTGAGGCTTCAGATGCAGTAGAAATGTTATCCGAAAATTTTTCTTCTGTGGCATTCCCATAACTAAGGCTGCCTCCTCCAGTTCTAACATCACTCTGTTCCACAGGATGTATTGCTGTTCCAAATGAGTACTTCCCTCCATTCAGAACAGATGATGGCTCAATTACAACAGGGCTGGCATCCTAAAAATTGTGAAATCAGAGAATAAGAGGCAAATTCAATAACCTGACAACTACATAGTCTTCAAAAATGAATGCCCCACTTACCTACTCTTTCTAATCCTCCGGTGGTTGGTTACAATCATTTAAAAACATTTTAATGTATTTAATTTTAAAGGTAGGCAATGGTAGTTCCAAGGGAAAAATATGACATGCTGGGTTTAGATGACAGGATAGATGTTGATAAAATAAAGTGTATGAGTGAATGAGCTTATTTTGGTTTGCTATACCTACATCTAGGTAAAATTGGTAAGGTAGACTGGACAGACCTAGATAATTTCGTTTGAGATGCTTAGATATTTGAGTCTAGTGATCAGGGCAGAGCCCTAAATATAAAGATTTAGGCTTCATAGACTTCTTGAAGCACAAGAAAATGATATTATGCGGAATGAGGAAAGTATAGCATTTATGTGCCAAGCAGTGGAAGAATCTGGAAAGGACAATGAGTCAATATTATAGAAATTAGTCAGGAAATTACAGTATCAGAAGCAGAGACTGTGAACTTTTTTTTTTTTAAAGATTTGCTTATTTAAGCATACAACAAGAGCTGGGGTGAGGCCAGAGGTGGGGGGGGAGGGAGGGTGAGAGGATTCACCAGAGATAGAATGGGGAACAGAACAGGCAGACTGACTGAAATATACTGCTGAGGGGAGCAGTGGGTGAAATAGGAGAGGTCTCTTTTACCATGTGGGCCAGATCCCTGACATGGGACATTTATGCTGCAGTAGCTGCTTATAGCTTCATAGTGCTGACACTTAAACTTTTGTGCCTCCAGGGTGCAAATATTTCTACAAATTTAGCAGTGAGAAAAACAGGTATATGACTTGGGGGAAAAGTAGAGGGTTGGTGTTATGAAAAATGTGTGTTTGTGAGGGTTTTGTTTGTTTTCAAAGAGAAGGACTTTGTAACTAAGAGGGAAAAGAGAGAGACTGCAGGGAGTAACCACTAGAACAAGATCCCATAGGTAGCGAAGAGCTAGGCAATAGCAAGGGTAGAAGAACTCAAGTGCCACTCAATAGAAACTGGCAAGAATTGCAGTCAATAAAGTGATCAATCAACAGTGGGTCTCAAAGCCAATGCCTATAAAGTAATTAACTGAAACCGAAGTAAAACATCAAATTTAAAATACAAACTCCAAATTACAGCATAGTAAATGCTTCAGTGTCTTTTAATGTAATGATAGCATCCCTAACTTTAGCCAAAACAGGGATACTGTATTATTTTATTAGATGTTTTCTCCTCTTTGATCTTTTAGCTAGGTGAATACAATTTGTAGACAGCTTAGAAGCCAGTTCTAAAGAAACCCCTGTGCCTTTAATTAAAAAGAACAAGAAGAATGAGAATAAAACTCAGGTTTCATTCTACATACCAATTAACTTTATTGGATTTAAAATTTGAAAAGCAAGGTAAGTCATATTGTTAAAACTTCAGATATTTCAGAAGCATGCAGATTGACTTCTTTATTACAGGTGCAATGTTAGCAAACTGTCAATTATCAACTTTCTTTTTAAAGTATGGAAGAGTACTAGATTATTTTCAATATTAAATAACCTAGTCCATAATAAAAAACTATTTCCTAGCTAATACTCTTTCAATTCTGATGACTTTAAGGAAAGGGTGTCAGTTTAGAAGTAACTTCATATGCTAATCTAACACTTGATAATTTTTTTTGATAAATGCATTTGTTTTTATTCTTTATCTCAAGAACACGAATGTGAATTTTTATATTATTAAAAGGACTGGAGTGGGATCACTAAAAAGGAGTTCTATCTTTTTCTCAATTCAAGAAGAATCAGCCAATGGATGTCTCTTCTTGAAATAAAATGTGACAGTATTAAGTCAAAAATTGGATCCTACAATAAGATTAAAAGGGTTTGTTTATTAAATACTTATTTAGTGCTTGTTATATATCCAGCAGTGAAGAATATACAATGTACAAAACAATGTGCTTCCCATTTTTGATAACACTTGATAATTTTTAACAGAACATGTCTCAATATCAGTCTTCAAAAGCAACAGTATTTAACATTAGAATTTAGTAATACATTTTATTTTCATAGAATTTTTTAGTTTGACCTTTTTATCTCTGAAATGTGACACTAATTTTCTTTTTTTTTTTTTTTTTTTTCTGCGCCACCAGGGAGAGCCCCATATCTGTTAGTTTTTTTTTTTTTTATTAAAAAGTTTATTTTTACATCATTTT
>NW_004567118.1:15320587-15332354 GCF_000260355.1 Condylura cristata | reverse complement strand
ATTAAAAAGTTTATTTTTACATCATTTTTCACATTTTTTTTTTCATCTCAATTGTAATCCCCTTGGGTTTCCCATCACCAAATCACCCCTGTGCCACCACCATAGTCCCAACCACCTTTGTGATCATGGTATCTCCCCTGCCAGGTAAGTATGACACTAATTTTCTATTTAAACCAGTGAAAATTTCCTTTTAAAATACATTCATCTACATAATAATAGTAAATTTATAGAAACATTAAGAAAAATAATAGCATTTAAAAAAAAAAAGATTTATTTATACATACAAGAACTGGGGTGTAGGCCAGAAGTGCAAGGAGTGAGAGGATTCACCAGAGACAGAATGGAGAGCAGAACAGGCATATGTACTGAAATACACTGCTGAGGGGAGCAGCGGGCGGATCAGGAGGAGTCTGCTGCACCATGTGGGTCAGATCCCTGGTCATGGGGAATCTGCAGTGGCTAAGGATAGCTTGATAGCACTATCTTTAACCCCTGTGTCACCACGGAAGCCCAGCTCTTTTTTTTTAATTTAAAGATTTATTTACCTATGTATGCAGAACTGGGGTACAGGCTAGAGATGTGGGGGAATGAGAGGATTCACCACAGAGTGGGTTGCAGAACAGACAGATGAACATACACTGCTGAGAGAAGCAGTGGGCAAGACAGGAGAGATTTGTTGCACCATGTGGGTAGCTCCCTGGCCAGGGACTGAACTTGTGTTGTAGTGGCCGAGGATCGCTTCATAGTGCTGTGACTTATGCCCTTGTGTCACTAGGGAGGCCCCCAGCATGGACTTTACATGGCAGAAAATAGTGATCATATCAGGCAAAGGACTAAGAACTAGTAGGGATTTATGTTAATTGTGGATTTTGGGTCATCAGTATTCTGAATTGGACTAGTCAACAAAAAAGTTAAAATTGTATAAATAGGACAATAAAACCAAACTGACGTACGGTTAAAAGAAGCAGAAATACAAAATAGGCCCTAATAGTATTTATTATTAATCATGTTAGATTCCAGTCTATAACTCTGAGAGCAGTTTCTTAAAAACAATATTGATCTTCTCACAACTTTTCTGATATTGAGTACATAGCAGCAAAAATGCATTAAACTTCAAACAGGTTTTAAAAGAAATTTTTCAGTAAATGAAAAAGGGTTTCTAATTTAAATAATTTAACTATTTTTCTTCCATTATATTTTTCTGACTTTATTTGGTCTGTAGGGGAACCCAAGCTTTTCAATTTTTTTAAAAGATTTATTTGTATTTATTTATACATACAAGAATTATGGTATAGGCCAGAGGTATGGGGGGATGGGAGGTGAGAGGCTTCGCCTGAGACAAATGGGGAGCAGAACAGGCAGATCTGCTGAAAGAGACTGCTGAGGGGAGTGGGGAGACAGGAGAGGTCTGCCATGCCATGTGGGTCAGCTCCCTGGTTAGAAATTGGGATGGACTCATATTGCAGTGGCCATGATAGCTTGACAGCACTGAGACTTTAACCCCTGCATTACCAGGGAGGCTCTATTTCATTTATTTTTAAAGCTCTCTATGTGAGTATACTAGGCAGTAAGAATTGATAACTACTGAATCAAATATTACAGTCTCATATATTTGTTTTCATAAAGTGCTCCAAATGCTAAGAGTACAGTAAATAATATCTTAGTAAATTTATTACTTGCTCAGGAACTTGCTTTTTAGAAAATTTTTTTTTGGGGTCAGGTGCTTCTCTCCCCTAAAAACAAGAATTAAGATAGCACAGTATGAGTAATTTTTTTTTAAAGATTTATTTATTTATTCATACAGAACTGGGGTACAGGCCAGAGATGCGGAGGGTGAGAGGATTCACCAGAAACAGAGCGGGGAGCAGAACAGGCAGATCGATGAAGCACACTGCTGAGGGGAGCAGCCGGTGGGTCAGGAGAGGTCTGCAGTGCCATGTGGATCTTCTAGGGGCAGGCAGGGATTGAACTTATGCGGAAGTGGCTTAAGCTTCTTAGTGCTGTGCTTTAACCCACTGCGCCACCAGGGAGGGCCAGTATGAGTAATTTTTTAAAAAAATTAACTTTCTAGAAAATTAGTGTTCTCGGTCATTTTGTCATACCACAGAAAATCAGTTTATTCTTCCTCAAAGTGTTCTTGAACTTAAAATAAGGATCTGTGTAACTATCAAATGACTGAGTCAATTCCCTTTTAAAATTTATATTTACTTTTTAAAGTGCATTTGTACTATTTATTTATGCACTATACATTACTTATAAAATTTAATATATTTTGAGAAAAATTAGGTATCTTTAACATTACTGAACAATATCCTTCAAGTTTTCCTGAGTTTCTCATTTAACAGATTTCCAAAGAGAAATATGTGACATTGTATTTCAAATGCTCTATTAGTTTACACATATACGATCCTATCCTTGTAATGAAAAATTACAAGAAATCATCCCTATATTTCTTATTCAGGATAGCTTAGTCCACAAGTTGATCTATAGATATAAATGACAAGAAAACAGAATGATAAAAATGTTCCCAGGCACTCTATGTGTGAGGTAGAGTTTTACAATAATTTACAACAGTATGATTGTAATATCTTTTCAGAGGCTGCAGTTTTTGTCCCCAGAGACTGCACATGCTTTTATAACTAAGCTTAGTGAATGATACCCTCCTGACTTGGAGAGTATGGGCTATTAAATTTCTTTTCCATTGTTCCAAACAAGAGTTGTCTGTTTTGTTACTATCTTTGGATTTCTTTTCTATTCTAGGAATCAACTGCTCATGGTGTCCAGTGCTGACACTTTCGCCACTACTCAGGGTCTTTCTTTTTCCCCTGGCTCTGCACTAGTTTTCTTGTCATTGCTTTCACCCTCTTTGGCTTTCAGTGTAAATGTCAACCTTTTCAGGTCGACTACTCTCATTACTACTTTCCTTCTTTATGTTGAATAAGCTAATAGTACTCAAATACTGAATCCACCAGCTCTTTTTGACTGCATTATTTCAGGTTGATCAGGGAAACTTTTTTCCCTTAAATCTTAATTTTTTTTAAGATTTATTTATTTATGCACAGAGAACTGGGGTACAGGCCAGAGATGTGGGCGGGGGCTGAGGATTTACCAGCGACAGAGGGGAGCAGAACAGGCAGAATGATGAAGCACACCGCTGAAGGGAACAGTAGGCAAGACAGGCAAGTCTGCCTTGCCATGTGGGTCACCCCCTGGCTGGAGACTGAACGAGTACTACAGTGGCTGCTGACAGCTTCACTGTGCTTTAACCCAGTGTGCCACCAGTGAGTGCCCAAGAGTCTTTGTTTTGTTTTTACCAACTTCTAGATCTGGAACTATCAAAACAGTCAATCCTAGAATCCTCAGTTTTCAGGTGCTCTAAATAAACAAAATTTCTCTCCTGGGAAAGAATTTCCTTATTTTCTTTTAGTCAATGATTCCTTAAAACACTGTATGATACTTCATTATAAAATAATTTTACTTTGAGAATTCTACAATTTATTCTAAACTGTGTAACTGGTTTATGGTATTCCAAGATAAGGGTCAGGATCAAGTTTCTTCTCCATCAGTGATGACATGCCAATATTGTATTTCATTAGTGTACAATGCTGGCTTGGGAAAATTAGAAGGCATTATGGAGTAATGGAAAGAATACTAAGTAGGAATCAAGAGACCTGAACTCTAGAGATCTGAAACAGGCAATAAATTGCCTAATACAACTTTGGACAATTAAAAAGCCTAAAGGGACTAGAGAAGCTTCAATTTGCAAATTTAAAGACAAGAGGTGCCTTAATGTGTTTCCTTAACTCAAAAGTTACATGATAATGAAAAGGTAAAAATCTGTTGATAAGTAATAGCTGTTCCCTTAGGTTTTCAGAAGAGGAGAAAAGACAACATAATACAATGATGATAAACAGAAAAGATGTCACCATCTCTCCCCATTTACATTTTTATAGGAGTTCTCATAGGACAACACCTGGCTTGTTAAAGAGGGAACAGATCGACAAGATCCTATGAGCAGATCAAGCATTCAGGTTCAAGGGAATCGGCAAATCTGAGATAAACCACTTCTAGAAGGTATAGCCTATTCTTCCTATTCTCTTGTTCTCTCTTTTAGGCATGTTATTATCTGAAAGTTACAGTCTACCCTAAAGCTAATCAACATCTTAGGTAGGCAGACTAAGCCCAGAATAAAATCAAATTATGTAACATATTAAGAAAACCAATTTATTTTTTTCAAACAAAGGCATTTAAAAGAGATGTCATAGTGGAAAGGTAAATGGCAATCACTAGTTTATTATTACTACTGCTGCAACTACTGCTATTATTACTTTCCTCTGTATTTATACAGTATTTTTATTTGCCAGGTACTAACTGCTTCACATAAACTAATATAATTTTCATAACAGCCCAACTGAAACAGGTGTTATTAGCCCTGCTGTTCATCTGAGGAAACCAAGAAAGAGAGAGGATAAGTAACTTGTTCAAGATCATACAGCGAATATAAGATCAGGGCCCCAAAACAAAGTACAAGCCCACTAATAACCTATATTGATTTCTCATAATACAAAGCTAATGCTCACTGAGAACTTACTTTGTGAACCAGTTAAGTTTCTAAAACTGATTTATCATATGTTATCAACTCCTTTAGCCTTTATAAAATGTTATGGGGGAGGTTAGTGTCATTATTCTCATTTTACAACAAGGAAAAAACAAGGTCTAGAATGTAATTTTTAAAAGGTTATTTGCATTTAAAAGGAAGTTATTTTATTTAGTAAAGAACAATTTTCTAATTAATACAAATGTACAGAAAAGGCATCCTCTCCTCACACCTTCCTATAAATAAATTGCCATAAGTCTCTGCTACCTTCTCCAAATGGACTGATAAGCTTTTGTCTGGTTTCTTACAACAGTTAACATGCCTTCCTTCTCCTTTTAGCTTTCTAATTCTGAAAAAATTATTTTAAAATTCTTTATGGGAAAAATGTCAAATTATCATTTGGAAAATGGTTTCTAATGTTAATTGTGAAGTTAACTTTCTTAAACAGAAAATTAACACTTCTAATCTGAGGTTTTTCTACTTTTTTTGATGGAGAAAGTGAAAAAACGAAGGGCAAAGTATATGATATGGTTGACAGACTATGGACTGTCTATGGGTTTGATCTTCGAACTTGTACCTTGAGAAAGATGTAACCTTTAATCCCAGCCTCAGCTTCCCCACAGATATAGTGGGTATAACACCATTTATTCACAGAGGTTTTGTAGAGATTAATGAGGTATGTACAGTACACAATATATAGGAACTCCCATGCCCATTATTACCTTTCTCACCAGTCACTGCAAGGGAGGAAATTTATATGAAATTATAAGGCATATAGTCTGGTTCATAGTAAATAAGTATTTGTTTAGGTTTGGAACACTTTATTACTGGTTGGGAGTCACACGAAGTCTGATGGAACTGAAAATCCTATGAAAAATGTAGACAAACAGTAATCTTACTCACATATTTGACATATTCTTTCCACTGCTGCCACCACTGCATGGAAATGATAAACCAATTATGTCCTGGTTGTAGACCATACCTGCTCTCTCTCTCTAACCATCCTCTGTAAATACAAAAAAGAAAAAAAATCAAAATGAAAATGTATGAAACCAATGACCACATACATAAATTATCATAAGCTCTTATCAAGGGAAAACACAAGACAAATACACTGAAAACGTCAAGACTTCAATGAGTGAAACATTGATAAGCTAAATTTTAGAGGTCATAACAACACTATTAAATTTCTTTATAACAGATATTTATGAAATTGCTTTATTGAGGAATAATTTGCATAAAATTTAGCAGTATTAAGTATGCAACTCGATGATTTTGAAAAATTCACATATGTGCACAACCATCACCACAATCCAATATTAGAACATTTCAATTACTCCAAAAAGCTGCCCTGTGTCCACTCCTGGTCAACACACGTTACCACCCTAGAAAGAGCAACTCTATACAGATTTCCCTTTACAGAACACTTCATATAAATGGGATATATATATGCATAATCTTTCATATGTGGCCTCTTTTACTTAGCATAATGTTTTTGAGGTTCATCTATGTCATTTGTTTTGCTTTTTTATTGCTAGCAGTATTTCACACATTTTGTATCTACCTAACACCTAAAGACTATCTGAAACTATCAAACTGTTTTCCAAAATGGCTGCACCATTTACATTTCTATCAGTAAAATATGAACATTCCATTATCTCCACACTCTTGCCAAAATGTGTTGCATGTATTTTCTATCATAACTATTCTAAATGGCATAAAGTGGTGTCACACAGAGACTTTTAAAACACTAGTTTTATTGAAAAGAAATTTACAAAACATAAGGTAGCAATTGCAGAACATTTCCAGTGTACACCTGAATTGTATGCTGCAACTGCATACTAATTTTGGAGGAAACAGTGAAGATGACATCAGAGGAGGTGCCCTGCTTCATTCCAGGAAGATAATCTGAGAGTAATCCAGAAGGGCACTGAACACAGGATTCTCCAGTTTTGACATTAGAGACCAAGGTTGACTATACCAGAAGAGAAACTGATAAATATCAACTTTATGTAACAAAAGGTGGGTGGAAAGAGGTGCCTAGAGACTGCAGCTAGGGCAGGAGCCTGCAATACAAACCTGTCTTGTGTGTGTCTGGTGGCTCTGGGGAAAGGAGTACCATAAACACAGCCACCCCTGAATGCCACTTTACCAGTGACTGGACCCCTCTAGGCCCCTCCCTACCCCCTGAATCAGCAGCTGCAGATTAATCTCCCAGATATATAATGTACTAACTAAACACATAGTCATAAAAAGCTAAAAACAAACTCACAGTTCCATCTGCTGGAAAAAAGGAAGTTCTACACTTTTAGTTTTCAATTATAACTCAATAGACCTGAAAAAATGTCATCAGTGATTATCTACACTTGAAATGAGCAATTTTTCTTTTTGCTTAGTTCTAATTTCTAATCTTTCTACAATAAATATGAACTATTTTGTAGAAAAAGTACTGCCTTTTGTCTTTTTTATTTAAAAAAATTAGTACTAAGTGCACTTTTAATGTTAAATAGAATTTAGTCTCTAAATTAATCCAATTCATTAGTTAGGAAGTTACTTTAACAAAAGTATCTCAGTATAAAAACTCTGGAGAAACAGTATTACTGTAATGATTATATTAAAATGGGACCTGTTGTTAATAACAACATATTCCAAGTATTAGAAATTTTGGCTATAAAATTAAGAATACATAGATTGAAGCTACATACAAACTTACCTAATAATCTGTCCTTCCTCTTCTGGAGTAGCTGGTCTTAACCCTAGAACTATGTGACAAACCTAGAGAAAAGAAGGGTAATTTAACCTTTATAAATGAACTGTATAGTATTTTTCATTCTCTGTATGAAATCTACTTTGTTGATGGGAATCTGAATTAGCAACAGCTTTCAACTAATGAATTATCAATGATGCACTTCAGTAAATTTAACTGGAGCAGGTGGAGTGGACTGAAAGGAGACTGGCTTCTTAATTTAGACTTTGACTTTATATCACCTTTTCCTTTTCTTTGGGAGAACAAGACCGAGAGCAAAAATTACAAAACATTTCACAAATCTGCATGTCATCTTTGTGTGGGGCTGCAAATCTTCTCTCTATCGTTCTGACACAAGTGCTGCTAAAGCAAGCACCATACCATGTACTTTTAAAACCTAAAACTACCTACTATGAGCATCTTTCTCTTCATAGTGCCTCAGTTGTAAGGAAGAGTCCTTTAAAAAGACAACAGTGAATCATACCAGCAATTTATAATGGCTGTTGTAATTTAGATTATTTTCTATCATGAACTATAATAAACAAACATAATCAGCTTTGTTCTGCTTTCTTATTACCTATGTCATGATTTCAAGAACCTTCTGTGGATACTCATGATGTACTTTTAACATTTTTCAGATAAAGTACAAGATAAGGTAGTTTTCTTCAGAACATGTGGTTTTCTAGCCCAGAGGAAATTAACTCCACATAATGGAAAAAATATAATACTAAGGCAATTATTACTCTCTGTACCTTTCATTTACATACCTGGAAAAGGAGATTCAAAAATTCATTGGCAAGAACATTTTTCACACTCCAGATCTGATAATCTTCTAGAGTAAGATGCCCCATCTGAAAGAGAAACAATATTCAAAAACATCTCATGTTAAGATTATACTAATTTTTATAAGCATTTAAATAAAATTTTATTTACTGAACTTATGTCAGTCATTTGTTAAAAGGAAACAAGTATTTTAAAGCAGATGCTGTATGCTCAGATGAAAAGTATAACAGCTACATAAATTTGAAAATAACAAAACTCTGTTGAAGCAGTCAATGGTGAAGAGGACAGTTTAGCAACCATCTTCCAAGAAGACTTTGGAAATAACTGAAAATAGTTTCTGGTTTAAGGCTTACCTATGGAAAACTTCTGAAGGATCTAAGTAGGCAAAATGGAGTATTTACTAATTCTGAAAGTAAAAAAGTCTCTGTAATTATGCCTTTCATCCTAACAATTTTCTAAAACTTTCTTAGAAATACCAAATGAAGGCCCTCCCTGGTGGCACAATGAGGTTAGGAAGCAGCACAGCAAGTTGGCTGTAGCCACCTCAGTGAGAGTTTGATCCCCAGCCCGGGAGGTGATCCACATGGTGCTGCAGACCTCTCCTGACCCACCCGCTGCTCCCCTCAGCAGTGTACTTCGTCGATCTGCCTGTTCTGTTCCCCACTCTGTCTCTGGGGAAGCCTCTCACTGCCCCTGCACCTCTGGCTTGTACCCCAGTTCTGTATGAATAAATAAATTAGTCTTTAAAAAAAAAAGAAAAGAAATACCCAATGACCGTAACAGACAAGATATTTAAAGGACTTAAATATACATAAAAAAAATGAACATCTATATTACATTTCCCCAAAATACAACTGTCATAACTTTTTTGGTTGAGTATCTTTGTGATTCCAGTGTATTTTCAAAGTATCAGTACATACACACATAGTGTACAAGTTTATTTTTCCTTGTTAGGCAAATATATACCTGTTTGTTACTTTAGGGGTTCAACATTTACCTAATAATCCTAGATGAATAATAAAATGTTGAACTTTTACTATTTAATGAATTTGGTATGCTCTTTTTTTCATGATGCAGTAGCCATATATAGTAAGGAAAGATTTTAAAGCAATCTGATAATTATTTACTTTCATAGTACATAGTACTTACATAGTACTTTCTCATAGGTATGCTAATATCCTTCTAAAAGTACAAAATAATAGGCAATATTAACACTTTGTAGTTATAGTGAATATTGTTAATAGATTTGGTCCAAAGCGTCATTCTGTTCTATAAATTGTTAACATTTCATTGTTATAAATACATGGAAATGGAAGAGCTAGTTAATTTCTTTTAAAAATTCACAACAGTGCTAAGAGTAGAAACTCCATCTTCCATAAAAATAGACAGCAATAACACCTATATATTTACCAGAGAAAAAGGCATTAGTTCTATCACCCTTAAAATCACTATTCTAACTTCTGTCACCATTTGTTATTATTGCCACTGTTTTTGAATGTCATATAAATGGATTCATACAGTATGCATTCTTTTTTCAATAAAAATTGTGTTTACTAGAAGCATTCAGAATGTCAGCAAAACAGCTGCAGCTTTTTTTTCAACTACAGTGGTATTCAGTTAACAAAACAGAAATGATTTCTTACAGACTACATCGGAAACAAGTGAAGATCAAAAACTACCATCTCGCTATACAACTAATTTGTATCATGCAACAAGAAACTGCTTTGAATTTCCATGCCAATTTATAACCACATACTGTACCAGGCTAGGTTAATGGCTCCTGAAAATATCTCCATGGTAGGGATATCTAAACAAAAAGGCACTATGGTTTAAAAATAGATCTTATATAGCTTTACATTTTAATTTTTTTCTTTAAAAGTAGCGAGCTATATACCAGGGGATTAAATGCTTTACTGACAAGGAAAAAAACTGCTAGAACTAACATATTTATCATCATTTTCTGTATCTTTCTTCTCTTCTTCAACTTCCTTTTTTTCTTACTTTATTCAGTTTTGATGACTCCTTTTTTGGTCACATCAGGGCTTCCTTTAGCTTACAGAAAACAATCTTTACATACTTTTCCTTCGGTTTAGCAGTCTTCTTTTCATAAAGTTGCATGTCACCTGCAGCACTGTTATTTCACATCTTTCCCAGTTTCTTCACAACATCACTGATAGATAGGCCAGGATGTTCTCCTTTGACTTTTGGGTGATACTCAGAACCAAGTAAGAAATAGGATGAAGGAAGCCTTTTGTGTGCACTGAGGAACTTGCATGTTTTTGTTTCCACTTTGGGGGCTATGATTTCGTTTCTCTTGTCTGCCTTTGCCATGTCTCCAAACTTTCCTTCCTCTTAAGCAGACATGCTCTCCCACCTCTCTGAGCACGTCTCAGAAAACTCTAAGAAGTTGACTGAAGCATTTGGGGTACTTCTTCTTTGTGCTCCTCCCAATAAGTTTGAACAAAAAATAATGATATTGCCTCTCTTAGGATCTCCTTTGCCCATGTTTGATTATTATTTCTCAGCAAGGCACGAGCTGCCCAGTGCCCTTCTGGCTCACTTGCCCCAATGCTGTGTCTATAGAGCCGAATGTACTGCAAAGATTACCATGTATTTCTTGTGTGGGCCTGTGACTTCTTTTGCTCAATATAAGGTTAATTTTAACATAATTTATTAAAATGGAAATATAAATATTATAAAATGGAAAAATAAATATTACAAATTATAGATGATAATGACTATATCTACTTTGTTTTTATATAAATCCTAGTTTCAAAAAATCTGATTGTTTCTGATAAGTCTTATATTTAATATAGCTAAGATAAAATGGGCTTTCTTTAGATACAACTTGAGAGATATTTAAACACAGATCCAGTGAAGTACTGGATGGGGATGCAAAAGAGACTCAAGAGTGCATGCAAGCTATATACTCCAATTTAGAATACATGGATGGCATTTTTAGAAAATGATAAATTAGTCCTAGCTAGACTCACCTTTGTGGTGTCATGGGCACTCAGTATGCCTTCTACAATGTCAGATAGATCTGTATGTAATTCCTTTAAAGACAGAAACCCAAGAGAGTAATTAGAAAAAAAGTAAATATAATTTTATTTCAGGGCCCTCCCTGGTGGCGCAACAGGTTAAAAACACAGTACTGTGAAGATGGCCGTAGCCGCTTTAGCATGAGTTCAACCCCTGGCCAGGGAGGCAACCCACATGGTGTGGCAGACCTCTCCTGACTTGGTTGCTGCTCCCCTCAGCAGTGCATTTTGGTCAAATCTGCCTGTTTGGCCCCCTGATCTGTCTGTGGTGAATCCTCTCACACCTCCCCCCGCACCTCTGGCCTGTACCCCAGTTCTGTATGCATAAATAAATCTTTTAACAAATTTTTTTTTATTTCAGTGGCTAAAGTATACTGTATTTGGGTCCAGGATGTTTTTAATTACCACAAACAGATTATTAGTGTGCTTAAAAATTAAAACAACTTTTTTTTAATTAAATGTTTAAGACAAATCCTTTCCCCAATTTTATACTTCAGCTATGAATTTTTTTAAAGATCTATCTATCTATCTATCTATCTATCTATCTATCTATCTATCTATCTATCTATCTATCTATCTATCTATCTATCTATCTATCTA
>NW_004567118.1:15293037-15320487 GCF_000260355.1 Condylura cristata | reverse complement strand
TATCTATCTATCTATCTATCTATCTATCTATCTATCTATCTATCTATCTATCTATCTATCTATCTATCTATCTATCTATCCTTACAGAACTGAGGTATAGGCCAGAGGTGTGGTGGGTGAGAGGATTCACCAGAGACTGAGTGAGAAACAGGACAGATCTACTGAAACACACTGCTGAGGGGATCAGTGGGTGGGTCAGGAGAGGTCTCTGCACCATGTGGGTCAGCTCCCTGGCTGGCCATCGAACTTGTGCTGCAGTGGCTTCTGTGAGCTTCATAATGTGGTGCTTTAACAGTTGCGCCACCAGAGAGAGCCCTAGCTATGAATATTTTAACTAAAAGCAGTAACAGGTCCTTCTTTCCTTCTTACTCCCACCATCCTTCCCCAGCCCCATGCTATCTTAATTTTCTACTCCAGTCTTCCTGCTGAAAGTTTACATGCAACATGATCTATAGAATCAGTACTTACAGGGATATCATCTGTGCGGTTGTCCTTCCAAACCTCTAGAAGTGCAACCACCATGTCTCTCAATTCAACTCTGGAGAGAATTCCATCACGATCAACATCAAACACCTTGAAGCAAACTAAAGAAAAGAAACTCTTAGTGAAGAAAATTACTTTTGTATTCTGAAGTACAATACATTTTATTAGAAATTGCCCTAGCAAAGTAAGTTAGCTCACCAAGTATTTCTATATTAAATTCTCATCTGGAACAAACTATGTCATTAAAATCCTATGAATTTAAGAAGATTTATTGCTCATTCTTCATAATTTTCTCTTTAAATAAATGCCCAGTCTGGGAAGCCCTACCTTTCAGTCCATCTAGAGCTAAATTTTTTAAAAACTAGAAAAGAGTCTCCCTGGTGGCACAAGGGTTAAGTCCCATGCTATCAAGCTATTGCCAGCCACTGCAACATAAGTTCAACCCCTGGCCAGGGGATCCCTCCCTTGCCGTCTGCTTCCCTCAACAGTGTATTTCAGCAGATCTGCCTGGTATGGTCTACTGGATCCTCTCGCCCCCCACACCTCTGGCCTACACCCCAGTTCATGTATATATAAATAAATAAATAATAAATCTTTAAAAAATATAGCCAAGTGGCCCTCCCTGGTGGCGCAGCGGGTTAAAGCACAGCACAAAGAAGCTTAAGCCATTTCTGCATGAGTTCAATAGCCGCCTGCCCCAGAGGAGATCCACATGGTGTGGCAAACCTCTCCTGACTCGCCTGCTGCTCGCCTCAGCAGTGTACTTCATCAATCTGCCTGTTCTGTACCCCACTCTGTCTTTGCTGAATCCTCTCAGCCTCTGCATCTCTGGCCTGTACCCTAGTTCTGTACGAATAGATAAATAAATCTTTTAAAAATATATATATAGCCAAGTTACTGGATATTTTTAGTAAATATTAGAACAACTCACAGAATTAGGAGGTAATTCAAATCTTTAAGTTAGTTTCTAATATTCAAAATGGATCATACAGAGTTGTTCTTACAATGCTGAAAATATTTTATTTGTACTAAGAATCAGTAATAAGCTGATATAAAGATAGTATGCTTCTACTTCCTCTCCAATGTAATTAATTTACACAAAAAATAACTGTCAGAGAATAATTTCTTTTTTTTTTTTTTTACATTTTGAAAGGACAAATTTCATAGAAAGAGAAAGAAAAAGAGGCACCTGCATAGTTGCAGGCGGGCTGGAGAATTACCTCTGGAAAGAACAAGTTTGTTAATAGACACCATGAATAATTTTAGCTCTTGAATGACATTTAAGTATAACATGCTAAGAACTAGAAATATCAGCAATTTGCTAATTAACTCCAAATAAAGTCATTCTAGTTTAAGTACCATTAGTTCATAAGCAAAAAAAAAAAGTCTTAATAAATAATTACTCTCAACTGAAAAATTAAGATTTTAATGTTAGAACTTTAATGGGAACCAATAATCTTTCATAAAGTCAGGAATAATGGTATATCATTAGGAAAGAAAAACAAAACCTGAATTTTTAAGAATAAGTAATTATTTAATTTTGATGAAAATTAAATAAAATTAATTTTTACCCCTGTAGAAATTATGCTACTAAATCAATTAAGTACATTATTAAAGATCAAAATATCGAATGCCACCTCCAAAGTAGGCAACATTTGTGAATCTGTATTTTAGAAAAGCAGAGATAATGATCATCCTGCCTAATATATTAGAATTAGTTTCCAATGTAATTTAATTAAATGTAAACTGCTACATAGTCACAAATATGGTTAAGAGGTAACAATACAATGTACCTACAAATTATGCTATAATGACATTTTAGCTAGTTTAGAAAGACATCTTAGAATTTAGTTAGATTATGTTTTGATCACAGATTTTATTTTGCTAATAAAATATTAATATATGTGACAGAAAATGAGATGTTCTTCAAATTATGCAAGACACAAAATTACCCATATAGACTATCAGTAAATATTTCCTAAATGCTTAATACATTAAGGCTAATATAATACAGTTTATTTATCATAAACTGCAAATTCATCAGAAAATTGGTCTCATCTTAATAGCACAGATCCCAAACTATTCAACTATAAGAAAGAATAAGTAATTTAATTCTTATACTGACCTCAGTAAAATCTCAACAAAAGACTACTTTTTGACCACTTGACAGTGATGAAAATTCAAGACTTAATCCACAAATGAGTTTACATGGATGATTGCTAAATTTTATTTCTCTACATACATAAGTCTGTAAATTTTGTGACAAAGTTTAGCATACTCACATTTTTGTCTTTCAGCCAGTGGTCCCCTGCAACAAGCTGACAATCCACAGGATATCTCTTTAAAATCTATATGATTGTCACGATTTTCATCAAAAGCATTGAATAAACCTATAAAATCAGAAGATACCATATTTCATAATTAATGTTTATATGACTTTTTAAAAAAAGATTTATTTACTTATTCATACAAGAACTGGGGTATAGGCCAGAGGCATGGGAGGTCAGAGGATTCACCAGAGGCAGAGTGGGGAACAGAACAAGCAGACTGAAGTATACTTGTGAGAGGAGCAGCGGGCAAGACAGGAGAGATATGCTGCACCACGTGGATCACCTGCCTGGTCAGGGATGGAACTCATGCTGCAGTGTCTGTGCAGAGCGTCATAGTGCTATGCTTTAACCTGTTGCATCACCAGGGAGGGCCCCGATATGATGTGTTAATAAAAGGAAGCATGCCTTTTCCCCATAAATGGGATGAATTAAAGAAAAAGTTTATCATTAGTTTCCATAGAGAGGTTTTTCTTCTGATATAATTACAACTACAACCTAAGATCGTAGCAAAAAATATATCCCTCAGCATTTTGATATGTTTGCCTCTATCTTACATCAACTCTAACAGCTAAAAACGAGTACAGTATAAAATATGAAAAGGAAAAAAGAGGAAGAAAGGTTGAAATACATACTTAAAGATAGAGCAAAGTGTTAATAAGCTCCTATAGAGCTCTTACATGAAGCACTCAGCTATAGTCTTCTTTGTTCTCCTCCTTGTTATAATTCATATTTTAAATTTCAGAAGTGAAAGGAAATTTATAACTAAATCCTATGATTTTTCCCACTTTTTGCAAAAACCAGAAAATGAATTATTTTGTTTCAAATAAAATGATAAATCAATCTCCGACTCTAAAGAAAAAAACCAACAACAACACAACTGCACTGTGGAAGGAGGTGGAAGCCCAGAGCCCTATCTGCTCTGGCAGTAATGAGTACTACTGAAGTAATAACTTCGGAATCTGAAGAACATAGATGGTGGTATATTTCAAGAATATAATTCCATGTCTCTGTTTAAAGATTAGTAAACTAAAGCACAGAAAGGGTTAAGAAATCTGCCAAAAGTAAGAAAAATAAAAAAAGTTTAGAATCAGAACCAAAGTATTCAGATTTCAAATATGATCTTAATGACAGCACCCTCAATTACACCTTCTATATCTGTTTTTTAAAGTCATAGTAGTAAGTTTGCAGCATGCGAGGATATCAGAGATTGTCCAATTCGGTGATTTTTTCCAATATTTGTGTGTGGGAAAGACACAGTAGTGGAACCTTTTTAGGTAAAAGAAAAGAGTAGAGGCACTTGAGCTGAGGAAGCGGTAGGGTTATATGTGGAAACCAGGAGCTCTGCCCTTCAGAGGCTAATCCCCTAAACCCTGTACTAGCTGCTGGTGGGAGTACTGTTTCATAACCATCAATTTGGTCAAACTCGTTCCATATGTAAGGATATTCAGGTATAGAAAGCTACACTGATGTGTGCAGGGTTACACAAGTAGAATGAAGTTCAATATTACTATCTAAATTTCTAATTTAGTTTTCCCCTACTAAACTATGTTATATGCACAAACAATCCTTACAAACCTATAACTGTATAATCTTTTTAGAGTGAAAGATGTATGGAAATAAGATGTATGGATTCACATGTATGCACTTACCAAAGAATATTTATATTGTTTCTAGAAAACAAAATAATTCCTACCTTCACTTAGAGATGGACGAATAGGTGGTGATACCAATGGGCCAAATGTCTCTAAATCAAATCGTCCAGTCCGGGATTGAGCCTTCAGCAACCAATAGCGTTTTTCCAGGTCAATAATGTCTGATTCTTCCACTGAAAGTCAAATTAAACAAGATTATAAAGCCTCAGATTTCTTTTCTGGGCAGTAAGTTCATCCTGATAATATTACTTCCAAGGATAAATTTTAATTTCTGAATTCAAATGCTAAAAAGAAATCATGACTTATAAAAATCTGAAAGATAAATACATTATACCTAAAATAGCACAAAAATTTTAATTAACCAAAAAGCAGCTTTAAAAATCAGAAGAAAATTTGGGCAAATTCCATTAATTTTAGATCATCTATATTTCTTTTTCTTACAGGATACACTGTAAACATCATAATGGCAGGATACATGCTTGATTAATCATATTGATATGGTGACTGATTTATATATCCAGTATTTATTAAATAAGTAAAAAAGAATATAACAAAAGGTAACTAACAAGGTCAACAAGTAACAGAGAAAGTAGGATTTTCAATGTGACAGGTAAATGTATATTTAAAAAGCATGAATATCTTTTTCTTTATTTGTGAGGTTTACTAAAACATCATAGATAAGCTTATATGTTGAAGTTTGAACTAGCCAGAACTAAGAAACGTTCATCAACATTTGAAATATCCATAAATTCAAAAGGTCATATTTAATAAATAGGAATAAGCTAATTCTAGAGTAAAAGCTACTTAAGACTTGACCCAACAAATACTTTAAAATTCCCAAAAATATCAAGCTGATCCAGAAGTAAACTGCTTATCAAAATAAATTCCATCTTTTAAAGAATGACAGCAGAATTCAGATAGTCACGAGCAATCATTATTCTAACACCCAGTGAAGTATGAAGCAAGCAGGAAGATGTGACTGACCCAAACCTGGATAAAAATTAACCAACAGAACAACAACAACAACAAAAAAATCAACCAACAGAAAAAGTCCTAAAATTAAAGAGACGATGGAATTAGCAAACAAGTCTTTAAAACCTCTATTATATATATATATATTTATTTATTAAAATGAAGACTATAACCTCACTTATCCAAAAGTTTCATGAACCCAGTACAAGAAAAAATTCAAAGAAAACCACACCAAGGCTAACAAAAATCAACTTTGGTGACAAAAAGAAGATCTTAAATGTGGTCAGATTAGGGAGAAAAAATAATACAAACAGGAACTAAAATAAGCAACAATTTCTCTTTATAAACAAGGGAGTCGAAAAACAATAAAAGAGGACAAAAGGTGTTTAAAGGAAAAGACATTGTTAAGTTCAAATTCTATGTCCTGTGAAAATAGCACTCAAAGGGCAAATAATTTTTCTATAAACAATAGCTAAAAGAATTCATGTTAAGAGCATAACTGAACCAAAACACACTCATTTGTACTGAATAATGTTAAAGAAATTAAATTCTTGGGAAAAAAATCTTCCAAGACATCAAAAACTCAAGTGTTAGACTAAATCTTTGTGTTTCATTCCTTTTAAATAAATCACTATTAAAACAACTTAAACATAATTCGTTATTGAGTATTGTTATGACTGGATCTGTGATCACAAAAACTAAAATTCTTCAGTAAATTGTTGCCACGCATCTACTGTAGATTAAAAAAGTATGAGATAAAAATGGAGCTTCTGGATGACCCAGCAATCCCACTCCAAGATACCTACTCAAAAGACACAAAAACACTGCTTCAAAGAGACACCTACACCCCCATGTTTATTGCTGCTTTACTTTCAATAGGAAAGACATGGAATCAACTGAAATGCCCAAAAATAGATGACTGGATTAAAAAGATGTAGTACATATACACAATGGAATATTACTCAGCAATAAAAAAAGATAAACACAATTCTTTTGCAGCAACATGGATGGAGCTGAAATAAGCCAGAAAGAAAAGGAAAAATACTGTATGGTTTCACTCACTGCAGGAGAATAAAAGACCAGGGGAGAAAACAATAATAATAATGAATAAATATATATGAGACATTTTACAGGGGTAGAGTGGGGAATGGGATCAAAAATGGAGGAGGAAGTGCACTGAACTATGGTGATGGGTGAATTGGTGGTGGGAAACCCATGGCGATTACAACTGAGATGGAAAAAGGCACAAAATGATATAAAAATAAACTATTATGTTAATTCAAAAAATTATGAGAAGAATCTTCAGGAAGGCAAAGACTATGATAAAAAAGCAAACTGTAGATAATAGAGATTTTCAGGCTTATAAGATTTTTATTTCTAACATAATTCTACAACTGTTCTTTTTTTGTATAGATGAACAAGGGGGTAGGCCAGAGGTGTGTGTGGGTGGGTAAGAGGATTCACCAGAGACAGAGCAGGGAGCAGAACAGGTGGATGAACTGAAATATACTGCTGAGGGATGCAGTGAGTGAGACAGGAGAGGCTAGATAAGACAGGAGAGGTCTGCTGCGCCATTTGGGTTAACTCCCTGGCTGGGATCAATGTCAGATGTTGGCCACAGTGGTGATAGTGCTGAGATTTAACCCCAGGTCATCAGGGAAGCCCCTATAAATATTCTTCAATCAAGAAGATACTGATAATTAATTCTTTGATACAGGTGTGGCCACAGCTACAGTGTGACCATACCATCAGTGACATTTTAGGCAACGTTTTAAATGTTACTTTATATTATTTCTCGTTCAATTTAGAAAATAAAGAATACAAATGTAAATTATACTTTGAAATGCTATTTTATTTTGTTGATTGAAAATGTAGGTGGGAGACACCAAAAAGGAAGCCATACTATTGTATTTTTTCATATAATGGTAATCACAGTAATACATGTATTTTAACTGAATACCACATAGGTCGTGAGGGTAGATTATTCCCAGTGCTTTTGTCCTATAATCTATCATTGTGTGACTTCTCAGATTGCAAAAACAAATTCCATCTCATTGTTTTAGATTATCAATGAGCTAATAAACACTTAAAATTTTACAGTAAAATCAAGAATGACTATAATACCAGATAACTGAATTTATTTAAATGGAGTATTAAAAATTTTTAGGAATAGGGAGAGTAATCACAGGAGTCTGATATGTAAATTGAGATGGGATATGTAAATAATGTGTAAATTATCGCCTTCTCTTCCTAGTCTGGTATCTGTTCACTCCATTTAAGGGAGGGGAAGGAGAAGAGAGGAGACAAGGAGGGGAGAGGGGAAGAGGAAGGAAGGGGAAACCTCGTGAAGCAAAAGGAGGAAGACAGCAATCTTGGGGGAAATTACTTTCTAGTTTCTATACTTCTAGAAACTGAGCAAGTACATATAATAAGTATCTTTGGATAATTTGTGTTTGCATAACACACTAAATGAGAATTGCATCTTCCAATTTTTTTTTTACCTTTGACAACTGAATTTATAAATCCCCTAAATAAATACCATTTGTTGAGCTAGAAATGTGTGGAAAGAAGTAGATCAAATTTTAAAGAAAAACAGTCAAATTTGCCATGGTCACCAATAAAAAAAGGCTTTAAAGTTCACTTTTAAGTTTAGCGATCTGTTCATTTTTGGCTATAGACTGTGATTTTTCTATATAGCCTGTCATATCTACACAGCTTGCTAAAGCAAGTGAAAATATACTATTATAGATTATATTACTATTACCCAAACATTTACTTTTTTTAACCCAAACATTTACATGAATTACCAGCTGAGTTCTGGCAAGATGGAAGGCAATAAATCCTATTTTTACTTAAAGAAGTTACAAGTGGTAATTACATTACTTACTCTATTGCAATTGATAAATCAACACCCAAAGTTACACTGTACCAGCAAAATTGCAATTAATTTATCACCCACCTATAGGTATAACTTTTCTGGTTCACAACAGCAATATATCACATTTCCAACATTCTAAACAGTTCTTGGTTGGCACCTCACAATCCAATCAAGTAATACCTCACCCCATAGGAGGATCCAGCTTTAGAACTAGTTTCTTAATGCCAGGATTATATTTTCATTAGAAACAAAAACAGCTAGGCAAAATATCCAAATATTTCCCAACATCAGTAATAGACTTAACATTTTTAGGAAAGCTACCTGTTCTCAAGAGCAATAACCTTCTGAGATTTACTTAAAATGTCTGTAAGCATTATATCATTACAAGCAGATAAAGAGGATAATGAAGGAGGGCACACAAAATCACTGAACTACTTCTTTCTTTCTGAAAGATGGCCTTAAGGTTGTAAACTAAATTGTGGCAAGGGATATAATGTACACATTCTTAATTGAGATAATACATGCTAAAAGACAATACATTTAGTTAGATACAAAGAGAAAAATAATGAAAATGAGTTCTGTCTCTAAAATTTGCCAAAAACATTTTATTAATTCCCTCAGAACCCAGAGTCTACTACTTGAAGCAATTGCTGAGTTAGTAAGCTACTCACACTTACAGTAAGTTTTATAGAAACTCTAAAAGCTCTTTCCTAATTTATTTGAAATGTATTTACAAAAGAGAATATGTACAAGTATCTTCTTTCAAATAATATAGCTAAATTCTATGTAAGTGTGATCAACATTAAGGAACATAACTGTCTATCATAGTTCTTAAAGCATAGTGCTATTACCTGCTTCACTGTTGGTAAATGGGCAACCATTCATTGATCTTGCCTGGATCAAAAGAAATTAATTATTGAAGAGAAATAAAAAATAATCATTTGCAACTATCCCAAAGGGCTGGGGTAAGCTCCATTGGAAAAGCGAATCTGCAAGACTGCCTGAAATGAATGAGGAAAATGGCTTGCCACAACCACAACCACATGACTGACTCTTTTTATCTTCAGTTACAACCTACTCATGAAAGATTAAAGAATAAAACGACTGTGTGTCAATAAACTGTCTTTAAGTCTTAAGCTGAGAGTAAGCATGCACTTGGGGGTTTCAACATTCATGCCAGTTATGACACCTATTAGTCATTCTATCTTGAGAATGTTTCTCTCATAGCCTTGGTTTCCTCATTTTAAGAAATACATCTCAGAATAATATGGAATAAAATAAAATATGTATTAACTTGGGACCAACCACAGAGCAACACACTCTTGAAAAGAGAAAAAAATGTACAGGTCAGTTATAGTCAGACAATTTCATATATTGCAAGCAAACATAGTAAAACATACTAGTATGTGTCTGACCTTGTGCTAAAAGCTACATGTCTGAATGTTAACAAGACAATTATGTTTAGGTGCGAGAAGAACTGCAATGTGGTCATTGTAATGTAATGTAGTGTGGAAAGTACAATGAAGGAACAGATTCCAATGGTTGTCTTTCTTTCTTGTGTGTGTGTGTGTGCGTGTGTTTTGTTTTTGAGCACATATGCAGCAACGCACCCGGTCTGAATATTAAAGATGTGCATGTGATTAAAGGGCTGACCAGGAAAAAGAAATAAGCGTGGAAAAATTTATTACAAGCAGAGACAAAAGAGCATATGTAGGAAAGAGAAGTAAGTAACAAGACAAAAAAGCGAGTCCACCGCTGTATTATACTTCAATTAAAACATGAAAAGTGATATAATAAAAAGAAGGATTTAAGCCATGGGCCCAAGCTGAAAGAAAATCCAAGAAAGGACTTTACTTTCCAATGACAAAAAAAAAGCCTATTAAAGATGACAGTTCAGACCCTCCCTGGTGGCGCAGTGGGTTAAAGCACAGCACTAAGAAGCTTAAGCCACTTCCGCATGAGTTCGATTCCAGCATGCCCCGGAAGTGAACACATGGCGTGGCAGACCTCTCCTGACCCACCCGCTGCTCCCCTCAGCAGTGTACTTTGTCCATCTGCCTGTTCTGCTCCCGGCTCTATCTCTGGTGAACCCTCTCACTGCCCCTGTACCTCTGGCCTGTACCCCAGTTCTGTATGCACAAATAAATAAATCTTTAAAAAAAAATAAGATGACAGTTCAACCTAGAACTAATAATTCAGTCAGAACATACATGTTTCAAAGGTTAGTAGATAAAAGACCAGCTTTCAAACTCAGCAAACTGTTTGGATAGGACTATTCATAACATTAATAGGGGATAGGAAACACTGGCCTAAATTTATGAAAGCTATTTAGAACTAATTATATTTAGAGATTATAGTCTGTGTCTCCAAAATCTAACACTCTCTGTAAATCTTTTCTCAGATGTCAAAAGGAGTGGAATTAACATGAATAATTTTTAAAAATATGCAATCTACTTAGGTAATGAAATAGAAAATTATGATGGGAAAATAGTTGATAAAAGTTTGGTTAAGATCTACTCAAGCACGAAAACATAAACTTAGAGCTAAAGTTCTAAATCTATTTCTTAAATTCAAATAAAAGATAACAATAGCTTGAAATCTAGAGTTCCAAAAACTACACTTGATATGACAAAAATCTAAAATCCCATGTAATCCAATCAGTTAATTATTATAACTTTGTTACTGACTATAAATAGCTCGCCAGTTTCATTTATAATTATATCAAAGAGAAGAAAATCTGACTAAGACAGTGCATTCAACCTACTGTGACTTCAAATTCTAGTTTATAATTGTCGATGAAAAAATAATTAAAGCATCTGCACTCTAACATAAATATTATTTACAAGTGAAAAATTATAATTCCTTTTTTTGTTTCCTAGATACCTTGGCTCATTACACAAATTTAAATGGAGTCACCGATGCTTTAAAATAAATATTTTCTATCTACTTATAAGTCAGTTAATAGCATCCTCTATTTTTACAGCAGTTTTCACCTTCCTGACACATTATTTAAAAAGTCTAATTACCAAATATTCTTTGAATGGAAAAACCTACAAAGACAGTAGTGAATTACTTTGCTGGAAACTGAGTAAGAATTTATAGTTAATACATAGGAACTGGAATGCAATCCTGTCCATGTCAGCATTCTATAAATTTAGTAGTAATTCTGACTTTGTGATAATGCTTCTATAGGAAGGCTCACACACAAAAAAATGCTTGCTAAAGTCAACAACAATTCAGTGGTCTGTTGCACTAAATTCTTTTGGTTCTTTATTTTTATAATCCTAAACTAAAAGTAAGAAAACATTTTCTTCCCACAAATGTG
Organism: Condylura cristata; assembly: GCF_000260355.1. Classification (NCBI taxonomy): domain Eukaryota; kingdom Metazoa; phylum Chordata; class Mammalia; order Eulipotyphla; family Talpidae; genus Condylura; species Condylura cristata. Next base: position 15,308,847 of record NW_004567118.1, on the reverse strand, counting down.
AATGAGTACATTTTCTTGTTCTCATCTACAGCCCTCTATAAGAAAACTGATTATTCGCCAAACAACCGCTCCCTAGGCAAAGGGGTAAAGTACACAGACATTCACAAGCATGTCTTCACTAATACAAGATGATACACATTCAGTACAAAGCACCTATTCCAGGCCAGGCAAAGGACTGACTCCTTCGTTATTTCAGGTATTCCAGAAGGGCAGCAGTCTATGTCAGGTCAAAATATACCATTTTGGCATAAGGATTATTTTGAGGTAATGGCAACTGAGAAGAACAACTCCTCTCTGTCCTTCCCCATTTGTTTAATTTGTGAATGTGTCCTCCTTCCTCTATCAGGAAGGGACACAAGTCAGTCACCAGAGACAACTCTGGATCCTTATCAAACTGGAAATAGCAAGAGAGGAATGAATCTATGTAATGAGCCTTATTGATTAAAATTAGCATCCATATATTTGCCACCATACAATTTATCACCTCTAGAAGCTGAAAGTTCTTTTCCTTTTATTGTTACTTCTCTACAAAATTAATGTTCTTTGCTAACATGCTATCTAAGTTCAAGTCTAACCATTTCTTTCAGTTATCCACCATTCAGTGTTTCCTTCCGTAAGTCCAAACATAAATGTATGTTTATTTTCACCTGATTAGTCTTTTGTCAGTCTAATTTCAAGGGCCCCCATCAATATCCAAGATGGTTACATGTATACTTTGTTTTACTGCACTTCAAAGATACTGCCATTTTTAATAAATTGAAATGTGTAGAAACCCTTCTTAAGCATTTTTGTTCTCCCCACCACCAACCCTTATACCACTGTGACCCTGGATTTAGGCCAGGATCCTAAATTCAATGATTTGTGTACTCATTAGAAGAGAAAAGGACACAGAGAGACACACTGAAAAAGTCATATGAAGACAGAGACTGATATTGAAGTTATATTGTCAAGGGAAGTCAAGGGAACCTTGGGGTCACCAGAGGAGGAGGCAAGGAAAGATTCTTCCCTAGAGGGAACATGGCTCTGTTAATAACTTGATTTCAGTTTCTAGATCTGTTACTGAAGAAATTTCTGTTGTTCCAGTTATAGAACAATGTAATTTGTTAGAGCAGCTTTGGAAAACTAATACATGTTTGGATAAAGATTGTGAAATACTGGGTGGTCAGAAAAATCAAGGTGTAATTTTCCTGCTTTCTATGTAAAAATGCTTCATGACTTTTCCAACAACCTAATAATAATAAAAATTGTTCTTTGTTCCAGTTTCTGCTAATATTTGGTCTTTGACTGAAATTTTATATTTTCTGAGTAATGGGTATTTCTAACATAGAATTCCAAATTCCTCACAATTTTGTGGATGATGGGAACATCTTTTGTTCTAGTGACGTGATTTTTGACGGAAAGACCAAGATATAATTGGAAACTGTCCCAAACCTCATTCTCCAGAGAGGGGTGAGGAACTAGAAGATGAGCTAATAATGAATCATACTTAAATCTCCAAAGTGTGGTTCATAAAGTTTCTGGGTTGATGAACATATCCACAAGATGGAAGAATTGGCACACCCCAGTTCCATGGAAACAGAAGCTCCTGAGCTATGGGACTGCACCTTCCACATTTCTTCACATAGCTATTCATTCATCTGTATCCCTTAATGTTTCCCTCATTATATAACAAACAAATAAATGCAAATACTTTCTTGAGTTCTGTGAGCCATTTTAGCAAACCCAAAGAAGCAATCAAGGGAACCTCCACCTCAGAGCTGGCTGGTGAGAAACTTAGGTGACCTACTTGGGCTTGTGACTGGCATCTGAAACTAGGGAAAGAAGAAAATCTTGTGGAACTGATCTCTTAACCACTGGTACTAATCCTAGGTAAATAGTGTCAGAATTTAATTGAAGTGTAGAACACCCAATTGGAATCCACAGAGAACAGATATCTAGGAAAAAACTTGGTATAAGAAAAAACCTCACATATTTCAGTTCAGGGGTATTCAGTGAGTAGCAAGTAGACCGAAAACAGTATTGCTTTTCAGTTTGTATGCTATGCACCAGCATTTATTTTTATTACACTTTGGAAGAAAAAAACACCAACTATGAAAAACTCTTATGCATGTTCTCATATTACCAGGTAGTTTTATTTACAAGTGAACAGAAATAACAAAGCACCATTACTTACAATGTGTGACTCCAGCCAGAGTTTGGTAGAAAGTGGGAGTATCACTATCATCAGTGAGGGTCACATACACACCTCCAGACAGTAACCAACGAGAGAAGGTAAAAGCATCTTTGTTTAGGAGAAGCCAATTTCTAAACTTTTCATAGTTTACCTTTTCACCCTAAAATTAAGACAAGAAAATAGAAGTTTGACAAATTTTAAGATACCTTACATGGAATCTGTAAAATTAGAAATCTGCAATTAATTGACATTTACCTTCTTACTAACTACAAAGGAAGGATTCTCTAACACTGTAGGCTGTATACCTGGAAATCAAACTGTTTTTAAAGATAACAGTACTTCAGAATTTCCATATGCATAAAATCTATGTTACATGCAAGTCATTTAATCATTTCATTCAAGCAGTGCACTGTCACTAATGAGTAACATTTTATTTGCTAAGATATATCCTGAAGTCAGCAAATCCATTTTCCAATATTCAATAAATACAATTTCTCACTTGCTTTATCCTTCTTCAGAATGTCAATCTGCCAGAATTAGCATGTTTCAATTAAATATGTATAGGATTAAAATACTCTTATACAACATAGATGAATTTAAAAAAATGCCTATCTTAGAGTCTTGCTCCAAAAGGCAAAGCTGAAAAGCTTGTAACTTAATCTGTTAAAAGAGTAATGTGCACATGGTTGAGACCCAACTCCAAGTCACTTAAACTAGGTATTAGGTTCACATCTTTTTTTTTTTTTTAAACATTTATTTATTTGTGCATACAGAACTGGGGTACAGTCCAGGGCTCAGGGGTGGTGAGAGGCTTCACCAGAGACAGAGTGGGGAGCAGAACAGGCAGATCGACGAAGTACACTGCTGAGGGGAGAAGCAGGTGGGTCAGGAGAAGTCTGCCATGCCATGTGGTCACCTCCGGGGCAGGCAGGAATCAAACTCATGCAGAATTGGCTTTTAGCTTCTTAGTGTTATGCTCTAACCCGCTACGCCACCAGGGAGGGCCAAGGTTCACATCTTAAGCTAAATTTTATAGTGTTCTTTTTTGTTGTTGTTGTTATTTTTTTTTAAAGGTTTATTTATGCATATAAGAACTGGGGTACAGGCCAGAGGTACAGGGGTGAGAGGAGTCACCAGAGACAGAATGGGGAGCAGAAAGGGCAGCCTGACTGAAATATACTGCTGAGGGGAGCAGTGGATGAGACAGGAGAGGTCTGCTGCACCACATGGGTCAGCTCCCTAGCTAGGGATTGAACTTGTGCAATAGGGCTGCGGGTAGTTTTATAGTGCTGTGACTTAACCCCTTGTACCACCAAGGAGGCCTTGGTGTTTTGCTTTGTTTTTTAAAATGCAAACAATAACATGATCATTGTTATGGAAGGCTCCAATAAGTTATTTCTAATACAAGTAAATGATATTGAAAAACAGTAACTTGAAAAGCAAGAGGGGTCTGGATACAATCATTGAATTCATTTCTCAGAAATTACAACAGGTAAACAAATCAAGTGCACTACTTGTAGTGCACTTATAATGGTGACTTTTTTTTAAAAAAATCAACTACAAATATCTAATGATTTAAATTGTCATATACTGAGTATCCCAAAATCTAGGCCTCTCATTTCTTTGATCTTTCCCTTCCAAAGACCTTGTCCCTGATATAGCACTACTTTGGCCATTTTCAAACATTGCTGTAAAATCTTTTTACTATAATAACTATGCCTCTTCCCATAAAGGCACTATTAAGCATGCCACTCTCTCCATCACAATTTCCTCTCATAAACACACTCCTCCTAGTGCACTCATTCCAGTGATTTTCTTTTAATTACATGGAATCTACAACAATGACCTACCTTAATATTAACAAATCCAACAAATCAAAGGCCAATTCACTTTGACCTTAAACACTCTGTCCTTTATGATACATGTTATTCACTTGTTTCCAGGACAATTTTGGTTCTCTTCCCAGGCTATTCCTCAGACTTCTGTTTTGATTCTTCTTCATCTCACCAATCTCTAAACACTGGAGTATAGGACTCAATATTCCAATTTGTTTAAGAAGCCCACTGTGCCCCTCTACAGTGTATTTCAGTAGATCCACCGGTTCTGTTCTCCACTCTGTCTGATTTTCTATCTAAGATCTCTTCTAGATGATCTCATTCTTACCTAAGACCAATCAACCCTTTCCTCTGAACTCCAACCTATATGTCAAAAAGCAAAGCTGAATATAGGTGGGAAAGAAAAAAAACCAAACAAAGGGTCAGACAAAAACAAACTTTTAAACCAACCTTTGAAAGCTGATCATAGATCTGCAACTTTCAGAAGGGGAGGGGAAAGACCTGAGAAAGGGAAGGAGGAGGAAGTCAGAATGGACTTTGGTGGAAGACTATGCATGCTCTGGTGATGGCAAGAGACATGGTAACTATACCTTAAGGGCTATATCCTATACTGTCAAAACACTGGAAAGGATGTGGAACAATGGTACTTCAATAACAGTAATAAATAACTTAAAATTTAAAAATTGAAATATTTTTTGGGGGGGTATAAGCCATTTTGGGGGGGTATAAGCCATTCTGGCTTATACCCCCCCCCAAAAAATATTGCTGACAACTATGTTTGAATTATCTAATAGGAGCCTCCGTGGTGGCATAGGGGTTAAATCTCAGCACTCTCACATTTTCTTCTTAAGGTCTAAGTTCGGTCTGGCCAGGGAGCTGACCACATATGGCACAGCAGACCTTTCCTGTCTTGCCCACTGCTCTCCTTAATAGTTTATTTCAGTAGCTCTGCCTGTTCCACTCCCCACTCTGTCTCTAGTGAATGCTCTCACCGCCCCACCCCCTCCATTCTGGCTTATACCCCAGTTCTTCTATGCATAACTAAATGAATCATTAAAAAATGAGATATCAAATAGGAGCTTCAAATTTAAGTACGTTCTATATATTTCTTGATATAAAACCCCTAACCCTCCCTTTTCCAGTACTCTTACCCATCTTATTTAATGGCAACTCTATTCATTTATTAAATTAAGCCAAAGCACTTTAGTCATGCTCTTATTTTTTTGCCACAGTCCATAAACAATACACAAAGATTGTCTAATCCACCTTCAAAATAAATGTAGACTAAAAATGTCTCATCACCTCACTGCTCTAACATGATCTAAATGACAATTACCTTTAGTAGATTATTAAGATATTTCAATTGAACTGTTTTCAGCCTACTCTCCACATAAGAACCAAAATGATGTTTTAAAAAACCAACAACGTAGGCTATTACTCTGTTCAAACACACTAATGGTTGCCATCTTGCTTGGTATAGCCAAAAACTTAATTCATCCTCCTAAATAAGTACAGCCTTATATAATCTCCCCTCCGCCCCAACGTCTGTAACTTCATTCTCTACTACTCCTTTATTCACCGCATTCTAGCTTTGCTATTCCTTTGACATGTCGGGCACATTCCCATTGTAGAGCCTTTGCTGTATTCTCTTCACAGAATATACTTCCTCCAGATGTATGTATGACTTAGTCCCTCATTTCTTTTAAATTCTTTGTTTAAATTTATCACTCAAACTGTCAGGTCTTTCCTAACTGTTCTAGATAATACATCAATAGTCAGCTGCCTCTTCCCTACTATCACTTACCACCCCCCACCCTGCCTTAGTCTACTTTTCCCCCCCCCAGAGTGCTAATTATCTTCTAATATTTTGTCTAAATTTTAAGAGAACCAAGTGGCTAACCACATTGAATTCCTACATATAAAATGAATTCCTGCATGTAAAAAGTGTCTACATTTACCTATTACAATGAATATATATGTATTCCCTAAAAATGAGCAAGAATACTAATGCACTTGATATCTCTATAAAAATTCTAATTAATTAGGCCCACAAAGATTATTTTCTCCTGACCAGAAATGTTTATTATTTACTGGAGAGGAAATAAAACCATAGCCTAGTTTGTCTTGAAGTATTGAAATACTATCATAGTAACTCACTGTTAGAACCAAAAATATAGGAAGTCAATTCTTTTGCACCAAATGCAAAGAAATGGCTAAAAAGGTAACACCAGTCATTACCACACCACAGTCATTATCAAAAACTGTACAGCTAAGCAAAAAAAGAAATCTCCAGATATGATCAATGAACAAGAAACTCAAAGGCAGAGTCAAGAGTTATTAGAACTATATATATTATAGGACTGTACACATTCTTACCTATATAGTCAGGAAAGTGACTAAACTAAATGAATAAAATCAAGATCAGTGAAGGACTGTCATATCTATGAAATGAAAGAGAGTCAAATAACTACCCATATGAGTGCTGCAGGAAAGATTCAGAAACTTCTAGAGGGATTTTACTCTATGATCTGACTTTTCCCATAATAGGAGACCTTTGAAAAGGAAAAAAAAAAATTTTTTTTTTCTGTTAAAGACAGACATCTTCTACTGTTTAAAGTTTTGTATAATGAAAGTATTTATGAAAAAAAATGCAAAAATTTAAATCCACATATTTTACCATGCAAATCAACCAAATAAAAGAAATGATAAAACAGGTCTTGATGGATCGTTCAGGTCACAGAATGGTTCAGTGCCAACAAGTGACGAACCTACATGTCCATGTTGAAAAGCAATGGCACTACAATGTGAACACTGCCTCAGGTTCCTCCTTCCTGCAGGATGGTTTGTGTGTGCACATCTGTGTGTTTCATTATGCCGTAAATATAGACAGTTGCCTTTACAGCAAAAGTGAGATTTTTCAGATTCACAAACAGCAGTAATGAGTACCACGGATCTTTAAGCACAATACATTAACAGTTAAACCATCAACTGTTAAATACAAAGTATTTCAAGAAGGTTCTGCAGTTAAACAGCTATTCATAAAATCTAAACTTATTATACAACAAAAAGTTAATTTTGCATCAATAGGTAGGGATGAAATGGAAATCTTTAAATATACCTCTGAGAAACACTTCCTGAGTGTATCTGGGACTTTGCCATCCACCACATGTAGCATTCTTTCCATTTCTTCCCGTACAACATAGCTCCCGGATTCACTTGCAAAAAGACTAAAAATGTCTAGAGGAAAGAATAAATTAGTATTATCATAAATTAAACACATCCTAGTAGAAATAGATGGGGAAGGAAAAGGTTATAATTACAGAGTTATTACTAGTGTCAACCAGTTTATGAATATATAATTTATTCTTGGAAAAAAAAAAAAACCCTACCAACAATACAAATTAAAATGTGATCTTTTCAAATATACCAAATTTACAGAAATGTTAAGGTGTGATAACATGAAGTATAACAATGAACTGAGAAAAACAGGACTTCTTATACTTTGTTAATTCGAGTATAATTTAGTGTAAATTAGTGTAACCACTTTGGAAAGCAACTGACCAAATTCCAGTAAAAGTGAAGATGCTACTAGAAACTTTTAGACAGCTCTACTTGTACCATAAAGAAACTCTCACCTATATATATATGGATGAGGTACCTCAATGTCCACTGAATTATTTGTAATAACAACATTTAGGAGGAAAAAGACAATTGTCTATCAACAAGACTAGAAGTAAACTGAGATGCACACACAGAGAATAGAATATACAACAGTTTAAAGGAACAAAATGTTTCAAGATTGATAAACAGAAAAAATACAGAGAAAAAGCAAACTGTAATAAAATTTATACAGTATATCATTTATTTAAAAAGTTGAAAACCTGCAAAAGAATTAAAGACATGTTTAAGGATGTAACGAATTGTATTAAATTTCATGAAGAATGAAAGAAATTCACCAAACCAAAGCAAATGTTTATCTCTGTGGAGGGAAGCATGGGGACCAGCCCATGGAGACATGCAGTCTTCACCTTAGCTGCAGTATTTTATTTCTTAAAAAAATGATCTAGGACATATAAGACAGAATGTTAAGAAACAGTAAGTCTGGGCAGATGTACACATTACATATGTTTTTGAAATACCGCTGTAATGAGTTGAACTGCATTTCTTGGGAAAAAAAAAAAAACGTTGAAATCATAAACATCCTTAAACATGTCCCAACAGCATTGGAGGGTTGTAAAGAGTTGCAACTTTTTCACATCCTCACTAACACCTGTTACTTTCTTTTGCTTTGGCCATCCTCAAGGGTGTAAAGTAGTTCTTACTATGATTTTAATTGGCATTTCCCTAGTAATTAATTCTTTGAACATTTTTCAAGTGTTTATTGGCCACAGGTATCTCTCATTTCTCATGTATACTTTGCCTGTCATTAGAATTTTGAGGCAAATTATTCTGCACAGAGATGTAGTGTTACCATTTTGGGGTAATAAAATACTTACATTTTGCTTTCTCTTCATCTCTGCCTCTTGTGAGAAGGACAAGTCCAACTATTAAGTTATTGAAGTGTAGGCCTTTAGATGTTCCACCAAAAGAACAGTAAATCACCTAGGTGAAAGTGATAAAGCCAGTTTTAGATTTTTCAGCTGTTCAGGCATTTGATGCTGATCTCACCTTTAACAAACATTGCTTCCATCTCCAAAAAGGGCAATGGTAAACTTAGCTTCACATTTTATTGCACCTTGTCAAGAATATACTTACTCTAACATACAGAGTACTCTATATGTAGTACTCTAAATTCACTGGCTCTTACAGAGAATAATTATTCTTTCTCTTTAGAGTCTCTGTCAAGGTCTGAGAGGATAAAGGTCCTCCCCCTTCAACGGCCCCAATATGTGGTAAGGATTTCTGTGCAATTACAGAACTTCCTTTTGAACCTCTATAAAACTTCCACACATTATTTTGATGAGAAAGAAAAACATTTTCAACTATTCAGAAATATAGACACCAAAAAGACATATTTTAGACTCAAAGAATTAATATAGTTGAACTTTCTCCAAGTTCTCGGCACAAAATCTTCTAAAACCCTGAGTGACAAAAGGAAAGGAGCACTTTTTGTTCATCATAAGTAACCCTTGTCAACCATACCCAAGTTTATGCTAATGAGGTGATTTTTAGTAGCCTCTTAGATATGTTTAGAATGGGAGCTGGTTGTAGAGGAAATAAAGATATAATCAAGGGGCTAAAATTTTCGGCCCTGATTCCTAACCTCTAGGAGTATGACTAGAGATTTCATCAATCATGTCCACATGATGGCAATGCCATAGTAACTATGAACTATGGCATTTCTTGAGCTCTAGGATTGGTGAACACATCAAAGTGTTAGAAGGTGATGCCCCTATAGAGGACATGCCAGGTCTGTATACCCAGTAGGATACCCAGTTGGTATCTAGGGAGCTACAGAACTGGTTAATATGGGAGAAAAACCCCACATATCTGGTGTCAGAATGCTATGATGTAGAAACCAGTACTGATTTAGTATCTGCTGTGCAGAATTTTTATCAACAGAATGAAAAATTAAAGAATTAAAAATATGATCAAAATGAAAAAAAAATCCACTAAATGATATTTAATAGCATTCTGCTAATGCCAAAAACTATCTCTAATGTCAATAATAGCAAAACCTAGGAAAAACAAGACCAGGAATTCGGCTTCAGATAAGAGTATAACAAACATACAAAAGTTATCAGTTTTTAGTTGACACCTGCATTAAACTGGAGGAAAGTAACCAAAAAAAAAACCTCTACTGCTGAAGAAGGGACAGGATATCATCATTACTCTAGACCTGTAATGATTCCCCAGTACTGAGGGAGAGGCAGAATCACTCATCCCCCAGATCAAGGCACACAGGGCCTCCCTAAAACTGAGACAGAAATGGAGTAACAATATTGTCCCTTACCCCAGCACAGGAAATCGGGTGAAAAGTTGAATGTAAAGCAGATGGTAGAAAAATTCTTGCTAACAAGATCCCACCCTAAAAAAAGTAATCCTAGATCGCAAGTTGAAGCCCGCAGTACACTACAGCTATGAAACCGCAGCTCCACAGAATCCACTCAACTATGACTAGAATGCTCAATAGCCCATGCTAATAAAGACTGTCATCTAAACCGTCCTGTACAAAACACCCATCTTTCAACCAGAAATTATAAGTCACAAAAAGAAGCAGGTTGGGGAGGGAATTGGGAGACCTTATACCTAGGAAAAGGAAAAGAAAAAAACATGGGAACAGACTTCCAAAATGCTTTGAATGGCCCAATATAGTAAACAGAACCGAACCAAGATGAAACAGAAAAATCTGGGAATGAGAGGAAAGAAAAGAGAAAACTGAAGAGCTGTGAGACAATATAAAATGATTTAACATATATGTAATTGAAATCCTTGAAGATGAAAAAGAATGGGACTGAAGAATTGTCTTAAGAGATAAAGACCGAGAACTTTATAAACTAACAGATATAGAATCTAGAAGTTCAGAGAGCAGCAGGGTAAATCACAACCAAACCCCTGAAAACCAACTGGACAAATGACATTCAAACTACTCAAAGTCAAAGATAAAAAGAAAGTCTTTAAGGCAGTCAGAGGACAAAGAAGATACATTACATTGAGAACAGTATTTCTCACCAAAAAGTATATAAGCCAGAAGACAGGAGAATGACAGTAGAAAGAAAACAAGCTGAAAATCCTACAGGCAGCAAAAAATTATCTTTCATTTAAAAAGAAAATAGAGAAAATATATAGAAAATATGAAGAAATATAGAGAAGCCATAACCAGCAAACCTGCAGTACATAAAAAGGTGAAACAAAGGACGAAAGAACCTATGACATGATACAGATACATGTGCATATACACAAGGAAAGAAGAGCAGGGAATGGCATAAATGCAGGTAAAAATGCAAAATGTAGCTGTTTTTATTTTTTTGTTCTAGACAATAATTGACTGTCTAAAGAAATAATAGTTAAACAATTTAATGTGTGTCCAGAGCATATGTAAAAAACACATAACAACATAGAAGGTGGAAGAATAGGAAATATAATATTGTTTTATACACTAAAATGATACATTATACCATGTACCTTAAATCTTTATATTGCCAGCCAGCAAAAAATTATTTAATCATGGCACTAACCCAACAATACTTCCATTAATAATACTGCTCTATAATAAAAACAATAGTTAATGTTCAAATACTTATTGTGGTGACATATAACTGCGATTGTGTTCACCAGAATTAAGCCTCAAGATGATTCCATGAGGAAGACACTGGTAACTCCATTTTACGGCTGAAGAAAACTAGATACCAAAGAGAGTAAGAAATCTGTCCAAAGTCATTATAACTGAAGTGACAAAATAAGACAGGATTTCTGGGCTCTCCCTGGTGGCACAAAGGGTTAAAGCACAGCACTATGAAGCTATCTGCAGTCACTGCACACTTTGAATTCCCAGCCAGGGAGGTGACCCACATGTCTCAGCAGACCTCTCCTGACCCGCCCCCCGCAGTGTACTTTATCAGTTGGCCTGTTCTGCTCCCTACTCTGTCTCTGGTGAATACTCTCACCCCCTGAAGCCACTGGCCTGTACCCCAGGTCTTGTTTGCATAAATAAATAAATCTTAAAAAAAATTTTTTTCCTAAAATTAAATTCTTAACCACTTCCTAGTTATATAGTACAATTATATATGTTCTCATATATTACATGAAATGAACAGATTTCCAGCAAAAGGTTTACCAGTCTGGGAAATACTGAAACTAAGAAATTTAAAGTATTCAAAACCTCAATTTATAAACACTATGTCTTTGGCATCCCTTTACCTACAACTTAAACTTTATAACCTAGTCTCTTCACTTTAAACACTTCACTGATTTTAATATAAATAGAGTAAAAGAGTGAAGGTAAAATTAACCAAGAAATCTGGGTAAGATTTGATATATAGTTTTGCAAATAGAATTTTGTTCTGTATATTTTAGTTGGAATATACTGGTATCTGACTCCCAAAATAAAAGAACCCAACTACCTTCCAAAGCTCAAAAGTTCATTTGACAGATGAAGAAAAGAGGCCCAAGAAATCAACATCATTTGTGAATTCTAAGATATATTTTCCACCTCAGCACCCAACACATATCCTTTCATAATCCTCCCCAGATTATTTTTAAATCAATACTCATCTGATAACTGACAATGTATGAAATGTTAAGTGTGATATTCACTATTATTCAGTTTTACTTTTAGGAGTGAGAAGGGTATGCACAAGATAGCAAGGTTATTTTGATACTTTTAAGCTTTTAAGTGTTAACTGTTATTATAATTTGTTGCAACAGCTTTATTTTTAAAAGCCTCTAATAATTTTCTTAGCTGTTAGAAAAGGAGACTAAAAACCAGGTATTTCTCAAACATGAATATCCACACTGAGACTTGACATGCTATCCTAACGTATAAAATTCCTGTTTGCAGTAATGATCTCACTAGCTCCTTTCAGACAATAATGTCATCATCCCTGAAAATAATATGATTTCATAAGAGAAGGAAAATTAATCTGCACCCTCAAAGATAATGATTTATACTATAACAAGAGCCCACTTTTTGCCATGTAGTTAAAAGGTCAAAAACAGGGCCCTCCCAGGTGGCGCAGTGGGTCAGGATGCAGCACTGCAAGCTAGCCGCAGCTGCTTTAGTCCAAGTTTGATCCCAGCCCCAGAGGTGATCCACATGGCGCAGCAGATCTCTCCTGTCTCGCCCATTGCTCCCCTCAGCAGTGTACTTCACCATTCTGCCTGTTCTTCTCCGCACTCTCACTCTGATGAAGACTCTCACCAAACCCTGCACCTCTGGCTTGTACCCCAGTTCTGTATGAATAAGTAAGTCTTTAAAAAAGAGAAAAGGTCAAAAAAAGAGGAACACATGTAACAGGTTCCCCAAATTAAGAAGATTATGTTGTTTCATTTGCTGTTCCATGATCCTCGTTTTCCTTCCACTCTCTTTTGGATAAGAGGTACAATGGTATTCCATTGTTTCTAGGGCAAAGCAGTAAGTAATGCATCATGGCCTTTGGTGTCATGAGCCAGATTTTACTTATTTAAAACATTTTTTTCATTTACATCATTGTTCACTTTTGTACAATCTATGCTTTTTTGCTTTCTCCTTTCAGGTGTATTCCCTGTAAAACTCCCCCACCAGTTCACTCATGAACCATCAACAGGAGAGAAGAGCTAAGGTTTTACTTATTTATCAGTTACCTTGATAACAAACAAATCACTTAACTTCTTGAGTATTTGTTGCTTTCTACAATATTACCTGTAGGTGAAGGTAATGTGACAAAGAACAAGCCCTGTAAGGGTAGTGGTACTTTATTTTTTTAAAGATTTATTTATTTATTTGTACAGAACTGGGTTACAGGCCAGAGATGCGGAGGGTGAGAGAATTCACCAGAGACAGAGCGGGGAGCAGAACAGGCAGATAGAGGAAGTACACTGCTGAAGGGAGCAGTGGGCGGGTCAGGAGAGGTCTGCCACGCCATGTGGTCACCTCTGGGGCAGGCAGGAATCAAACTCATGCAGAAGTGGTTTAGCTTCTTAGTGCTGTGCTTTAACCCGCTGCACCACCAGGGAGGGCTGGTAGTGGTATTTTTTAATTAGTAAGAATTCTACTTTTGAATTGGTAAGAATTAGGGAAGCACCAATAAGTTCATGATTTTTGCTTTGGAAAATCTGTGTCTAGAATAAACTCTACTATAGCTTTTAAAATGTTTGATGCATAGTCAATAGAACCAAATTAATGTTTTTAAATTTTCACCTTTATGTAATTTTAGAAGGATCAACATTTTTCAATTAAAAATTTTAATGAAGGGTTGGCCCTCTCTGGTGGCACAGCAGGTTAAAGCACAGTACTGAGAATCTAAAGCCACTTCCGCATGAGTTTTATTCCCGCCTGCCCTGGAGGTGACCACATGGCGCGGCAGACCTCTCCTGACCCACCCGCTGCTCCCCTCAGCAGTGTACTTTGTCGATCTGCCTGTTCTGCTCCCCACTGTGTCTCTGGTGAAGCCTCTCATCACCCCTGAGCCTCTGGCCTGCACCCCAGTTCTGTACACACAATCTTTAAAAAAAAAAAAAAAACTTAAAAAAAAATTTTTTAATGAAGGGTTAATTTATCAGTTTTATTCCTTATCAAACATTTTCTTTACTATCTTTGAAGATGTTACTTCAATAAAATCCAATTTTTCCATATCAAATTCAGCAGATCTAAATTTGTTAATGAAGAATTGATTATTCCAGAAAGCCTAGACAACAGTCTGTGCCTTGTTACCATACTAAAAACCCAATGTGAGGGGACCTTTGAGAAGTGATTAGATCATGAGGGTTGAACAAACATGAATAAGATTAATGCCCTTATGAAAGTTCCCTTGCCACTTTCTGTGACACAAATAAGAAGATAGTCATCTCTGATCCAAGAGCAGGCCTACATCAGACACCTTGGTCCCAGTGTCCAGAACTGCAAGTACATTGTTTGTAGGTCACCCAGTCTATGTATGGTATTCTGTTACAGAGCAGCCCAAGTAAGAGTGGAAAAGAAACCTATAAATATTCCTTAGTATGTCTACTCAATAATTCAAATATCATCTATTGTCTCCAAAGGTCCAATTACACCTTTTTTTTTTAACTTGTTTGTTCAAATCAGAATCTAAAATATTATTATTGGTTGCTAGTCTTTTAATCTGCATGTTCTCTTTCTCTCTCCTTACCCACTTTCTCTTCCCCTGCAATGTATTGAAGAGCCAAGATACCTGTCTCCTGGATGTTCCCACTGTCTGCATTTTGATGATATCTGATGATATTTCCTACCCTTTGTATTTACTGCAAGGTATTAGGTCCAGAGAACTGATCAAATATGAAATGATTATTTGAGGGGTTAGAACATATACCAGTTGGGGCATCAGGAAGCACATAATGAATGCCTTTCTTTTTTTGATATTGGTAACCACTGATGATCACTGCTAGATTGATAAACTCATTAAAGGTTAAAAAATTAGGGAAATTGGGCTTCCCAGGTGGCACACAGGGTTATGTCTCAGCACTATGAAACTATCCACAGCCACTGCAGTAGAGTTGATCTCCAGCCAGGGTCACTGACCCACATAGCACAGCAGACCTCTCCTATTTTGCTTGGTGTTCCCCTTAACAGTGTATTGGGCCCTCCCGGTGGTGCAGCGGGTTAAAGCACAGCACTAAGAAGCTAAAGCCACTTCCGCATGAGTTCAATTCCCGCCTGCCCCGAGGTGATCCATATGGTGTGGGCAGACCTCTCTGACCCACCCACTGCCCCCCTCAGCAGTGTACTTCATCAGTCGGCCTGTTCTGCTCCCTGCTCTGTCTCTGGTGAATCCTCTCACTGCCCCTGCACTTCTGGCCTGTACCCTAGTTCTGTATGTATAAATAAATCTTTTTTAAAAATTATGTAAATTATAATTTTACCGTTATTTAACTTATTGGCTAGAATACTTCTTAAAAAAGAAAATTCCGGGCTCTTCCGGGTGGCACAATAGGTTAAAACACCATACTATGAAGCTCTCCGAAGCCACTGAAGCACAAGTTTGACGGGCCAGGGAGCTGACCCACATGGTGTTGCAGACCTCTCCTGACCCACCTGCTGCTACCCTCAGACCCACCCCTTTGTCAATATGCCTATTCTGCTCCTCTCACTCTGTCTCTGAATCCTCTCACCCACCACACCTCTGGCCTGTACCCCAGTTCTGTAAG
>NW_004567118.1:15277860-15292862 GCF_000260355.1 Condylura cristata | reverse complement strand
AGACCAAGTTTCGAGAACGAGCTCCCCTAGTAACCAGCATTTTGCATGTGTTGCTCCTAGAGGAATGCAGTGTATGCCTTATGGCTCTACTGGGAGAGGACTCTGAGAAGCCTGCATCTTGTTTTCGCCAGACTGTGTCCATATGCCTTTCTATTTGCTAATTTTGCTCTATATGCTTTTGCTCATAATAAATCACAGCAGTGAGTATGATTATATACTGAGTACAGTGAGTCCTTCTAGCAAATCATGAATATGGGGTGACCTTGGAGACACACACCCCCTTCAGTGTCCAAAGAGGACACCTCTCTCCAAATTTGAAAATAAATTCACAGATCCAAGATGCCCAAAGAATCATAAAAAACCAAATTAGGGCACATAATTTCAATGATAAAGAAAGTCTTCAAAGCAATGAGGACACATTGCATAACAAAAAAAAAAAATTACCACTGACTTCTAATCACAAATAATGCAAGCCACAAGACATTAGAAGAAACACTTTAAAAGATGAAAGGAGGAAAAGGATTTTGTATCCTACAATATAAGCAGCCAGTGTAAATGAGGGCAAATAGAAAATTATCTAAGTAGACATTTCTCCGAAGAAGATAAACAAATGACCAATAATCATATTAAAAAGATGTTCAACATCCTTAGACATTAGGGAAATTTAAATCAAAATCACAATGAGATACAACTTTATACCTATTAGCACAGCCATAATTAAAAAAAATTGGAACATTCTTGTTGGTAAAGATGCGGGAAAATGGGATCCTCATATATTCATTGCTGGTGTGAATGAAAAAGTGTCCAGCTGCTGTGGAAAACAGGTTAGTGGTTTTTCAAAACAGTAAACATAAAATCATCATATGACCTGGAAATTCCAGTCTGAAGTATAGCTAGCCAAAGGACCTGAAAAGCGGTACCCTAACAGATACTACTTATAGGCCACTGTTCACGGCAGCAATAGCAAAAAGCCCCAAACCAACAGTTGAAAGGAATGAAGTTCTCATTCATACTACAATGTGGATGAACAACACTGGAAGCATTATGCTAAGTTCCAGCCATAAAGCAACAATAAATAGAACTGGCAAAACGTAAATTTGATGAATTCTTTGTTCCACCACAACATAGTAAATAACAATTTTTTAATTAATAAAATAACCTTATAATCATTGAATATACTATTGCTCACATTTTCCCACTAAAGTTCAATTCAAACTTTTATTAAAGTAAATTTAAATTTTTTTGCAAGAGATCTCATACAGATAGACCAACCCTCTCAAATGCTTAACCCAAGCTAGTCCATAAATTAACAAAAAATTAATTAGCCTCTCAAGATTAAAAATGGTACAATAATCAAACTAATTAATATGGTCATCATAGTATCTAGGCAAATATATAACAAGGTCTCATAGTACTTTCAGATAATACGATGAACTGTAGATTCAATAATTATAGCTAGTATTATGCAAATGTGGTTGAAACATTTTTGAAATACACTTTATTTTATATATATATATATATATATATATAGTTTTATTGTAACTGTTAAACATCTTTTAGTATTTATTTGGATCATGGCATGGAAGGTATGCGTCCATTTTATAAGTACCAAAACTGGAGAAATGGGTAACAAAATAGATAACAGAATATGGAATCAAATTCACCTTGGTTTGGGATATGGCTAAAGGCAACAAAATTAAATGTAATGCATTTAACTGTAAATATAAGCACAAAAGAGTGATCCAGTTTGGAAATTTTTGCCAACAGAGCTATGACCTTTTTGCTTAAAGTAATATAATTCTGTGCTGTATGGTGATGATTAAAGAATTAAATATTCTCCTACTGTTCACTAATCTAATTCCATTTTGAGAACAGCATGGGATTAACCCATATGCATATTAACTACAGTTAAGGAACAGCAGTGGGAAAAGATTTGTTCACGTGCATGAATGGTAAAGTTCCAGTTTCCAAAATCAAATAGCTGAATTCCTTCTCTGAGAAGTGGCACATTTCCAATGGGGGGCCCCAGTGGAAACAGCAAAAACTTGGGGACTGTCATACTGTGAGAAAAGTCCTATGTCTAAAGTCAAAAAATGAGGCTTGGATTATTTCAGGTGAATCTATAGAATGTTTCAATGTCCCCTAATTTAAATGATGTGAAAACCAAAAACAAATTTCACTAAATTCACGAAATCTTGCAGTTTCAATTTGACTTTCCACATCCATTTATAACATTCTGTATTTAGCAAAGCACAAAAACTTCAATACTGCTAAGAGTTGAACAGAGAAGGATGTTTGACTAAAAAAAATAGGAACATTTTTTCTAAGTCAATGGGTTATTTATTCAGCCGTAAAAAGGAGTGAATTTCTGACATGGATGAATTTTAAAAATATGTTAAGTGAAATAAACCACATAAAGGACAAATACTGTTTGCATCCATTTACATGAAATCTTCAAAACAGGCAAAATCTTAAAACAGAAAATGAACTGGGGAGGAGGATTGAGAGTATTCTTCCTGCTTTTTTAATGGATACAGAGGTTCTGTTTGAGGTGATATAAAAATTTTTAAAAGACTTATGTATTTACATATATAAGAACTGGGGTGTAGGACAGAGGTGTGGGGATAAGAGGATTCACCTGAGGCAGAGTGGAAAAGGAACAGGTGGATCTACTGAAATACTCTGCTGAGTGGAGCAGCAGGTGAGACAGGAGAGGTCTGCTGCACAATGTGGGTCAGAACTCCTTGGCAGGGATCAAACTCATTGCAGTGACTGGTGAAAGCTTGATAATCTCTGTGACACAAGGGAGGCCATGATGTAAATTTTTTCAAAAAGGGTAGTAATGATGGTTCTATAACATTGTGAATGTAATTAATGCCTCTGAAATGTACACTTAAAAATGGTTAAGGTGGCAAATTTTGCTATACAGATTTTACCACAAACATTTATCGGCCCTCCCTAAGCTCAAGAGGATCCAGCAAAGAATATGACTCACTTGAGGCATAACCTACCTCACTCACATGGGTTTGAGGCTTCATAAATAGCTAAAAATTTCAAAGGCTGATTAGCATATCCAATAAAATCTAACCCAAAGGAAACCCTTAAATAACTTATAAATAGTTCTAATTATTAAACAAACAAGAAAATCATTCCCAACATATAAACTATATATGTGTGTGTATATTAGTTATAGACACACATTAGTTATATATATATGTGTGAGAGACAAACCATTTTTAGTCCAAAAATCTTTTTAATACACAGCTTTTAAATTACCAGTACAACTGAGCTGGTGGTCCTCTTTCAGGGTCCTTAAGTATACCTGGATGACAAACTCCAATTTTAAAGAACAAAAACAGTGTACCAACAGAAGTACCCCCCAACCCTCCAAAACTAAACCAAGAAAACATAGGAACTTTATGGGAAAAAGACTGAAGCCAAAGATTTTGCAAATGAGTTCATACTGTGACTTCTACCAAGAGCAGAAAATCCAAAGAACACAAACTGTTATGTTTCTTGTCTTTAACTGTTGATATATTGGTGCCTGTATTAGTAGATACACTAACCCACCACACAATTATAGAACCGTATAGAATTTAACACTCACAAACACACACATACACTGGGTAAAGCGGAATCAGATCATAGATAGTATTTATTGTTAATATACTCACTGTGATGTTAATCACAAAATGTTACCCTTGGGGAAACAGGGCAAAGCAGAAAATAGATCTCTAAGTATTTTTATAACTGAATATGATTCTATTTTTTTCTTAATGAAAATTTCTATCAAAAATTTAGGGTGAGCATGTATTTAGAATTCTAAATAAATATACCACAATTTAGAGAGAATTTTGTATTAAGTATTGTTTTAGTATTTATCTTAAATATTTTCTCCCTACCACTAGTGTTAATAGCTAATTTTTCTCCTAAGAGCACAATGATCAAATTTAAAAATTCCTCAAAGAATTTTTAATCCACACATTCAGAATATGAATTAATTAAAAATAAGAATATGACACTTTTCCAATTAAAAAGTGGGAACACAACCTATTCCTAATACCAATAAGTAATAAAAATTACATATTACAGGGGCCCTCCCTGGTGGTGTAGCGGGTTAAAGCACAGCACTAAGAAGCTTAAGCCACTTCTGCATGAGTTCAATTCCCGCCTGCTCCGGAGTTCCACATGGCTGGCAGACCTCTCCTGACCCGCCCGCTGCTCCCCTCAGCAGTGTTACTTCATTGATCTGCCTGTTCTGCTCCCCGTTCTGTCTCTGGTGAACCCTCTCACCCTCCGCATCTCTGGCCTGTATCCCAGTTCTGTATGAATAAATAAATCTTTTTAAAAAAATTACATATTACATCATTTTTGTGCCTCTATATGACAGCATCAAATAGGGTATGGAAGAAACAGTGAAAAAGAGAAGTAATTTAATTGGTTTTCCTTGCTGCCAACATTTTGTAGAACTTTAATCAAAGATAAATGTAATATAACTTCCCTTACATGTGATTATCATTTGCTTTTACTCCACCATCTTCCTCATCTCATTACTAAGTATCTTGTCTTTAAAGGCTTATTTTCTCAGATTTTCAAAAGTTCTTTAGGATAGAGCAAGATTTGACTTCATGTTATATATATATCATTCACATTTCTTAAATTCTGTAATGAACAAGGTTCTTCTAACCTTTGTGAATTAATTAAAACTGCCTCAAACTGACAGCAAGCTATAATAAACAATGTTTTCAAATATTCATTAAAAACATTATTTCAAGATACCATATTTAGAGAAATGCAAAGCAAAACTTAAGAGAGACCACAAGATATCTACACTGAAAACACAACAAGGGACTAATATTCACCAATAAAGAGGAATGAAGAGCTATACACTGGAATCTAATATTTTTTCTAGCTTCATCTGAGTAAACAAAGTCTTAGAAGACCATATGATTCTATTTATAGGAAAGATCTAGAATAAGTAGATATATAGAAATAGGACAAAGATTAGTATTAACTAGCCTATGTCTGGGGAAGGAGGAAATGAAAACAGGGATGTTGTAAAGGGTAAAGGGTTGATTGTGGGGGTGATGGTGAACTAGCACCCCTGAACTCAGTCCATGGAGATTTCCAGCTAGCTTTCCCCTTTTTCTGCTTCACATTTTAATCAATGATCCTAAGATTGGATATTTGTCCTCACAACTGCAGCATTGTTTAAATAGCCAACATATGAAAACAACCCATGTGTCCACTGATGCAAGGACAAAATAAAAAGGAATATATGATTGAATAAAGAAATACATACACAGACACAGTGGAATATTTTTCAGTCATTAATGTAAAAAAAATAAATTTTGCCATCTCTGACAACAGAGATGGACCTTAGGGCATTAGAAAAATAAGCTGGGCAGAGAAAGACAAATACAGAGTGCTCTCACTTACATGTGGAATCTTAAAGGGAAAAAAGCTCAGAGAGGGCCTTCCCTGGTGGCGCAGCAGGTTAAAGCACAGCACTAAGAAGCTAAAGCCACTTCCACATGAGTTGGATCCCTGCCTGTCCCAGAGGTGACCCACATGGCGCGGCAGACCTCTCCTGGCCCGCCCACTGCTCCCCTCTGCAGTGTACTTTGATGATCTGCCTGTTCTGCTCCCCACTCTGTCTCTGGTGAATCCTCTCACTGCCCCTGCAGCTCTGTCCTATACCCCAGTTCTGTATGCACAAAGAAATAAATCTTAAAAAAAAAAAGCTCATAGATTCAGAGAATAGGTACTGGTTGTTGCCAGAGGCTGGAGAGAGAGAAAGTTGTATGAAAGTGATCAAAAACTCCAGCTATAAAATACATGATAACACTAGTTACTAATACTATATTATACCTGAAAGTGGCTAAAAGAATAGATCTTTTAATTCTTACCACAAGAAAAATATTTTGGATCTTGGTTCTATGTGTAGTGACAGATGCTAACTAGATTTATTGTGTTGATCAATTCACAATATATACAAAAATATCAAATTAGTATGTGGTGCACCTAATACTTCACATTCGATTATATCAATTTTTAAATTGGTATAATAATTCTCATATTTATCATCTAGTGATAAAAATAGAGAGAAAAGGTTTAGCTCTGTTTTATAACTCTTATCCCTACATTGTAAACTAAAAATTGAGCCTACTAAAGATGAGTCTTAAAAAACAGTTAACTACTATACACACACACACACACACACTGAGTTCAGGGGTGCTAGTTCACTATCACCCCCACAATCAATCCTTTACCCTTTACAACATCCCTGTTTTCATTTCCTCCTCCCCCAGACATAGGCTAGTTAATACTAATCTTTGTCCTATTTCTATGTATCTACTTATTCTGTTACAAACAGAAATTTATCAGGTAGTAATATTTAAATACCTAGACATGAGGAGGGAGGGGAATGAGAAAATTCAGATGCCTTCCTTCTACATTCATCCAACTTTAGCAAATGTTCGTGGATTTTCCTACCATTTAGAATTCTTTTATATGAACTTTACAGCTTCCAAAGCTGACATGTCATAAAGCATAAAGGAATTAAGTGCTACCTAGATTTTACCAGCTAAATTTTAGCAGTACTTAACATGCCAATTATAATTTAAATCATAGTTATTTTTTCCTTATAATGCCAATAAAGAAATGTGTTATTGAACATAAGTCAAGACTGATTTGAAAAGGATACCAATTATTTTATCATCTAATACACTAGTCAGAGGTCAGTAGTCTTTGTCAATATGCCAAGGATTCAAAATAAGTGACTACACATAAGTTAGCTTATTTATGAGTATCTTCTAGTAGAAGTGTAAGTGAGTAACTTCTTTGACATATGATATACCACTCAGAACTTTCATAATTATAGAATATATTAGATGCAATATTTTATAGAACAAGTTCACTAGCCCCATTAGGCTTCATAACATGTCAGCTTGTCTACAGTTGTTCAACAGTTTATGAAGCTGTTGAAAAATTACCCTGGGATAAAACATAGCAGTAAAGAAACGAGACAATCATGCATTTTTTAAAAGTTTATATGAAACTTCTTTTATAAGAACAGTGATATATTCTGATTCTGTACTATCTTCATCTAATACACTCTTTGTAATATTTTTTGTCAGTTCTCACAAAGAGAATTACTGAAACAAAAACATTTAGAACTAGTGTGATTACTACATTATAAACAAAAAGGCAGTTAAGATAAAGACTAGTCATATTTTACAGATTTAGTGCAGAGAAAAATTTCAAACTGAGTGCTTAGTGTTCTTCTGTCAGATACATAATTTTAAGACCAGGCTTTATTGTGACATGAAAACTTAGTTGCTTTTCTGTGGCTGATATAAACACATTGTTATTTTAGTATCTTACAACAGTCAATGATAATAACATCAAGTGCTCACAATCAATAAGCAGAATTGTAAAAAGTAGTTACCCATGATGCTAGTAAATCCAACATAAAGTAGTCAACAATACAGATCAACTATCAATAAAATACAGGCCACTATATGTTATAGTCTCCTACTAGATTTTTATTTCTCCTATTGGACTATCTAGCATAGGTATGTCCCTAGTCCCAAGGAGTGTCTAAATGCAATATTAAAACATCAGCAAAAATGTAGGGCCCTCCTTGATGGCACAATGAATTAAGGCTCAGCACTATGAAGTGATCCACAGCCACTACAGCTCAAGTTCTATCCTGCCCAGGGAGATGACCCACATGGCACAGCAGACCGCTCCTGACCTGCCCACTACTCCCCTCAGCAGTGTATTTCACTCTGTCTGCCTGTTCTGCTGGCTAGGGAGGTAACCCAGGTGGTGTAGCAGATCTCTCCTGAACCACCCACTGCTCCCCTCAACAGTGTACTTCATCAATCTTCCTGTTCTGCTCCTCACTCTGTCTCTGGTGAATCCTCTCACTGTCCCCCATCTCTGGCCTGTGCCCAGTTCTCACATGCATAAATAAATAAATACCAATAAAGAAATATGTTATAAAAATTTTATTTTAAAGAATAAATATGTTATAAAAAATGTTATAAATTTTATTTTAAAAAATAAAAATAAATTTAGAAAATTTATTAATAACATTACTATATTGTTAATTATTAACAATTAACATATTAAGAACTAACACCAATAAATAGATAAATTATAAAAATAAAGGATTAAATACACTGTCTTTTTAAGGTTAGCATCCTTTTACACTAAGATTCCCAAAATACCTTTCCTAAAATACCTTGCATGTCAATGACATGTTTTATTTCTATTATAAAGAAAAACACTGATTAAGTAGGGAATACATTCTCTTCCCAATTTAAGTGGTTCTCATGCTTTTCTAATAGAAATATTTACAGTAAAAGAAAGCTATTGTGCCTCAAAATATAAATTTTAAAAACCTGGCCAATCTAGTTGATCCTCTTCACCCAGATTTCACAAGGCCCAAACTTTGCAAAGGATTTTAAGAAAGCACTCACAAGGGCCACAGTGGGATGACCACTTCCTTAGCTTTGCAACAAGTGAGCTTGTTTATAATTCCCATTACTTAGCTTGATTTATTGGAAGCTATAAAATACAAATTTCAATTCTTAGCCTATCCATCCACTAAAATTGAATTCAAGTTTCAAAACAAACTGCCTAAGCCTATAGTCCCAATTTATTTAACACATACCATTTCTCCTTCAGGAAATAACTTTGTACAGTTCAGGCATGAGTTATATACAAAAATTCTCACCCTTTTCCAAATGTAAAAGCTGATTAAGTCTATCTTCTCTGACCTGCCTATCTTGGAGAGGTGCCTGAAATAAGTCCCAAATTCACTTTATATGAATGCTGAAACTATTCCAGAATTGAACTTAACAGAATTTAATCATCCTTTGAGATTACTATGTAAGAATCTATAAAAACTTCCTTTCCAAAGAAAATACCAGAGTTTGACTAAAGATAGAAGTATTTAGTTTCTTAAAATACTGTAAAATTTATACAACCTATTATTTAATACATATACATTAATGCTACACACTGAATGTATCCTTCTCCACTTAAAGTAAGAATAAGGTTAATAAAAAAAGAGGGCCAAAAAATCATCATCATTAAAGACATTTGTAAAATTTCTATTTGTGTTTAATAATGTACTAGTTAACTACACTGAAACTATCATTGTATATTTTATAATTTAAAATTAAGATCATGTTAGTAAAACAATTACTTTAATTATTCTAGCTAGTTGTGACTTTTAACAGTACAAAGGACAAAGCAACAGTTTTGGGTGAAATGCAATTAATGAAATATTCACAGAAGAATGATGCTGTGAGAAGTGGAAAAAAATTTTAAATACATAAAAACAATGGTGGTGGGGGAACTACAGGAAATATTCCTGAGGGAAGAAACCAAATATTGTACAAAACTGAGCAATGATGTAAGAAAATAAATAAATTTTTAAAAGAAAAAAAAAATGATGCTGTGAGGTATTCCACTTCCACCTTAGGTATAGAGAGCCTAAAATGAGTATCACTCCTAACTTAAAAATGAGAACAAGTCAGATAAACTATCAGACATTATTTTTTGAGTCCATCAGGACTGTTGAGATCATAAGGTAAGTAGAATGACATCCCAGGCAGGGCAAATTTCTCCAAAACCCAGGAGGAATGCATGAATTGCATCTCCAGTGGCAGAATAAAGGAGGCAGATCAGATGTCATACAAGGGAGTATTTTTTTAAAAAGAAGAAAAATCAGCTAAATTTTTAATAAAGAGCCACTAAGCTATTTTCTGACTTAAAGATTTGACTATTCTCACCACTTCATATAAAATCACAAAATATGTGATCTTGTATGTTTCACTTCTTTGACTTAGTGTCTTGAAGATTCATCCATGCAAATATGAAGGGAAAAAATGCCTTTTGTTAACAAATAATATTCTATTGTAGTATGTGTGGCTACACTTTGTTCAACTGGTAGACATTTGACTGTAAGCTGAAAGCTATAAAGCGCCATTGAAAGAAGCATCATTTAAAACCTATGTAAATGAAAAGACATTCTGATTTCATGAATCAGAAAACTTAAATACTGTAAAAATGGCAATTTTCTCCAAATTAACCTATACATTCAATGCAATCCCAATCAAAATCCTAACTTTATTTTGCCGAAATTGTAAAGTTGATCATAAAACTTCAGTGGATTTTGTAAGGACCCAGAATATCCTAACAACATGAAAAAGAACGAATGACATTTTCTAATTTCAAAACTTACTACAAAGTTAGAGTAATCAAAACAATATGAAATTGATACATGGGCAGACACAGAAATCAAAAGAACAGAACTGAAACTCCCAAAAAAATCTCATGCTTAGGGTCATCAAGACTGCAAGACAGTTGAGTGGAAAAAGGGCAATTTTTCAAGAAATGGTGCTAGGTCAACTGGAGATCCATTTACAAAAGAATTAACTTGGATTCCTCAAACTAGTGATACATTTAGTTAACACAAAATGAACAGACATAAATGTAAGAGCTAAAACTTGTAGGAAAAAATGGAAGAAGGGCCTCCCTGCTGGTGCAAGGGATTAAGTCTCAGCATTATGAAGCTATCAGCAGCCACTGCAGTTAAAGCCCCCAACCAGAGAGCTGACCAACATGATGCAGCAGACTCTCCTGCCTTGCTCACTGCTCCCCTCAGCAGTGTATCTCAGTCAACCTGCCTGTTCTACTCTGTACTCTGTCTCTGGTTAATACTCTCACCTCCCCTGCACCTCTGGCCTGCACCCCAGTTCTGCTGGTATAAATAAATAAATCTTAAAAAAGAATAAAAATTTAAAAACCCAATTTAAAAAAGTACATGAACCTGAATGGAGATCTACTTATAGGTGTACATATGTGCAAATGTAGGCCTTGATCTGTATAAAGGATTATATGTGATTCAAACAGATGAGTCAGATAGTCTGACTTAAGTTTTCTCCAGCTCCATGAATTACAATGAGGTTGACAGTTTTGACTTTGAGACAGGAGCTGAGAATATACAAGCAAAAATAATAAAAAATTAATCAATTAAAAAAAGAAAGGAGGGGGGTAAAAGGCTGAAAAAGTACTTATCTCTGAATTGGAAGTATACTGTATTAATTACTGAAGATTCCATTTAAGTACCTCTTATAACTGGCCGCTAACACAATTTTATTCCAAGCTTTTATATTATAATCACATTTAAGACAAAGATTTAAAAAAATATGAGGATAAATTCATTCTGAAACAGATCATGACAGTACATACATGCACACATACATATATATACATCTTATACACACAAACATATATACCCCAAAAATATTAAATTTAGTAGTTTTAAAAGGGAATTATTTATATCAATTTAACATATTCTAACTCTACCTAAAATTTTAGGGAGGATTTTAAATCAGCCTTTATAAATTTCAATATGCTCATTTTTCACTTACAACATTTAATTTTACAGAATTAGGTTTGACTCACTAATAAAAAGGTTCTCCTTCAACAAAACTTGTAAGATATACTCCCAATATAGAGTATGTCAGAGTAATAAAATTTATGAGACTAAGAAGGCAGTCAAACAAATGGTCTCATGATTGTTCTAATAAGCAGCTGTTAACGCTCAGGAAATACAGAGGAAGCAGACTTGTAGCTCTGCAGTACTTCCATTTGATTATAAGAACACAGGGATATGGACACCTAAAATAAGACCTGTTTGCTGGGTAAACTGAGCTGCTATATGAGAAAGAATGAAACTAGACTAGTATCTCACTCCAAACACAAAGCCAATGCAAAATGGATAAAAGTGTTGAGTGTAAGATCTGAAACCGTAAAATATAGAGCATAGGCATAACACTCCATGACATACTTCTCAGAGACATCTTTAAAGCCTCATCCTCAGAAGCAAAGAAAATGAAGGAAAAGATAAACAGCTTGGACTATATCAAACTAAAAAGCTTTTGTACAGAAAAAAAGGATAATAACCAAAACAAAGAGATACCCACAGATTGGGAGGAAATATCTGCACCCCATAAAATAAGGGATTGATAACAAAGATCTACAAAAAGTTTACACAACTCAACAAAAACAAACAAACCAGTCAAAAATTGGACAAAAAAACTAAAAAGACTCTTCTCTAAAGAGAAAATACAAATGGCCAACAGGTGTATGAAAAAAGTGCTCGACTTCACTTAGAACCAGAGAAATGCAAATCAAACCCACTATGAGACACCACTCACTTTGGAGAGAATGGACCATATTTAAAAAAAAAACTGACAACAAATGCTGGAGAGGATGTGGAAAAAGAAGAGCCCTCTTCACTGCTGGTGGAAGTGCAAACTAGTCGATCACTATGGGAAGCTGTGCAGAGGTTCCTCAAATTACTAAAAATGGAGCTGCCATATGACCCAGCAATTCCACTCCTTGGAATCTACCCAAAGGACACAAAGGATACCTGCACCTCTATGTTTACTGCAGCACTATTCATAATAGCTAAGGTATGGAAAAAACCTAAATGCCCAATACAGATGACTGGATCAAGAAGATATGATACATATACAGAATGGAATGCTATTCCGTGATCAAAAAAAAAAAAATAAAACTCACGCCATTCACAGCAACATGGATGGAAAAAATAATGGATGGTTTCACTTACAGGAAGAACATGAGGAAAGCAAACAAAGGGTCCAAGAAAAGAAGACAGAATTTACAGGCAAATTATAGGTCTGAGGCATACAGCAGGGGAAGGGGAGGAATAAGGGTCAAACAGGGGAGGGAAGAACATAAGGGACTATGGTGATGGCTCATTGGTGATATGGTGGTGGGTGACTTCTGGGAACTACATTTGAGAGGAGAAATCAAATAGTGTACAGAATCGAACAACAATGTTTGAAAATAAAAAGTTTAGTCAAGAAACAAAATTTCAATTAACAAAATAATAAACAAGACCTACTCAGCAAGAAAAATAACTATGGGGAAGATTAAATTCTTTAAGTCCAGTTGGCTCCACAAGAATTCAGGCTGATGGGTGACTATCTAAAAAGAAAACCTAGAACATGAAGATCACCTCAGCGACTTTTGGAGGTACTCCATCTCCGAGCACTTCCCTGATGAAGCAGTGCTGGCCCATGTAACATGACAGTCCACAGGTTCTCTTGAAGGCATCTTTCAATCGTTTCAGCTCTACATCTGTAACTAAAGTTCAGAAACAGAAGATGGTTAAGAAACCAGAAATCTCTCAAAATGTTACTTTTTAAACCTTGTTTCTAATAAAAATGATATTACATCTTTACAGATAAAGTTTAAAATATCTATATATTTAAGTCATAATTCTAATATTTTTCAAATCCACTCTGGAAAATAATGAGAACTCTTGACTCACTATCTTCAAACACACAAATTCTAAATGGGGAGAAGGAAGAGGTGGAAAACATTTTAAGTTAGCCGGTAAGCTAAGTAACATTAGTCACTAAACTGGTTTCAGCAGGAATGCACTAACTAGTTCCTCCTGGATAAGTACATTGGCACTCACTTAGCACATGTCTATCAGCGTGGACAGCCCCCAAGTTTAGCTTAGGTTTTATCATTATTTGTAAATAGTAAACAATCGAAAAATTCTCTACAAGAAGAGAAAAAATAAATACCCTATATTTTTACGTAATCAGTACAATGATGAGACATAGAAATGGTAACTTTAGCCCATGTTGGCAAAAAGAGACTTCTGGACAGAAGGAAAATGATTACATAAAAATGTAAAAGCAAAGGGACAAGGGCATGCCAGGCAAAGATAATTTGTTTTCAAAGCACAAAATATAGAGCTTATATAGAACTGTATGTTACTAAAATAAAATAAATAAGGCAATAACAGTAAATGACAAACCTAAAGAGGTATTCATAAACATTAATCAAGTCATAGTCATTCAGTTCTGGAGAAATAAGGAAAGTCAGATACAATTCAGATAACAAACTCCAAACAAATAGGAGACACAGGACAGACTGATAAAATCCAGATAGTTCACCCTATGTTGTGATGCTCAAAACAGAGTATTAGACACTAAGATACTGCCACAGAGCCATATGTACTGAAACAGTATTTTTATTGATTCAAAAGATACAGATTAAAAAACTAGATTAATCTGTGGATAATATACACTAAAGTGTCTACTGTACAGGTAAAATTACGCATTTTAAAAATAAAAATGTGGGCAGGAAAATGTAATATCAATGAGGAGTGGTAACTGACCTAAGCATACCAAAAAAGTTGAATCTAAGCTTTAGTAGTTAAAAGAGGTGAACAAGAGGTGTCCAGAGACCCACAGAAGCATAGGAATTGATGCTACCAACCACCAGGAAAGACAGGGAGATAAAAGGTGAAATTAAATATGCCTTAAAAAAGTCAGATTGGTTGAAATTCTGTGTAAGCAGTTAGACCTATACCATGCAACTTGATACAGTCAGGCACCAATCTACCATCTACATATACAACCACCACTTTCA
This sequence comes from Condylura cristata, assembly GCF_000260355.1. Taxonomy (NCBI): domain Eukaryota; kingdom Metazoa; phylum Chordata; class Mammalia; order Eulipotyphla; family Talpidae; genus Condylura; species Condylura cristata. Next base: position 15,278,363 of record NW_004567118.1, on the reverse strand, counting down.
CACCAATTTTTTATGTGTAGATCTAGATCAAAAAGTCAGATACATTCTTTGGAGAAAGTGAGACAGAAAGGCTCCATGCATGGAAATGCCAGATTTAGCTGAAAGTTACAGGAGGGATAATGAGGTATGAAAAACGGTGGGGATTAAGTAAAAATTTTACATCTAGCAGCCTTTTCTTGAGATGTATATATATATCACTTAATCAGTATAAATGAGGATTCTTCTCTGAAGAAAGTAAATGATCCAGAACTGTTACTGACATAGGTGGGAGAAGGTAGGCTTCCATGCTCTCTACAGAAATGGCTGGGTTCCAAACTAATCACTCAAAAAGGTAGATCTACAAGACAAGAAGTGATATAATTCAACACATAACTCTTATAAACCTTTTAATGCACCATTCTTAAAAATAAATGGACAGGCCCTCCCTGGTGGCACAGCGGGTTAAAGCACAGCACTGAGAATCTAAAGCCGCTTCCGCATGAGTTTGATCCCCGCCTGCCCCG
>NW_004567118.1:15277087-15277760 GCF_000260355.1 Condylura cristata | reverse complement strand
AAATAAATCTTTAAAAAAATAAATAAATAAATAAATAAATAAATGGACAGATAGTTCTTATAATGCTAAAGGCATATTTACCCTATGTCATAGTAATTCCATTCTTTGTTATTTACCTAAAAGTAATCAATGTACATCAGAACTTGTGGCCAAAAAAATAAAACAACCACCTCTCTGTCTATGAATAGTTGAATAAATAAATGTGGTATACCCTTACAATGGAAGAGTATTCTGCAATAAACCTGAAGAACTACTTCATGCAACAACCCAAAAACTACACTAAGCAAAAGAAGTCAGACACAAAAGAATACTTTATGACCGCATTACATGAAAGTTTTAGAAACAAAACTAACTGTAGTCACAGATATGACTGACACATGGTGGAGAGAGGGGTATGGGTGTAACTGAATGGAACAGAGACTGTAAAGAGACCATAGCAATGGAAATATTTCATGTATATGATTGGGGTGGTGGTTACACAAATGAATACATTTATTAAAACTTATTAAGGCCCTCCCTGGTGGCGCAGCGGGTTAGGAATGCACTAACTAGTTCCTCCTGGATAAGTACATTGGCATTCACTTAGCACATGTCTATCAGCGTGGACAGCCCCCAAGTTTAGCTTAGGTTTTATCATTATTTGTAAATAGTAAACAATCGAAAAATTCTCTAC
>NW_004567118.1:15257558-15276987 GCF_000260355.1 Condylura cristata | reverse complement strand
AAAAAAAAAAAAACTTATTAAACTGAATAGTTAATTAAAATCTGTGTTTTGTATATGTACACTATATACCAATAAAGTAGACTTTAAAAAAAATGAATAAACAGGCAAGGAACTGCATATATGGAGAAAGATTTCAACAAGAAAGGTACCAAAACAAACATATGGGCAAGAATGAGAAGAAATGATTAAGAAAAAGATACTGTGTATCTCCAAATATTCTTGGGAGGAAAAAAAGAAAACCACATTCAAATAGCAAAAGTATTAAAAAATCTAATAATGAGAAAGTAAGAATAATATCTTGCACCCTTTCCAGAAAAATGAAAAGACAATGTCAGACAATAAAATCAGGAGGTAAGCAAAGGGAATTAAAGGGGAATACTGACTTCAAAATGACAGAGAACTCTCAGGATAATTACAATATAACAGGATAATTACAAGAAAGACACTGTATAGCAGGCCTAGAGAGTAAGACCAGATTAAAAATGAAGAGCTTCTGAGTAAACATGGAGACTGAAATGGAAACCAACTGTTATGTCTCCATAGTGGAAGTAGTTTTGAGAGATAGATCACTCAAGGACAGGATTTACTTTAGCTTTTCTTAACCTAAGGAAGAGAAGCATATCAAAGAGCACCTGTAGTAGCCTATCATGAGAATTAAGAAACCAATAGAAAAAAAAATCAGATAACACTGAAAGCCACAGGACTAGAAACATGTATTTTTCAAGCAGACCTATAAACAGAAGATAAGGCAGTATTGAAGGCAAAGAGCCAGGGAGATATTTTCACCCCTCATATCAAGGGAATTTAAAACAAATATCATTCAACAAAAGTCTCGACAATTTCATCTTGATTTTTCAAATATTCGACTGGTGAGAATTAATAACTTACAATCAAATATTAAGATCTAGTAAGGAAAAGAAATTACTTGAAATCACTTTCTGACTTTAACAAGAAAGTAAAAACATTCAAAGAGCAGATACTGAAACAGAGAGAAAACAAAGACTGCAGCGTTCACCATTGAAACAGAATCTTTCTTGGAGCTTCAGTAAGATCCTCTTGATATGAAAAAAATGAAAAGGTATTAAGCCCTTACTTATATGTTAACCACTGTGTAGGCAACAGAGAACATACAAATAATAAGACAACCAACTTTGCCTTTGGGGAACTCACACACCTAAGAGACACTTAGATAAAGTCTCCTTGTTGACAATTTCTTCTACAGTATGACATTCTGAAGGCCCACTCCCCATTTGAGCTATTAATAAACCTAATACAGCAACTTACCAACTAAACAACTTAATCATCAGTTACACTGTTTTTAAGAGAAAACTGTACTCTACACAGATTTACAGATTATATCAACTGACTGTGACTGATGGGACTGGATGGATCTGAAGTAAAGAGATAACTTCAGGAATTCCACATGTGGTGTTAAAACCACCAACCTCATCTGGATTGGAGGATGAACAGCCTTCAAACAAGACAATGGTGTTAAGCCAGTGATGATGTCCTATTCCTCTCATTGCTTGGCTTTCTGAGGAGGATGAAGGCAACAGTGTACTCTGGTAAACTAACACTGAATTCATTTCAAGAGATCTAAAGAATTCTTAAAAAAAAAAAAAAAAAGATAATCTAGCTGTCAGAGCAACAGACTCAGGACAGTGGGCCTGTGCTTCACCAATACCCTCCACTATTTCTGAACCACAGTCCAGTTAACCTTTACCAGCATTATAAATAAATATTATCTTTAAAAATGAAAATGTGTATAAGCCCCATTCAAAAGCCAGAAATATAAGATATCGTCCTTATGTCTATTTTCAGACCTGAGAGGAATAAAAGCTGTAGAATAAAATATTATGTGACTTCTTTGGTCTGGAACATAAGTTCAAGAAAAAAAAAGGAATTATTGGAGATAGGAAAGAGTAGTGATTCAAAGTTCAAAAACTGATACACCTACAGGAACTTTAGAAGGGTAACTTAAGTGGAGGGTCTGTGGTACCCTGAGAGCAAGTATCTCTTTTTTAGTATGTAATTACTACTAAATTCCAAAACTCGGCTACAACGTAAGAGTGAAGAAACAATATAAATTTCTGTTTAATCTCTCTACATTCAAAGTATTGGCTGCCAATTAAAAATAAATTAAACAATATGCAGCTTCAACAAAGCCTACCAGGTGCCAGTTGGGCAACCTCTGGCCAAAGGGTTAAAGACATAAGTAAATATACACTGTCACTTACAAGTTATTTAATATCCCTGTATTTGGCTTACTCGTCTGTAAAATGGACGTAATACCACCTAATTTCTGGTAGTGTTATAAGGATTCAATAAGAATGAAAATATATACATATATGAACTTAATAAAGAAAGGAAAAAAATGTATGTAATAAATGACTGACTGGGAAGAAAGATTTCTAGCAGTAATGAAAATCTCCCCTCTTTACTTTCTACTTCTAACTCTATAGGACAGTTATGAAGTTGGAGAAAGGAGGTCAGAGATAAACAACAAATTTTTCTGCCCCTTTCCTCTTTCTTCCTTACCTATATATAAAGCAAGTATTATGATGTCAACAGACCCTGCTGCCATCAAATGTTAGAATAAAGGGGAGTGAAGAAAAAGGGAGAGAGCAAGAGGAAGGAAAGCAATTTCTGCAGCTTTGAGAGACTCGCTTTAGGGGAAGAGTACTGTCAATCATTGCAAAGAAGGTACCAACATAATCAGATTAGAACATGAGTTATATCTTACTCAAACCTACTCAAAGGTAAGTCACATTACTATGAGTATTCATAAATACATTTGAAGGTCATTAACATTCCAACTGAAAATGGTTAGGAATATGAATTTTTTTTTGGAACAATATTTGTAGGAATATAAACATTAACATTCTGGTGAGGTCTCAGACATAAATGTAGAACACATTTAAGATACCACCTCATCCCTGTGAGAATGACTATTTTATCAAAAAGGGAAACAACAAACGGTGGTAAGGATAAGGAGAAAAGGAAACATTCGTTTACTGTTGACAGGAATGTATTTTGGTGCAACCTCCTTGGAAAACAATGTGGAGAAACCTTAGAAAAATAAAAATGGGAATACCATTTGATCTGGCAATACCACTGCTCAGCAGCACTCCCCGTAATAGCCAAGTCACAGAAACAAAGTGCCAAATGACAGATGATTAGATAAAGAATTATGGAATGTATACTCAATGAAATACTACTGTGCTATTAAAAATAAGAAACAGTGACTTGTGGGACACAATGAATGGATTCATACAGAGTAAAATAAGTCAGAAAGTGAAAAAGAGATACCAGTGGTTTTGCCGATTTGTGAAATATAAATAACCAAAGAACACATACTGGCAGGGCCTCCCTGGTGGTACAAGGGGTTAAGTCGCTGCCCTAGGAAGTTATCTGCAGCCACTGCAACACAAGTTTGATCCCTGGCCAGGGAGGTGATCCACATGCACAGCAGACCTCTCCTTTTCCCCCTGCTCCCCCCAGCAGTATATTTCAGTCAGTCCATCCATTCTGTTCCTCACTCCATCTCTGGGAAATCCTCTCACTGCCCTCCCCCACTCCCCAAACCTCTAGCCTGTACCTGAGTTCTTGTATGCATAAATAAATCTAGTGTGTGTGTGTGTGTGTGTATGTGTGTGTGTATGTATGTGTACGTATATATATGTATATACTGGCAAAGCACAGCAAAAATAATTCTTACTCTAAAAAATATACTGGTAGGCCCTCCCTGGTGGCACAGCAGGTTAAAGCACTGCACTAAGAAGCTTAAGCCGCTTCCGCATGAGTTTGATCCCCACCTGCCCCGGAGGTGACCACATGGTGGACAGACCTCTCCTAACCCGCCCACTGCTCCCCTCAGCAGTGTACTTCATCGATCTGCCTGTTCTGCTCCCCACTCTGTCCCTGGTGAATTCTCTCACCCTCTGCATCTCTGGCCTGTACCCCAGTTCTGTATGAATAAATCTTTTAAAAAATATATATATATACATATATATATATATATATATATATATATACTGGTAACCAGAGAAAATGGGGGAAGGCAAGAGAAGAGAGAAAGGAAGGGGATAGGACATTGGCATGGGAATCTTAGTGAATGTGAGTGAAGTATGTACAGATGGAGGTGTAAAGTGTATGTCCACATGTAAACAACCAACAAAATAATTATTTTAAAACCTGAATTCACCCACACTCTAAGCCCTAACACCTAATCCTAAACTTTAGTCTGAATTTACCAACATTCTAAACCTATCCCAGCACCTACCCTTAACCTTAAATGTAACTAACTTTAACAACCCTACAGCTAAATGGTGGGGGGGGGGGAGGTGAAACGGGGACGGGGAGTGGGGAAGAACGAGGCACATGTTATTAGACACTGGAAGAGGGGCAATCCTTGTCACAGAGGGGTAAAGAACTTACCTAAATTGTGTCCCATGTTTTAGTATTTTGTAGAAGACATAATTTTTGAGTAAAAAAATAGATATTGCATGAATGAGGCTTCTAAAAGTGTTAAAAACTTTTTTTTTGTAAATCTTACCACTTAAATGCTAGAGGAAAGAAAGAAATTGAAAGAAATGCTAATCAAAAAGATCCAGGACTTGAAGATCTGGAAAATTCTCAGCCCATCCACATTGCTAGATATGATATGATAAAGCTTTTTTTGAGTGAACACTAAGGGTGTGGCTAAACCATTTAGTAAGAAGAATAACATGGATGTGAACTACAAATGTAATCAGTCATCTCAGCACAAACCAGGAATAAAGACAGGGTTATACAGCAAAAACACCACCAGCTGCAACTAAAGGAAACTAAAAATTGTACAAGATTTTAAAAAGCTGCCAGACTTCTGAGGTTCTACAGAACAGGCAGAGCTACCCAAACACAAATGTGTATTTTACCCTTCAAGAAAAGGAAAGATTGGACCCCAAAGGTAATTAAGAGATGGCAAGACTGCCACTCTCACTAGTTTAGTTCTTCCTCAGTTTCAAAAATGAGTGTCCCTAGTTTGGGATAAGGGTGGGGATACGAGGAGGCGGAATTCTACTGCCCACTGCCTTAAGATAAAAGCTGTGTGGTGTGTGAGTGGTGTGGGGTGAGGAGAGGGGGTGCTCTGCTGAGTCACGGGGGTGACACTGCCTCCCAGGGAGCTAGGAAGGCAGTAAATCTAGTGAAGAGGATTAGTCTTAAGTCTTAAGAATAGAATTTGCCTTGCTAAGCTCTGGATATTTGGGACCTGTTACTCCTACAGAATGACTTTCCTTCTAATCACTCAAAAGCAAAATTTTTATGTTTTACCTTTAAAATAGAATACTTTATACTTTATTGATTTGCCTATCTCCCCTATGAGAGAACAAAGAAATGGTATTATGTATCTGTATCCCACCAGCTGCAACTAAAGTGTATTCCTCACTTGATGTATGTCATCACTAAATGTATCTCCTCCTATCCTCCATTTTATTTAGCCTCTGCTCCAGCCTGGAATCAGATTAATTTAATGTCCTGATTGAAACCCAGATGGGAGATATGGTAAGTTAATTCCAAAAGTGGTAGATTTAGACATTTTCCTACTTCAAGGCAGAAAAATCAAGTAATTTTCTCAACTCTTACCTTTGATAAATGTATCTTCTTCCTATTATTAAAAACATACCTTCTTTTTGAGATGGAAAAAAAATGTACAAAATGATGTAAAAATAAACTTTTGTAAAATAAAAAAAAAATACCTTCTACCCAAAATTATATATTTTACATTCATGTAGAATATTTTTGTTTTAGATGATAAAAAGGAAAATTTTTAGGAGATAAATTATCAGAATATCAAGCAAATGAGTCAGAAAGATATAAAATGCATATATAATATTGCTTCAAAGCACCTCCAAATTAGGTTTTTTTCCCTAATTTTATCAAACTTTTATTCTATGGTAGAAAAATTCTAGATATTTTACAAGTATTAATTCACTTAATCCTTGTACAAATCCTATGGAGGAGACTCTGGCATTATCCCCATTTTACAGATGAGGAAATAGGGCACAAAAGTTAATTCACTTGTCCAAGGACACACAGTTATTAAGTGGCATAAGCAGCATTTGCACTCAAGGCTGCAGAGTCCTTATTCTTAATAATCTCTGTTATGCTTTTAAAATGAAAACTGAATTGTGAGTCTGTAGTGAACTTAACATGAAGCATTAACATAGGTAAAATCCTTTTGTAAAGTAAGAAGAGCTATGAAATGTTCAAATCCTTAGATCATGTTCATTCCTGAGTATTTGACTTAAATAATTTAGAGTATTATTAAAGATGGCAGGAAAACTTCAGAGGAACAGGAAAACATGCTTTCAATACCATAAATTTACAACCAAAGACTATTAAGAGTATACTTACTATATACACAAATGATAACATGCAAAAAATAAAGTGGTGGTGGTTGTTTTGGGTAGTACTTGGGGATAATTTTTTAAATTAATTTTTTAAACACAAGTAGTAAGCAAATGCATTCTTTAACATTCAAACATACATTATACACATATAGTACATATAAAAAGACCACTGCCAAATCCTAGTCTCTACCCCATTCAGTCCTAATCCATCCACCTCCCTCCCTCACATTTTGCCTAGCGATAATGTTTGGTCTGTCTCTTTTCAGATCTTTTGTCATGCTTTTATAAGATGTACCCATAGTAACTGACAGTGGCACTACACATATCACAAAGCAAAATTACTATTACAAAGAGATCTCTTTCTTTCATAACATTCCATTATTTAACAATATTCCAGATTGTCCAGCTATTCACATACTGCTGAACAATTAGACTATTTCTTATTTTTTCCTTCACACAATATTTGCCATGAAAATCCTGAGCATGCCTCTTTAGATATATGTATGTGTGTATATATATGTTTATAAACACACACACACAGATACATGTATACACGTGTGTATGTGTTTCTCTAGTAAGCACTACGTCATTCACATTTTTTGGTTTAGGAAATATTGCCAGACTTCCAAGTGGACTACCAACATACATTCCCACAACTGTGCTTTTCTGAACCTCTTATTCACTACTGCTTATATATTCTCTGTAATTCAAACACAAAAATCTCTAAAAGACTTGTGCACAGCACATATAAGGGTGGCTGTTTAAATAACGGAGAAAATAAATCTGCTATTGAGAAGGTATAAATCCAGCTTTCTGTTATTATATTCTAGTTTATATCCCTCAGCATCTCATCTGTAATTCAAAGTAGAAAAGAGTGTGGCAATATATATACCATTTGGCCTTAGTGAGCAAAGATAATGTTGACAGTATTGCTATGTGTGGGTGTGTGCCTGGAAACTAAAAGAGGATCCAGTCATCTCTTCTACTATGTCCATACAAAGTTGTTCTTGGCTTTACCACAGCACACATGGTTAGTGCAGGCTGTAGAATAGATTGTGGCTCTCTATCTTCACTACACAGACTGCTCGTGTCTGTAATCAAAATGAACCACCCTATCTTCACAGAGCATCAGGTTGGACCATCTGCCACTACTTCTGTTCCCCAGCATCACTGAGCTCTGCTGCACTACATAAAAAATTGAAGTAGTCTAACGAGAAAACTGTGCTTCCTCCTTCATATTAATTATTAGCAAGTCTGAAAATGTGAAGGAAAAAAAACAGTATAGAATGGTATCTTGTATACTGGACAACAAATCTACTATGTCAATGGATGAACCAGTAACAACTAAAAAACTTAAGAGCATATGGAGAAATGTTAAAGTTGTGCACATTTTCTTAGACTAAGACTGTCAGCTCACATTCTGAAACATGCCAAATATGCCAATTTATAGTTAACTTTGTCAAATAATTTCTGGGGAAGAATGTGTCTTTGAAACTGCCCGTGAAAAAAAGAATATAAATAAAAAATGACATCATTTAGTTTATGTTAACAAGAAATCTGTTGTACACTTAAACACTACAGGAAAATCTTTAAAATGTCATAGAAAGAACGCCTTTAAGTATTCATTCATTTTTTTGATTTCCCCAAATATAACAAAATGACTACTTAACATATGTTGATGACAAGATTTCTAGTTCATCACTTGCTTCCAGCAGTTTCTCAACCCAAACACAATTTATCATTCTCCTGGTTTATAAACTTGTGAAGCTATCAGCAACACAACATACATCAGTTCAACCACATTAAAATGTTTCCAAATAGCGGGGATTACAATTGAGATGGGGAAAAAAAAATGTACAAAATGATGTAAAAATAAACTTTTGTAATAAAAAAAAAAAGTTTTTTTTTCTCCCAAGGGTAGGGAGAACTTGGTCAAAACATCTTGTATCCCAAATCACTAAGTAAATTAAACCAAAATATAATATCAGATTGTCACCAGTGCTTTTAACCTTAAAGATTAATAATATTGTACCTTATCTATCATTTTATTCTTTAAAATGCATTTTCACAGGCATTATCTCATTAGATTACAGAGAAAGGATAACACCTCTCTCTACTTTGGTTCTTTGTTTTGGGGAGAGGAAGTGAAGGAAAGCAAGAAGGCAGGGGAGAAGGAAAGAGGGAAGGCTGGCCCCTACAAGTTTATAACTTTCCAGATTCCCTGTAGGGGACGTTTCTCCATCTAATCACATTTAAATCCATGAATCTAAAATCACTTATTACTACCTGCATTTTATTTCACTTTAAAAGCAACCTATACAGCATAATAAACCCCAAACTTCCCCTTTCCAGAAACTTACTACTCACTATCACTTCTGCAAAAAAAAAAAGAAAGCCAAGTCCTCCAATGAGATTCATCTTTCATACAAATAAAACATTACACTTTAGGCTCTCAGTAGTAAAGAAAGTCACAAATAACAATACAGGGCCTCCCTGGAAGTACAGGGGTTAAGTGTCCACGCTATCAGGCTAGCACAACACAGGTTATTATCATCACTGGATGATTACAGAATTAAATCAGAATTTCTGTATTATAGTATAATTAAACCTATAATATTGAAGGTGAAAAAGTTATTTCCTTATACTTTTTAATTAAAGAATCATGAAAATTTCCAACAATTCTATGAGACTTCATTTATCCTTATGTACCACTAAGATCCCTACTGAGAGGCAACAACAAGAAAACCTTAGAAGAGACAAACTAAAGAAATGGACAAATGAATTGGTCAGAAAAAGTGTACTAATAAAACTTAAGAGTTGTTCTGCTTTCTCTACAGAGTGGGAATAACTAGAATATTTCAAGTCCTTCCTGGCAAACTGGTAAAAAAAAGAAAACATATATAGTACCTCTGTTCTCAATGCAGTTCTCATCTGGGAATATTGTTGAACACAAAATGATGTCTTAGCAACTAGCACACCTTCCTAAGAAGCAACAGGAAAAATGTCATTTTCAGTGCTATTAATGGTAACAACATGTAACATCCAACAAACCTTCCTACTGTCTTCCTTCTGAAACTAAGAGCAATTCTGAAAGAATTACAGAAGTGAGCCAGGTGTGGACAAGTCTAACGTCTTTAAAGGAATTCACATAAACTGAGTTCATGCTTGGTATTTTCTCAATAGTTTTCACCAGTAATTTATGTATTTAGAAGGTATGTATAAACCAGATGATAACAAATGCTTTCATCTGAAATTTTAAATTTAATAATAAAATGTTTCAATCTTTTATAGAAAATTTCATGTACCAGATATACTTAATTTTCATAAGCATTTTTGATAACCTTTTACAAGTTCCCTAATCTCAGATTTTCTTTTAGCAATGAAATGTATTTTATCCTAAACTCTGTCACAACTTAAACAAGTATCTAACTATAAAATTATTATCACAGATGGCAACATAAGCATGTGGAAAAAAGGTCATTACTGTTGTTCTACTAAATATTCAGGTGGAGGAACAGACAAAAGCATTGCTAATTTGATTTTAAGAAAAAATTCAGTTTTTCAGCTTTCCATATCAACCAAATTCTAATTATTCAGTTAATCTAATTTCACAAATGAGTTTCTTTAAAAATGACTGTGTTTAAAAGCTGAATTTAACTTTCAAGGCAATTAATCTGTAATTAAAGAATTACCTTCCCAGTAATCATTCACTCAGTATTTCCCTCAAGGAACACTTGTCCTAGTTATGCACAAAATTTTTACCTTTTTTATTACTCTATACTGTGACTTCATGGTAGTGGATATGAAATCAGGAAACAAATTTTATTCAAAAGATTCATTCAGAGAATTTTTACAAACAAAAATTTTCACATGTAATTTTATTAAAATACCAAAAGTAGTGCCACAAGATATTCAGTATATAAAAGAACAAAGCTACCAAAAAAAGTATGTCCTTAAAAACAAACTTCTGCAAAAGATCACCCTGAAAATGACATGAAAAATTCATGTTACTAATAGTAAAGTTCTAGTTTCTGACATTTAAAAGTGAAAAAAGTTTCACTGCACTTTTAAAAAAAAAAAATATAATTTAGCTAGATTTGGTAAGAGTTTGCTACTAATTTTGTTTTCTAAAATTACTCCAAATCCACTGTTGAAAACTGTAGTGCTGTTTTTCTTTTTTCCAAGATTAGTTTATTATGCATTCAAGAACTGGAGTACAGGCCAGAAGTGGGGTTGTGGAGGATCGGCTGGGTGAAAGGATTCACCAGAGTGAGAACAGGCACATTGACTGAAATAGACTGCTGAAGGGAGCAGAAGTTGAGACAGGAAAGGCCCCAAAACTGTGGTGCTGCTTTCCTCCCAGAAACAGAAACACACTGTGATCATTAGCAGGTAAGAATCATAAGCCTACTTTTAAAGAAACCAAGTTACCTCAAAGAATCAAATTGTCTAAATGGTAGTAAACAAATGAAAAGACAAGGTGACAGTAAGTAAAAATTCCACCTATCCAAGTTCAGCATCTCTCCTGCTGCAAGAGAAACACTGGATTAGAGATGATGTATTTATGCAGAAGAGTGCATGGCTGCTTATTTATTTTAATATTTTTAAATGGCATGGTTATATAAAGGTATTCATTTCAATGTTAGGTTTTTTTAAACTACGTAAATCAACAGGAAGATGTATTGCTTACAAGTGGTAAGAAATCCTGACATGAACATCTAAAGGAGCTTCTCCACTACAGTGAAATCTTTTCACCAAAAGGTCTTTCCTCGTTCAAAAGAAACAAAGCTACTAGGTGTAGGGACACTCTAAGAAGAAGAAAAAAGCTGAAGAGAAAAAACATTTGAAGCTGAGGTCCTACTGAAAAACAAAACAAGCTGTTAAAACCACAGTACATACAGTAAGCACTTCATAGTTGTCAGCAACTTCCTAATAACCATACACGGTTTTATAAACAACCTCAAGATGGCAACATTCTTAAGTTTCATTACATAAAAGCAAAAGTGTACAAACACTTCACAAACAACCAAAGCAGAACAAAATGATTTAAAATAAGGAAGTCTAGACTTGGTGTGAAGCAATGCAAGGTTTTCTGAGAAAATATACAAGTTTCTGATGCAAGAGTCCATGGAGGAATAATTAAAACATAATTTATAACATGAAGTAGGGGGATTACACATAAGTAACTTTTTTTTCCCAATAAAAATGGAAATGATTCCCTGGCTCACAATGAATTTGCTGCTTGGCAGCTAAAAAAAACCCAAAAATCCCCACCTTATTCTAACATTCTACCACACTCCAAAATAAAGTACAGGTGCATTTTTTAACAAGTTGAATATTGACAATATAAAATCATTAATTACAATAGATTATTTTTTAGGGAGGTGATAGAAAATACAATGGACAAAAATCAAACAATGAAGGAATACAACTATCTAAAATGTGGGCAGAGTCTACCTTGACAACTAATCCAAAACAATACGAATTGTTAACAAGTTACTATTTTAGACTACTAGCAAATTAACTCTTTTTGCAAATTGTAACACCAAATCCTGTAAATGTTTGGTAAAATGGACATCAATATGCCACCTTTCAGAAAATAGTCAAATGATTTTATTTCTGGAAATCTATTCCAAGTCAATCCCCAAATATGGGAAAATTTAGTGAATGAAGATATTTGTTTCAACATAATGTAATAATTTTAAAAAGAAAGAAACTTAAATACCTAGTAAAGCAACAGTAAATTATGAGCAATCAGGCAAGGGAATATCAAGCAACCAAGAAAAATTACAATTATAAAAATAAGATATACTATATGATAAAAATATAGTTAATAGAGAAACACTGGTGTAATTTCACTCACTTCTTAAAGTCTACTAAAATTCAATAAAAGCATAAACTCAAAAACAAAGAAATCAGGATAGGAGAAAAAATTTAAGAAAACATTGGAAGTTGGAAAGCAAATGGAAATGTACTAAAGGACTTAGCTATAAGAAAGCTGAATACTAAGCTGTTAACAGGAAAAGATGAATTTTTTCTATGACACAATCCCATGGATACTCAGTTGTACCAGGTACCCCTAGGATATACAAGAATGTGGGAAGCAAGGCAGTTACGCTGTCAGCTATTTAAGAAGCAGTGACATTCCAGCTGTTATTCTGGCAATGAAGCCTCCCAACCAGACAAAGAGCAGAAGTTTACTGTCTAGAATGTAAGAAACATTTTCTGGACACCAGAAAATCTACTTCTGGACACTAGACATAACTGAAGTCATTCTAAAAGCAGATATGATTAAACAAATTCAAGAGGATGTAAAGACATCTCCCCTATTTCTCCAGTGACCTTCTAGAGCCTGGCAGCCAAACATTTCGCCTCCAGACATAAGACTCAAGACTTCTCTCAGTAAAGATCTAATAAAGACACTAACTTGGGGGGGCACTACACAATGTAAATGTCCAGAAACAAATCACACAGACTTTCTAGTCAGTTTATGAGCAAAGAAACAAGGTTACTCGGCATCTGTGAAGAGCCTCTACTATGCAAAAAAAAAATTTTTAAGGAAACAAATCTACAAGAGGAAAAAAATACTTTTCTAATTTTAGAAGGACTCAACAATGGAAGGGGGGGAACTTTAAAACAATCACAAAATGATAATCCAATCAAAAACTGGCAAAAGACATGTCACCATAGAAAATATCAGAGCACATGAACAAAAATATTCAATATCACTTAATGTAAGAAAAATGCAGTATAAACAAAATTACAAAAAGAAAAATGAAAACTACAATGAAAAAATTCACCTCATTCCATGAGAATGACTTTGTCAAAAAGAATGGGAACAAATGTGAGGATAGAGACAAGAAAACATTCACTATATGCTACTAGGAATGTAAGCTGGTACAATCTCTATGGAAAACAATGTGGAGAAATCTTAGAAAAATAAAAATAGGAATACCATACGATCCAACAATATGCTAGATATATACCCAAGGAATATAACAATTTTAATACAAAAAGATTTATGACACTTTATGACATACTAAGATTTATGACAAACTGAGTGTTCAATGAAAAATGACTAAGTAAAGAATTATACTCTGTGGGACACTACACAGCTATTAAAAATAAGAAATAGTGCCTTTTGATACGAGAGATGGCTTCTGAAATGATCATGCAGAGTAAAATAAGTCAGAAAGTGAAACCAGATACCAGTGGTTTCACTTATTTGTGGAATATAAATAGCCAAAGCTCATATACTGGCAAAGCACAGCAAAAATAATTCTTAAGACTGAAAATATACTGGCAACCAGGAGGAATGGGGGGCTAGGGAACAGAAGGGGATAGGACACTGGCATGGAAGTTTTGGTGAGGCCAAGTGAAGTAGATGCACATATCAAAGTGTGAAAGCGTACTTCCAAAGTGACATAGATGTGTAAACTACTGATAAAGTGTTATCACTTGAGGGTTCTCTTGGTGGCGCAGTTAAAGCGCAGCACTATGAAGTTATTTGCTTTCACTGCAGCCTGAGTTCAAGCCCTGCTAGGATGTTGACCCATATGGCACAGCAGATCTCTCCTATTTTATCTGTTGCTCCCCTCAGCAGTGTATTTCAGTCGACCTGGCTGTTCTGCTCCCCACCTGTCTCTAGTGAATCCTCCCACCCCCTGTACCTCTGGCCTGTACCCCAGTTCTTATATGCATAAATAAATAAATCTTTATATATATGCCATTTGAGGGAAATATAAATAAAATACAAGGGAAAGCTCATAAAACAGAAAGGGGCTCTTAGGAGACTTACGAATAACCTATATGCACAAATAAAGGTACTCAACATAAATAGCCATTAAGAAAATACAAATTAAAAATCACACGGACATACTGCTTCTCACCAATCAGAATGTCTAATATTTAAAAAATTGAAAATAACAAGTATTGTTGAGAAGGCAAAGAAAGTAGTGAAAATAAAATTTTATATATTTGGTAGCTTCTCAAAAAGTTAAATATAGTACATCTACTCTATCAATCACTCCACTTCATTCTGAGGTATACACCGAAGATGTATGAAAGGGTGTCTAGAAAGATTTGTACAAAAATGCTTACAGCGGTTTCATTCATGAAAGCCCAACCAGGAAACTCAGAATATCCAACTGAAGAACAGATAACTGTACTATATTCATATGGTAGGGGACATTTATATATTGAGTACAGCAACAGTATGGATGAATATCACATCTCTCAAATACCATATGGAGAAAAAAAAGGACACATACTAAATTATCCCATTTGTGTATAAAATGGTGGTAGAAATCTCATCATGTTGTAATAATGGAAATTATTGTTTCTTTAGGTGGGGATGTATGATTGGAAAGCATTTAAGTGATATTTGTTGGGTGATGGAAACATGTATCTTAAATTTGATGATAAGTATGAAATAGTTACCAAAATTCATAACTAAACAACTAGGATCTACATTGACAGGGCTGTAGATTAAATGGGTGTATGAATTTTTTTAACTATTTTTTTAAAGATTTATTTATTTATTCATACAGAACTGGGGTACAAGCCAGAGGTGCAGGGGCGGTGAGAAGATTGATCAGAGACAGTGGGGATCAGAACAGGCTGACTGACCAAGTACACTGAGGGGAGCAGCAAGCAGATCAGGAGGTCTGCCGCACCAAGAGGATCACCTCCTGGCCGGGGATCAAACTCACACTGAATCAGCTGTGGCTGGCTTGCAGTGCTGTGTCCTTACCCTTTACACCACCAGGGAGGGCCCAGGTGTATGAATTTTTAAGCTCACTGAAGTATACATTTAAGATTTGTGCATTTTACCATAAGTAAATTTATCACACAAAAACTTTCAAAAAAGAAAAAAAGAGTTCATAAAAATTTAAAAATGAAAATAGAAAAAGACTAATTAAAAGATCAGAAGGTGGCCCTCCCTGGTGGCGCAGCGGGTTAAAGCACCGCACTGAGAATCTAAAAGCCACTTCCTCATGAGTTCGATTCCCGCCTGCCCCGGAGGTGACCACATGGCGCGGCAGACATCTCCTGACCCGCCCGCTGCTCCCCTCAGCAGTGTACTTCGTCGATCTGCCTGTTCTGCTCCCCACTCTGTCTCTGGTGAATCCTCTCACCCTCCACATCTCTGGCCTGTACCCCAGTTCTATATGAATAAATAAATAAATCTTTTTAAAAAAAAAAAAAAGATCAGAAGGTAAGGAGGTAAGGTTGAAGAAATCCCCCATCTAGTGGTAAAAGGATAAAGGTGGAAGAAGACCTGGTCCAGGAACTCCAATAACTTTCTTTCCTAGTGTTGTTTTATTACAAGATGATGAGAAAAACAAAATCCCCTACACCATCTCCCCATGTCTGTGGAAATTTTCTTCAGGCACTCTGGTTTCCTCCCATATCCCAAACATGTTCCCACTTAGTTATGTGGTGTGTCTAAATCACCCCTGCCTGCATGCTGGTGCGGAGTGAGCCTTTTGAAGGATGGGAATCCTGGCTGTGGTGGCCATTTTGAGTAGAAAGGATAGGTTCCAGTCATGAATAAACTGGAATTAGCAAGTTGAAAGTTAAAGAGTGAACACCAATTATTTTTTAATACTGGAAGTGCTTTGGTCTTTATTTAGAAGTTTGGTGGTATTTTTGTGGCCAACTTTATTCTTGTTTATAGTAATTATAAACTTATGGTAAAATGTTTCATTGTCATTTGACTTCACACAAACTTCTGAGAATCTACCAGTGGTGTTAAGTGAGGAGTTAATGTTCAAAGCTTCAGAAAGGAGAGCAACAGGGCATTAAAAAAGGAACAGTTTACGTGGTGCCATTTTTTTCTGCCTGAAGTCTGTTTTGCAGAACTTCCGAATGTCATATGTTGGAACAGAGTCTCTGGAGGTTTACAACCTCTGTCTCCCATAGGAACCACTAAGAGGTGGCTCTAAGAAAAAAATTCCATTTTTCAGCGGAAAAGAAGTGGCAGTTACAAATTATAATAACCATGTATTTTGGCCCTGGGTATGCTGTACCTTTATAGTAAGACATTAACTGCTTAAGAAGTAAAGACATTTTGGTTTATCCATAAAGTAGGTATGAAGAAGAGCTTTTTAAGTATAATCTCTGAAAAATCAAACTTGAACTCGGCATACTTAATGATTTTATGAACAAAATTATGACATGATAGATGTAGTTACCAATAAAATTAACTTTTTTAAAAAGGTTTAGTGGAATGTAAGAAAGAATACCATCTTTAAGATAATTAAAGAAATTTTCCCAGCAATGAAGACCATCAGCCTTCAGATTAGAGGAGCCCATTTTTTACCAACAGTGCCACAATGAAGGACAACACTACGAAATTTCAGGACCCTGTGGAAAAAATTTTATATTCTAGAAAAGACACTTTACAAATTCAACAGAATTAGAATAACATTGGCTATCTCAACAGCAACATGGAGTCAGGCTAAAAATGAAACAATACTTTTTCAAATGTATTGTTTGAAAAGAAAAAAATAAGTTCAAAGTTAGAATCTCAAATTTTCAGTCAAATATCAAAATGGATTTAAGACATTTTTCAAGCTTATGAAATCTCAAATAATTGATCTCACCTAAACTCTTTCTCAGAAAGTTCCTGGTGAAAGTCATCCACCAAAAAGAGAAAATCTAGAAAGCAAAAGATGTGAGATAGAACTAAAAAAAGATCTAACATGTAGAACCCCCAGGATAAAGGTAAAGGGAGTTCCCAGTTCCTAACTATAAAACAAGCTCAAAGAATAACCAGTTCAGTTTGAATTCTCCATGAAAATATTAGAGACACTGACAACATCTTAACGTCTTGAGAAGAAACTTAAGACAGTGTGGGGTTAATTTGCTATATTCAGAAATACTAAACAAACACAAAATCACAATAATTAGCTCTAAATAAAAGCAAAAAGGAATCACAGCTAGCCCTCCCTGATGCTGCAATGGGTTAGGACGCAGCACTGCAAGCTAGTGGCAGCCACTTCAGTGCAAGTTCAATCCCAGCCCTGGAAGTGACCCACATGGCGCCACACACCTCTTCTGGCTCTTCCACTGCTCCCCTCAATAGTGTACTTCGTCAATCTGCCTGTTCTGCTCCCCATCCTGTCTCTGGTGAACCCTCTCGCCACCCCTGCATCTCTGGCCTGTACCCAGTTCTGTATGCACAAATAAATAAATCTTTAAAAAAAAAAAAAAAAGGTAATCATAGCTTACTATTGCCACTTCAGCTGTGAATCACAAATACAAGGTCATAAGGTAAACAGTGACTACCTAACTAAAATTACCATGTAACTACAGGGAGAGAGGATGAAGTAACAGGAGGAGAAGGGGAAGTGGGTAAAAGGAAGAAAATTAAATTCTCATGCTCAGGAGTAGGAAAGTCAACAGATAATGCTCCCAAAATAAAAAAAAAAAAATACCAAATGCCAAAGATCAACTAGAAGAACATAAAGTAGTCTCTCCTAGAAAGGTGAAAATGCCATGGAAGATTAGCCAACTACTTCTTACTCAACAAATCTTACACAAACAAACACGTTAAACTATAAGCATGTAAAAATGTAAAAAAAAAAAAAAGTATCTCAGACAAAAAAAAAACAAAACTGCATGATATTATAAGTGAAACACAGAAAATATCTGAAATGTGTAAAGGTAAATTAGCATTGTAAATGACAAGATAATCAGTGGAATTTTAACCATTATTTTCCACTTTCTCAGAAATGTTCTACTGCCTATATAACTTCCAATTTTTACAAGTGCTAATTGGTGGTTAACTGACATTCCTGTTTGTCTTTGCTCCTTTTCTGATGATACCATCATACTTCTTGCAATGTCACTTAAACAACACATAGTCCTCTTTTAAGGACTTGGTTAAAACATAACACCTTTCCTTTTATCCCCAAACTACTCTCTCCTTCACAACTCTTCTATTCAATGGGGATAATAAGTTCCTTGAAGGTGGTATCATGTCTTACTTGTCTTGGTTTCCCTAATGCTTAGCACAAAGCCTAGCATGGTATGACCATTTAATAAATATTTAATTAGTCATTCAATTATGTGTTTATTCCAATAACCATGAGAAATCTAAATACTTTTGTCAAATCAAAGCATGGACATAAATTTTTAAAAAGAGGAAAGTAAGGCAAAAGAATCTAATAAATAATATACAAGAGACTTCCAAAAGAGAAATGTGATTTCATTTTTTTTTTTCACTTTAAGTGCTTTAAAATAATCCACCTTTAACTTATCTGTATAACCCAGATTGGCAAAGTATTATAAAATCTTCTATTCTAGAAATCTTATGAGTAAATTCAAAATGTCTTTAATTTTTCCTAAACTAAACTTTGATGTTGAAGAGAATGTTTCTACATTAAAATGTATTTCAATTATGTTATTGATCAAGACTTTCACCTGATCATATTCTGTCAATACACTTTTGATGGTGATGCCAGCAAATAACCTCAATTTTTAAATTTAAAGAACTATTGAGAGCCTCTCTGGTGGTGCAAGGGTTAAGTCTCAGTACTATCAAGTAGAGCTAGCTACTGTGATATGAGTTCAACCCCTAACCTAGGAGCTAAACCCACATGGCACAGCAGACCTCCAAACCAGCCCACTGCTGCTCCTTCACTACTTTCTCTACATCTGCCTGTTCTGCTCCCCACTCTGTCTCTGGTGAATCTCACCCCTGCACCTGTTGGCCTGTACCCCTGTTCTTATATGAATAAATAAAAATAAACCTTTAAAAATAAAAAAAAGAGCTACTGAAAGCTTCAAAGAACACAAATGTATTTTATGGCTACAAGACATACACAAAAATGTATTAATCTGGAAAAAAATTAACCTTAAAAATAGTTACAAAAATTTGGGCCCTCCTTGATGGCGCAGAGGGTTACAGCACAGGACTAAAAAGCTAAAGCCACTTCAGCATGAGTTCGATCCCTGCCTGCCCTGGCAGAGGTGATGCACATGGCTCTGCAGACCTCTCCTGACCCACCCGCTGCACCCCTCAGCAGTCT
>NW_004567118.1:15231707-15256373 GCF_000260355.1 Condylura cristata | reverse complement strand
ATAAATAAATAAATCTTTAAAAAACACACACAACAAAACAGAAAACTGTAAGTCAGAGACATCCTAAAGGGGAGGCAGAAGGACCAAAACAAGGGCAGGAAGTACACAAGGGGCTATGGTAACAGTGCACGGTTAACTGGTGGTGGCAATTCTATGGGGACTACACCTGAGAAAAAAGAAACATTGTAAAAAAATGAACAATGATGTAAATGATGTAAATATACACATATAAATTATTTTTTAAATAATGCCATAATACTAAAAAGAAAAACTTTGAACAAATGTCAAATTACATAAAATACATGCAAGTTTCCCAGAATTGTATGGCATGGCTTTCTCATGGTTCCTATTTTCTCCAATAAATATTTGCTACTTATAAGGAATTGAGCACCTCAGAACCAATCCACCATAGCTAACCTGCAAAACGTAGGTACCCAAACTTAATCAAAGGTGTGAATTACAACACAAACTACAAATCTGTTAGTCCTAGCTTATAAAGTTATGTTCTCTTTGTATTTTCTACTGAGTGCCTTATGGATTTAGGTAAATTTAGAGATGAGGCATTCTTTTAGCCAATTTTTAATGTTTATATTCCTAGGACATTTGAATATTTGCATAAATGTCATGAAACAACCATAATTTATCCTGTAAGTATATAATTTTCCAGATTGTTTCTACTAGTTTTAACTTGTCAGCTTTCTCCTTTATTCAAAAGGCACCTAAGCTGTCCCATTCATTTAGTCAGCATTTGAATAAACTCTGCCAGATATTTTGTAGGTCTGAGTTCTTATTCTCAATGGTTTCAGAACTCACATAAAGGAGAAAAGATAGCCATCCAAACCAGCAGCTTTAATGCAATGGCATAACTATTGCAATTAAAGGGTATTACTGCAGGAAGAGGGAAAGACATCAAGAAGGCTTCTGGGAAGACTTTATGCCTGGGCTTAATTTTAATGGATGAGGATCTGGTGAGGCAGATAAATGGTGGGGGGAGGGGACATGTAAATTCATCGATGAGCATGTATTTTAGGTCAGTCATCAAGACAACATCTGGAAAAAAAATAATCAAGGAACCCACTCCATAGAGGCAAGGTTTAAACTTTGACCTTTAAGACTTCAGTTCATTTTTTAAAAAATTTCAGTGCACACATATATATATGTGCACACATATAGGGTTTATGATTCTCTTTATACACGATTCAAAAATAGGCAAAATTAATCTATTGTGAGAGACAGCAAAACTTTTTTCCTCTGAGGGACAATATTGACTAGGAAAGTCCAGGATACAGCAAACTGGGAGGCTGAAAATGTTCTTTCTTGGCTGTACGGTGGTTACATGGATACATACCAAATCATAGAAACTACTAGGAGTTAACCACACTAAAAAGATTGACCATAGCGTGTAGTATCCTCCACTGAAGGGCACCAGAGTAAAATGACCTGCTGTATTTTCAGATTCAATCTGGTGGAAATATAAAGAATGGATTGGAAGGGTAGAAGACCAATAGTCTCAAGGGGCAGATCAAGGCCTTTTCTAAGGCAATGGTTTTTAAAACTGAGAAGAATTAGAAGATAAACAGAAGGCAGTATCTAAGGGTACTATGATTAAGTGTGAAGAAAAGAAAGAAAGCTGATAACCAGGTATCTGGCTTGGGTCAGTGGGTGAATGAATCATAAAGACATTTAACATTTAAGTAAATCTACAGAAATGAAAACTGAAACTATGTTTAGTTTGGGACTCTATGGAAATAACATAAAAACATGCTTTACTCAAAATGAAATATTTTTCCATTACTCACTGCCAACTGTTCATTCAGGAGATGCCCTATTTCTTCCATTATTTAAAAATATTTATTATATAATAATATAAACTGTTGTTTCCTCAATAAAGATTTTTAAATAATTAAAAAATATATATATTTGCTTGGCAATCTTCTATCCAATTTGAGTATCTATGGTACTGATGATATGACAACATAAAATGCTTACACCATTAGGTAATTGTTTCTTACTTACCTCTAAGCCTATGAAAAACATGCACTTTTTTGTCCTACTATATAATCAATAGTAAAGAGGATTCTCAAGTCAGTATCTCTGGGAAAGAATAACTTGTGATCTATAAAATTTCACACATAGAAAGATTTCATCTACAGATGTCTCTAACAAAAACTAAAGATTCTTTAAAGTTTATTAATCAAACAATTGTTATAAACTCACCAGTTTCCTACCACAGTTACTCACCAACAGATTCCAAAACCAGCTTTAAAACAGAGCCAGAAATGGCATGACATGTTCAATACAACTCCCCATTTTTTTAAAAGATTTATTTATTTATGCATACAAGAACTGGGGTACAGACCAGAGGTGCAGGAGCAGTGAGAGGATTCACCAGAGACTGAGTGGTGAGCAGAACAGGATGAAGTACAATGCTGAGGGGAGCAGAGGATGGGGTTAGGAGAGGTCTGCCACGCCATTGGGTCACCTCTGGAGCCGGGGATCAAACTTATGCTGCAGTGGCTTTAGCTTCTCAGTGCTTTAACCTGATTTAACCTGATACGCACCTGGGAGGGTCCCATTTTTTTTTCTTTTTTTTAAGTAAAACACTCATTTAAATAGAGAGAGAAGGGAGGAGAGGGAGATGGATGGAAAGAGAGGGAGACAAATAGGGAGAGAGACAAAGAGAGAAGTTTTAAGCTTCAGGGCAGGCAGGCATTTGAACGCACAAATTCTGAACCATGTTGCTTCCAAAAGTTCAATCTAGTTTTAAGAAAAGATTGCTTTGATATACAATTCATGCATTCAACAAGTACTTATGAATAGCTAGTATGTGTTAGACTCTGTGGAAGTACTAGGGATGTAGCTGTAAATTAGACAGACATGCCTTTATTCATGGAGTTTTATAGTCTGTCAAATGGTACATAATCATGGAAATTATATTCTAAAGTAGTATTCTAAAGCACCTCCTATTCCACTCTCTAACTGATCAATATAATGAATGAATGAAGCTTAAAGTAAAATCCATTTGGCCAGAGGTAAAATGCAAGGGTTATTAAAAAAGGAATGTAAAAGTAATTATGAGGTAAAAACAGAGACTCTTAAAAACTGAACAAAACAGAGATACACACTTTTTTGAAGTAAGAAAGCACCAGTGCAAGAGTGAAGATCTCAAACTTTGCCTTTCATATATGCTCTTTTCTAGGAAAATATCAGAGATGAGTCCCACCAAAGTGGAAGAGTAAATCAAGACTTAAGAAGAAACAAGGAATAAAAAACAAGAGATCCAAACACAGGATAGCAAGAGGATCTCTAGGATACTGGTGAAGGACGATCCCAGGACAGCAGTTCTGCTTTGAGCATAAGGACAAGAGTTGAGATTAGAGCAGCCCAGAAGGTTTCAGGAACTTTTTTCAAATATGATAAAGTAAACAGACAACTGGAGAGAGAACAGATTTAACAACTGGTGGGAACCTTTAGGGATGAAATATAGTAAATAGAATCCTAAACAAATAAAAGGCAATTATTAAAGGAAATATTTAGGAAGAAATTGTATACTGCAAAAGTAATCCTAGTATATTAAAATGGCTTATCTGTAAACAGTATTTAGAAACACATAATTATGTTATGTAATGAATAATAATGGTCTGATCAAAATTATAATATACATATAACAAGACAGGGGAATGAGAAGATAAAAGGAGCACTTATGTGTTTGGGGGGACTGGTAACATCATAACAGAAGTAAATCCTCCTCTTTAGTATCAGCCAATAAATACTCCTTAAATGGGGGGAGGAGACAGAAGTAGCAATAAAAGTACATTATTTCAAGATATAAAAGTAAAGATCAAATTAATAAAAGTACTGACCAATGGGGTAAAGAAACAGGCAAAGGAGAAATGACAGAACTATTGTTTTCATCAAAGCCTATAGAACCTTTTGATTCTTAATCATGTGTATATATCACCATCATAAAAATTAAAAAACTAAGAAAAGGTGGGGGGGTGCATTAGCTATGACATTTAAGAAAAAAAAGAATCTTAAATAACAAGAAAAACTAAAGATATTCGCAAAACTTAGTTTAAAATCATCTGTATTATTTACACTACAAGAGCACTCAGTATGTGTGAATTTTATTCTCAGCTTCCAAAGTAACAACACCCCTGGAAGCAAGGAAGTTTCCAACTCTTAATCTTACATGGTTATCACCATATAAAAATAATCGTTTCATGAGCAAATTAAATGTTGTATATAGCCAAAAAATACTCTCAAGTGTTCATAAGCACATTATTGCCATATTAGCATCTCATGATTACTCAGGAATTTACATTATTAGGTATCAACTTTAAATATTTGAACTAAGCAACACATATTACAATTAAAACTCTAAGTAATATTCAAAACCATCAACACAAATTTTTTCAGAGTTAATGAAGGAAAAAAATTTTGAGATTGGTTACATTGCTTTGTATACTCAATCCCTGTTAGTACACCATGCTTTATCCCCCAACTTTACAAACCCTATGCAAATTCTCCAAATCTCTACATTCACCTGCCTCCTTGGTGGTTTAAGGGGTTAAGTCTCAGCACATCTATCTACAGCCACTGTAGATCAGGTTCAATCCTCAGCCAGGCAGGTGACCCACAAGGCACAGCTCTCCTATCTTGCCTGCTGCTCCCCTCACCAGTGTATTTCAGCCAATCTTTCTGTTCTGCTTCCCACTCTGTCTCTGGTGAATCCTTTCACCACCACCCCCAAACCCACCCCCCCCCCCTGCCCCCATGCTTCTGGCCTACATTCCAGCTCTTGTAAGCATAAATAAATAAATCTTAAACACACACACACACATTGGGAATTCAGCATCATGCCCCAAAATAAACACGGTATTTACATATTATGATAAAGGCTATAAGTGAATCATTCAAAATAGTGCAACCGTGACAGAAGACTTTTATATAAAGTAAAAGTAAAGGACTCATTGATGCCACTGGAGCTGGAACTTCAGGTATGAAGAATGAGTCACACCTCTGAATATTTGTAAACCGTCTTTCCAGGCTGAGAGGAAAAGAATGACAGTATATGATTCAAATTTTAAGATTGACTACTACATGAAACTGGGAGACCATCCCCTGGTATCTTAGTGAGAAATGATAGCAGCTGAAGTTATAGCAGTGGCAGATGAGCATAAGTTAACAGGCTGAACTGGATATCAAACCAGCAAGACTAGGTGACAAACTCAAACTGGGAGTAAGGAGACAGGTCAGATGGCAGCAGGTAAAAGAAGGAACTGAATACATCTCAAGATTTTTAGCTTTAGCAACTGGCTTTAACAATTGGGAAAGGCAGTGCCATTTACTACATGGTGGGGACTAGGTAGGGGAGGCTCCTTTTCATAATGGAATCTCTCTACTCCTTTCATAAGTCATTAGGAAAAGGGAATAACCATAACAAACATGAATAAGGCTTTTTCTGCAGGGGTAAAATGTTGAGACAACTTAACTAATTTACAGAAATTAAAGAGAAGCTGGAGAACTTCCTCTATAAAATCTCCTGTTAGCACAGTTTTGCTTTTAATGCAATCCAGTATCAAGGACTACAAGAACCACATAAGAGCAAGGCTTCAAAATATCAATTTTCCTAAACCTTGTTTACAAGATAGTGATGAATTTGGGATATCCCTAAAATAAAAACAATCTTATGTACTAAGTATTAAATCCCTAATAGAAAGGAGTATTAAGGGAAGGGCTTCATCTCTGAATTTGTCTCTGAATAGACAGGTCTCTCACAATACCACGTAAAATCCAAAAAGCTAATTTTATAAGATTTTTGTAGCAGTAATTACTATTCACCTTTGACCTCCAAAAGTTTTTCAATTCTATGTGAGAGGAACAAGAGAATTTATTAGCATGCAGGAAGAGGTGGAGTGACTCAATTTAAATACAAACTATTATTAAGCCCAAAAGTCTTAGCAAAAGCATAAACAAGCTCTGCATATAGTATGAAGAGCCCTTGCAGCCCTCTTAGTCTTTTCAATACATTACCAAACTACCAACTATAATTCATAAATAAAGTCCTTTCACTCCTGCAGCTGTTAAACATAAAGCTTTTAATTCAAGTTCTCAGCATTAATCTCTAGAGCGCCCAAAAAAAAACAACAACAGATTTTCTACCGTCAATACAAGAATAATGACTTCCCTAACTTTTCCTGTGATCTAGCATATAACAAGTGCCAAAAACATTCCCTTTCTCCTGAGAAAATACCTGGCTATTGTTTTGGTCATCACATTCTCATCTCCAGTTTACTTATACATCTTTCTGGAAGGCAACCCTGAATGCTGTCACTGTGAAGTCCCACTAGCCAAGCACAAAGACAAACAATGAACAAGAAATAACAAACAGCAGCTGTATAGTTTGGTACATAGGCAGGCCATTAACCATCAACTGATGTCACCTTATTGTGTTAATTCCCCCAAAGTCCAGGGTTCATTTCCCACCTCTTTGTCAAGAAGGCTCCACAGTGAGTTAACAAATTGCAGATTATAAAAAAACAGCATCTTTGTAACTACTTAGGTGACTAAAGGTAAGTGGAAGACTGTGGAAGAACTAAAATTGCCCTTTTTAGTTCTTTCCCCCTAACGTCTGGCTAAGATACCTGCAAAAGTACAGGTCTACCTCCAAAACCTACAGTACCACATTATGTTAGAGCATTCACTAATAAAATTAACAAATTCAGATGAAGACAAAAAAGGGAGAATAGTGCAACTCAAAAGATGCCATCTGTGAAATTCAATTTTCATTTACAAAATAATGCATTATGCTAAACCAGCTAATATCACAACAGTATAATGTTAGTGCTACAAAACTTAGTAAATAAAATCTTAATTGGGGAGTCAGTGTTTTAGAGCATTTTAGTGTTGATGGATCAAACTGAAAAGTACTGATTGCTTAAATATTACATACCCAATTAAACATCTTTAAGTGACTGGGAAATTTGTTTTTTTAAAGATTTATTTATGCACACAGAACTGGAGGTGTGCATAAATAATAGGCCAGAGGTGCTGGGATGGTAAAGAGGGTTCCCCAGAGACAGAGTGGGGAGCAGAACAGGCAGACTGGCGAAGTACACTGCTGAGGGGACAAGCAGGTGAGACAGCAGAGTGTGCTGGGCCATGTGGGTCACCTCCAGGGTTGGGGATCCAACTTGCACTGAACCGGCTGCCATGCTTTAACCCATTGCATTACCAGTGAGGGCCATAATTTGTTTTTGTTTAAGATTTATTTATGCATACAGAATTGGGGAATGCACAGCCCAGAGGTGCAGGCGATAAGAGGGTTGACCAGTGACAGCAGGGAGCAAAACAAGCAGATGTACTGAAATACACTGCTGAGGGGGGCAGTGGCGACTTCAGGACCTCAGGAGAGGTCTTCCACACCATGTAGGTGACCTCCCTGGACAGGGATCGAACTCAGGCTGCCGTGGCTGCAATAGCTTCATAGTGCTGTACTTTAACCTGTTGTGCCACCAGGAAGGACTGAAAATTTAATCTGTTAAGATATAATTACTGAGCGCATATTATGAAATAAATATAGTAAAGACTACCTCCAGGCTATAATACACAATATACACACATATACACACACACACACACTACTTTCTTACAGGACTTCCTTCAAAAGCATTACTGCTATCATTTATAAATAATACATATATACACGTGTATATATATATATATAGACACCACTTTTTAAATATATTATGTACATTATCAATAAACACATAATGGAACTTTAAGAAAGTTCTGATGTTATCCCACCTCACAAATAGTCTTGCATATACCTTGAGGCATATATACTTCAGCAAACCTCAGTGATCTGGTTATATGGTCTTAGAGGAAGGGCCCAGACATCTTTGTTTCTAGAGTACCTAAGTCAAAGTTAGCACTCAGTAAAAATTTACTGAATGAAGGAACAGAGACACTCAAAAACCTAAATCTA
This sequence comes from Condylura cristata, assembly GCF_000260355.1. NCBI lineage: Eukaryota > Metazoa > Chordata > Mammalia > Eulipotyphla > Talpidae > Condylura > Condylura cristata. Next base: position 15,248,383 of record NW_004567118.1, on the reverse strand, counting down.
CAGCATATTTTGTTGACATATAATTCATCACCCACTTCATCTAATAAAGTGCTAAATTATACTTAAAGAAATTTACCTGCTGCATTCTACTGCCACAATTGAAAAGCCAAGAACTATTTTAATTCAGTCAATTCTTGCCCACCTCCAAAAAAATAGGGAGCAAGAAGAACAAACTGGAGGAATTTTTTTTATTATAATACTTTATTTTTACATCATTTTGTGCCATTTTCCATCTCAGTTGTAATCCCCGTGGGCTTCCCATCACCAAGTCACCCGTGTGCCATCACCATAGTCCATTGCACTTCCCTCCCCCCACAGTTGTTGAGCCCACTCTCCCCCTGTAAAATGTCTCTGGTATATAGTTGGTTTTTATTATTATTATTATTATTATTATTTTCTCGCCTGGTCCTTTATACTCTTGCTATGAGTGAAACCATCCAGTATTTTTCCTTTTCTTTCTAGCTTATTTCACTAAGCATGATCTTTTCCAGCTCCATCCATGTTGCTGCAAAAGGCATGTGTTTTTTTTTTTTGGTTGCTGAGTAATATTCCATTGTGTATATGTACACATCTTTTTAATCCAGTCATCTACATTTGGGCATTTGGGTTGTTTCCACATCTTTCCAATTGTAAATAAAGCAGCAATAAACATGGGGGTGCAGGTGTCTTTTTGAATCAGTGTTTTTGTGTCTTTTGGGTAAATGCCTAGGAGTGGGGTTGCTAGGTCATATGGAAGCTCCATTTTTAGCAGTTTGAGAAACCTACCGGAGGAAATTTTTAAGGGTTCTTATAATTCTTTCAGTAGCTGTAAACTGCAGTTCATTCTCCAATGTTTTTTTAATGCTATGTACCAAGCTATTAGAATACACTTTCTGCAACACATAAGCCACAAACCTAGATGCAATAAGAAGGTAAAGAAATGAAGAGCATAGCTGTGAAAATTCTCAGCACCTAAGAAATGCAGTAGGTATAAATAGAAAATACATGCAATCTAAGCCAGAATCAAGCCTTCAAGGGAAGGCTTACTTGTGTTCCATTCAAGATATCAAGATAGATACAAATCAAAAATAAAAGTTCACCACTAACACATCTCCCTTAAAAAAATTAAGGTATACTTTAAAGAAAAAACCGATTAATGCTCATATAACTGGCATACAGTCTAGCCAATATAGTATGCAAAACCAATCTTTCTAATTTCTAGAGCTTCTGAAAGGTACCTAGCCCAGTAAGTCTTATCTGTTATTAACATAACACTCCACTTCCAAACCACCATTTTGCAAGATAAACAAGTCCCTATTCACATGTAGCAATAAATATTCAACTTCTTTTAAAATACTACTTAATGATGCTAAGCATTATTTAATGCTTAGTAATTTTAAGTAAAGCCAAGAAGGAATTTCATCAGTTTTTCAAACTTGCATTTTACTTTTACAATATTTTACACATTCATGTGCTTGTCCAATTCTCCTCACTCACCACACCCTACACATACATTATAAACAAGCAAATAAGACTAATAAATGGAAGTTTTACTACTTATTTAGATTTTTCAAGTGCCCCAAAAAGGTCTCAAACCATTTTTGGCTCTATCAAAAGCTTCACAAAGTCCTTCTATGACCTTACTTAAAGAAATTCTATATCAAAACCTGACATTTACTAGAGTAAATAATATCATGTTCAAAAGGAATACCTATACTTAAAAAGCTTGAAAAAAAAAAAAGCTTCGGGTTTACATTTAGAAATGCTGTTTTATCAACCTGCTTCTTCTTTAACTTTAACATCGCTTTGTTAACTGATAAAACATAAATCTATTCAAACAAGTTAAATAAGGTTTTAACAAATATTGTTACCTCTTCAAATATATTTTTAAATTCAACAGGCACAGACTTCATGACACATTGAACAAAGACCTTTAGTTAAATCAGTTTAAAGCACTATTCACTGATATTTACAAAGGCACAATCTTAGTTTGACAAGAGAGTAATATGCTAGAGTTGGATAATCAAAGTTTAATTTTAGAACTCCTTAATGCCAACTACATCACTCTCAAACTGAAGAAAGGAAACACTTCTGAACCTTGAAGCTGAAAGTCAGTTTGCCTGATGTCCTTCTCTTTCATGCCATGTAAGCCATTGCCTAATTGAGGCCAGACCTGTCAGGCTCAACAGCATCCCGGAAATGACTAGCCTACTAGTGCTGGAAACACATCAAGAATTTGGAATATTTCTCATTTTGAGGCAGGGGGTTAAAAAATAAAAGAGATGTTCACAAGAACAATCACTATACTGTTCCCCAGGTTAAAAGACATAAGGAGCCTATTTTTGTTATTTTAGTCCGTTCACAACGAATACATCCGTGTCGATTTTCAGGTGATACCCCACTGAACTTCTTCCTTTTCTTCCGACATACGAACAAGAGCTCCCTACTAAAATCTCATTTTGAATGCCTGTCTTTGAATCTAATTTTTATTTTCTATCTTTGGCTACTAAAACCAACACCTGGAGAGCCTAGGTGGTTTCTTGACTCAGAAACCTGTTAACAATAATGCCTGCTCGATGTCTTTTCACTTCTTACCAAGAAAATCCATTCAATATCGAAAAGATATACAAGCGAGCACATACTCAAATCCCAGTCATGAAAAATTAAGCCACATTCCGATCATAAACTGTGCAATAGACACTTCCAGTTAGCGTGTGCCTTAGTGATCTTGTACAGCGTTATCAGAGTAAGTGGTAGGGGGTTGGGGCGGTTAACAACACACTGTGCATTAGAGCCAATAAGCAGCAGGCTGAGACTGGCAGCAAGGCCAGTCTCTAAAGGGAGCTATAACACAATATCAGAATGCTGGATTTCCGAATGCCATTTTCTGGGGAGGAGGAGGGGGTGCGAACAAGGGGATCAAGTGCAGTAAAAGGCTCAGGCCAACGTCTGAGATGAAACCTAAGACAAGGTCTTGTGGCAACACCAGCTGTCCAGACTCATCTCAAACACAACTTAATTTCAAGTCGTTCTGATCGAAGTCAGCCGTTCAAAGGGTGAGGGGGGTGGCAGGAGTGGATGGCGATAGCCTCCAAGAGCCTGGCAAAGGCCTTCGGAAAAGGCAGTAGGTCCAGGGAAGGGGCTTCTACTAGCGGAGAGGCTTTGCAGCCGCCTCCCCTCTCCCTTCCAAAGCCAAGGCTGTTAGGTACGAGGTGAAGATATTGTTGGAGGTTTTTATGGAGGAGTGAGACGAGAAAATGGCAGTAAAAGATGCAGGGGGCTAGACGGGCTACTGCCACCTAAGAAAGGGGGGAGCAGACTCCCCTGGACACAGCCAGGGTAACAACGCCACCAGAGGGCACGGACATTGCCCTACCAGCGCCAGATGCCCCTCTCTCAGGAAAAGCTTCGCCCCCTTCCACACACGGTCCCAATGCCCTAACACTGCTTCCCACCGACCTTCTCCCCCCGTAAGACTCCCCAACGCTGGCCGCCCTTCCCCACCCCTCAGGCGCCTCACGCCCTCAACCTCCCTCCCCTCCCCGGGTCACCCACCCCCCAAGCAGCCTGACTCCGGCCTCCCCGGCAGCTCGCCCAGACCCCTCCCCCCTCACCTCTCCTCAGCGCCTCCTCGTAGCAGAGGAATCCGATCCGTGACTCCTTGGCGCCCATGCTCCCCTCATCCCCTCGGCCGGGGGTCGGAGCCTGATCTCGCCCCCACCCCCCTCCCGCCTTCTCCTCGGCGTCCCTGGGTGACGGTGTCGGCGTCCCCCGGCCCCCTCCTCCCCCCACACTAACAAGTGCGGCTTCTGCCCTGGCGGCTCCTCCCGGCCGCCGCCACCGCCTCCATGACGAATCACGTGACCCGCTCCCACCCCGCCCCCTTTCCCTCCCTCCTACTCCGCCCTTCTCTCTCCTCCCCTCCCTTCCGTTCCTTCCTCACGCTCTCTTCCCTCCCCTCACCCCTCCCGTCTGCCCCGCCGAGGGTCACCTGACCCGCGACCCGGGATTGTTCCGGGTAATGGCCGCCAGGGGCCACACGCTCCGCCCCGCCCCACGCAGACAGCGCACGGGGCGAAAGGGCGGAGACGGATCCCGCACGTAACGCATCATCTTCGCCTTCTTGCCAATCCGAGGCCGAGAAGTCCCGGAGACTCCGCCCTCCTAGCGGGCGGTGACTTCCGGGGCTCTCGGTGACCGTCCCGCCCTCGGTGGGCGGGGTCAGGGGGATTGACGGTTGGTCTGGCTGCTCGGAGAGCAGTGGAATTCAATGGTGCGTGGGCCTGAGGGGTGCGGTTCAGTAGTAAAAGAGTGGACAGACAAGGAAGTGCTAACGTTAGGGAAAATTTTAACTGGGAGGGAGTGAAAGGAGAATGTCGAGGATTTCCTGTGACGAAAGAATTCTTAGTAAGGAGATTCCGGAGGGAAAGGGAACCTTGTGATACAGTTTAGAATCTCTTCCTTCCCAGCCAAACCATTTCACGCTCCTGACACCGCTGGGTTTCCTTTCACCTCCACCGGGCCCCAGCCGGTAACCCCACCTCCCGCTGAGCCGGCCACTTGTAAACTTAATTGGAAACTGACCTGTTCAGGCTTAGCTTGTTTCCCTCTGAGAGTTGCTCCCCACCAAAAAAAAAGTGATAACAGCATTCCTTGCTTAAAAAATTAAGTTGTAAAAGGCACATCACAGCATTTACCATGTTCATCATTTTAAGTGTAGGGTTCAATAGCATTGAATTTAGTGACATGGTGCAACCATTTCCAAAATTTTCTTGCAAAACTGAACCTATTAAACACTTTATTAACCTCTCTCACCAACACCTGACAACACCCATTCTTTCAGTCCCTTGAATTTGACAAAATATCTTATTAGGGGAATAGCACGGTATTTATCCTTTAGTAAAAAACTTATTCCTCGTTTCATCCATGTTTTAGTGTGTCAGAATTGTCCAGATTTAACGTATGATCCAATAATTCCACTTAAGAGTATAGAATTGAAAATAAGGGACATGAATGGATATTTGTACAATCATGTTTGTAGAACATTCCCAGTAGCCAACGGGTGGAAGCAGCCCAAGTGTCCACCAAGAGGAAAGATATATAAATTAACATACGGTGTATACATACAATGCAATACCATGCAGTGCCTTGATTTTTAACTGTATTCAGTTTGGTTAGTCTGCAAATAACAGTAAAACTTTCAGATAAGGAAACAACCCTGAAAAGTAACCATTTGGATTAGACTCAAGGTGCCAGTTAGAACCACAGAAGGATTTCAGTTCCTAAAGACAACAGATTATAATAGAGCCTGCCTGAGAAGGAAGGTGGCACTCTCTTTATCCACTCACCTTTCCTGGCAGACCAGATCAACAGCGTGGCATTAGTCACAGTGCTGCCATTTCCAGTTCACTCTGAGGCAGTTAATTTTAAGACCTCAGATTAGTTTCATTCTAAAAGACCATGAATCAAGGGGTTGGGAATGTAGTTCAGAGTCTTTAATTTCCAGGTTATTAGTTTAGTTTAGACATAAGTCTCCAGACAAAACAACAAAGTCATCTTCAGCCAGCCATGAGATTATCATAATTAATGGGAAGTGAACAGTAAGAGTGGGTTCACACTTGGTTCAGGAGAAGACCCTTGAGTTCAAAAACAGACCTAAGCATTATTGCTCTGCTAAATAATCAGTACCTAAAGGTGACCTTGCTGCATAAAGGATAGGCTTGGGCGATTAAATATCTATTTAGTTTTTCAGTGAAATTAGAAGTGAATTGTTTTACTTCTGTGAAATTTGCCCCATTTGAAAGAGGAGACTACAATTAGAACATACCTATCTCATGAAATAGTACATTTTTACAAAATACTCTGGAAAGAGAAGAATATAAACTTTATAATGTAAGTTTTACAGCAACACTAAGGGAACTTTAAAAAAATTCCCTCTTTGGTTTCAGACCTCACTTCCCCTACCATCATAAAATTTTTCACCGCCATCACAGTTTACCACAGATTAAACATTTTTCAAAATTGCGAGTTGAGATAAAAAAGTATGAAATACCGTTTCGCCTTTGTCTGAGTTAAATTAAGCATATTATTGAAGACAGTGAAGCAGATAGTTTGGTCTGATGGGAATTTTAAATGTTAAGCTGGGATCAGAAACTGCCTTTTGGTTTGTATTACACATTATCAGGCAGTCAAATGTTAAACATTCCTCTATAACTTAAAATTGATACAGTACTTAAGTTTGATGATGTAGAAAATCTTAAGTCTACTTGTCATACTAAAAGGAAATCCATTAATCATTGAATTTATTCAGTTTCATTATATTTCACTTAACCCACTGAAGAGTTGGCCAGACACCTGACTTTAAACATTAGGTTGTACCTAAGGAAGCATTGCTTTAAGTATAATTACATGCTTATGAAATAGTAGTCCATAGGAAGATTTGAAACATGGGAGATTGGTATGTAATTTCTACTTCTAGTTGGGCAACCTAAATGACAGTCTCCTTCATTTTGTACACCCAGAGAAATGACATAGGAGTAGGACAGAAGCTTGTTTGCCAAAGAATCTTAGGTCATAGAGACAGACTGGTTGATATAATAAAGAATGTTGAGGAAACACCTGATTTAAGTATAACTCAATAGCCACAAAATGAGGCCAATCGTATATGAAGCATGATTATACAATAAAACTGATTTTCCAGTATCAAGGATTTATTACTGATAACAAGAAAAATTGAGGAGTGCCCAAAGACCCCAAACAGCTAAGGGGGAAACCCATATAGCTCCTCCTACGAGAATAAAAGCAAAGTAATCAAGCTCTACTAAGCACAAAGATATCTGACCCGTGAGAGGGTGAAAGCGTATATAGAGAGGGAGAATTGGAGAGAAGAATTCCAAAATATGGGCCCCAGATCCAATCTTCATACCAACCACCCCCTCTCCTGGGCAAACATTTAGCCAAACACGAGTGCCCAAAAGGGAGCTATCTAGGGCCAAGATCAGCATCACCAGGAGGATGAATACAAAACTCCTCTCAGCAAGAGGTTGTGCAGGGTCCAAAGGCCAGAGAAAGGAAAGATCCAAAGTTCAAAACATACTACCCCTTTGAATGTCCCACAAGATGAAGGAGGCAACTTCCATATTCTCGAGAGAGCAGGCCGTGCCACCTGCCAAAATACAAAATGGAAAAGAGAGTGGGCACACATGGCTTCAATATTTTAAGTCCAACATGGCCACTAAACTCCACCCTTGTTTCCCATCAGGAAATGTGGGTTCATGGACTACTGGGAGGCAAAATGCCGAGCACCTTAGATCTCACAAGTCCCCTGGCTGGGGACTGAGCTCATGCCAAGGTGGCTGGGGATAGCTTTATAGAGCTCAGAGTTTAACCCCTGAGCCACCAGGAAGGCCCTGCTTTTCATTATTTTATTGATGCCTAAGATAGGCAAGATTTCACCAGGACTCACCCCCTAAGAACTTCTGATTCACAAATAACTAAAATGGGCATTTTACCTGAAGAAAATGAAAATAGTAATTCCTAGAAATACGGCACCCTATGTTCATTGCAGTATTATTCACAGTAGTCAAAACAGGGAAGCGATCTTAAATGCCAAACCCTCAGATTCGACAACAGCTTTCTGGTTACCAGAGGGGAAAGGGGGTAAACAAAAGTGTGAATGCATAAAAGGAGTCAACTATATGGTGGCGAATAGAAACAAGACTTTTGGTGGTGGTCATAATATACAAATATTGAATTATAATGCATATACTTGAAATTTGTATTGTATTTTAAACTAATATACTTCGATAAATATTTTTAAAAGATTATTAATTTTGCATACAAGAAGGACAGAGGTGGGGTTGGGGATGAGAGGATTCACTAGAGACAGAATAGGGAACAGAACAGACAGATCAACTGAAATGCACTGCTGCAGGGAGCAGCGGGTAAGACAGGAGTGGCCTGGTGGCCATGTGGGTCAGCTCCCTGGCAGGGGATTGAACTCCTGCAGTGGCCACCGATAGTTTCTCAGTGCTGCGCTTTAACCCATTGCGCCACCAGGGAAGACCCGCTTTGATAAATATTTTTAAATAAAATGGGAAAGAAAAACATTCAGAATGAGGGTCTATCACTTAGACCTACTTTAGAGAGTCTCTTTTTTTGTATTACTACAATCTATGCTTGGCAAACACCTGCGAGCAAAGCATCACGCTGTGCACCTGTGAGCAATATTTACTCTTTATAGTAGTCTGATATTGCTCTCCCCCTTCCCAACTGCAATGAAGTTATATTTGTGTCACTTTCAAATTAATTATTTACAACAATTAGGGAAAAGGCCTATGGGCAGGACCACAAGTGGCTAATTTTTCTTGTTAAGCTCCTGAAAGATGAAGTACAAATGAAATCTTTTAGTCCTCCTCTGATTCCCTCATGTCCACCTGCACTCCACTGCCAGGTTTTTGTAACAAAATCCATAATCCAGTTTTGACCAGATTATCCATGCCTTACCTTAGTTTCTGGGTTCTAAATCACTTTGCGTATCTCATCTAACATCCAGCTTTTAATTCTAATATGCATTCTTAGATACTTGAAAAATGCCAGCTCTGTCTATCTTTAACTTTGATTTCTTCATCTAATACAAAAGATTTAAACTCACTAGGCCTTTTCTAATTCTTTTTTTTTCTAAAAATATTTATTTATTTGTGCATACAGAACTGGGGTACAGGCCAGAGGTGCAGGGACAGTGAGACGATTCACCAGAGACAGAGTGGGGAGCAGAACAGGCTGACTGAAGTGCACTGCTGAGGGGAGCAGCGGGTGGGCCAGCTGCCGGGCCATGTGGATCACCTTGGGGACGGGGATCAAACTCATGCTGAAGTGACTTTAGCTTTTCAGTGCTGTTTTAACCTGCTGTGCCACCAGGGAGGGCTCCTTTTCTCATTCTTAAGTGGTAATATCTTATTGTCTCTTGAAGTGTATGTTCTATTGCCAGTTCATATCTGTTTTTGCCTTTTTATTTAGTTCATGTCTGGAGGCTTTCTTACCTAGCTAATAATGCAGTGCTTTTATTCTGCTTCCCTCCTTTTCTTCAATTACTAGTCTTCTATGTTACCAATTGTCCTCATTTCTTTTCTTTTTTTAAGATTTATTTATTTATGCATACAGAACTGGGGTATAGGTCAAAGGTGCAGGGGTGGTGAGAGGATTCACCAGAGACAGAGTGGGGAGCACAACAGGCCAACTGAGAAAGTACACTGCTGTGGGGAGCAGTGGGCAGGTCAGGGGAGGTCTGCTGCACCATGTAGGTCACCTCATGCTGGGGATCGAACTCATGCTGCAGTGGCTTTAGCTTCTTAGTGCTGCAGTTCAACCCACTGCGCCACCAGGGAGGGCCCTGTTCTCTTTTTTTGACTCTGAACATCTTTAGATCAATAATTATTATTTTAATGGGGGAGACTCTGTATCTGTTAGTGTTCAGGGATATGTGGGGAATCTATATACTTTCTGTTCATTTCTGCCATAAATCTAAAACTACTCTAAAAAATAAAGTTTGATATTCAAAATTATTGGATAAGAGATTCCTAGCTACATATAGGTATTTAATATTCATAATTGTGGTATAATTATAAAAAAAACTCTCAGGAATTTACAGAAGAAACAAGGATGGTGTAAATGATTAGCGTCCAAAAGGATTTGAAAGCTATAAAATAACATTTGGTCAAAAGGTTTTTGGCAAATATCTTCAATCATTGCTATGCTGGGGTAGAAGGAATAAAATCTGGGTTTCTATGAAAGAGGAAGGAAATCCTTATTTTAAAAAGAGGAATTCAACAAGTGTCTCAATCATGCCTATTTTGCATCTTCTCACTGCCTTCAACATTTGGTATGCAAATAGTCCATTTTTAAAATTATTAAACATCTGTGTGCATGGGACTATGCTAAATCCTAGAGAATACAAAGACAAAAGTTTTTAAAGCCTTTGGAAGTATTACGATTAGATAAATATAGTATGTTTTGGGAACCAAGAACAGGAGAAGTATTAGCCCAAACTGAAAGAGGATCTTTGGGGATGGGAGACATAAAGCAAGAAACTAGCCATTCATTCTTGACTTTAATAAATTCAATGTTAGGCACTGAAGGTACAGAATTGAACAACGTAAAAAACCCTGCCCTGATGAAACTTATATTTTAGTGGTGTGGAGTGAGACAGTAAAATAATGGTAAGTCAGTGAATAGTGAGTTCTATATGGAAACATCTCAGAGAAGGGAGACAGTGCTGAGAGGAAATTTGCAATTCTGAACAGAAAGTGAGAGAGAGAGTAAAAATAATGAGGCAAACTAAGAAGGGGATGATAGAATAATCCTGCAGCTAAACTAGGGAACACTGTCCTGGCCAGGTAAAGAGCATCCCAGCCAGTGTGAGGACCAGTGAGAAGGCAAGGAGGTGACTGAAACAGTAAAAGTGAACAGAAGCAGATCCTCCCTAAAGACTCTGGCGCTTATCGTGAAAGTGGGCTGCCATTGCAGGTATCTGGACTGAACGGAGATCTGTTAAACATTTTAAAAGGATTCCTTTCTGTGTAGAACATGATGTGGGAAGAGAAGAGAGATGAAAGGGTAAACACCAGGGACCAGGTAAGAGACAGGCAGTAAGAAAATATTTTGAAGGAAGAGCCAACAAGATTTATCGGTAGAGTGGATTGGGATGTCCGAGAGGACATTCACAAAGTTGGTTGGCAAAGTCAGTGGAAGGGCAGAATTCCTGCATCACTGGGAGGAAAAAGACATAGGAGAGCAGGGTTTGGGATGAGGTCAGCAGCTCAGCAATGGGCCTGTTGCCGGTGAGTTGTCTGTTAGCTATCCAAGAGGAGATATTCAGTAGAGACTTACAGAGTCTGATATTTGAAGCTAAAAAAAAAAAAAAAGGTCCAGATAGGAGATATAAATTAAGGAGTCAGTAGAGATTAATGGGAATGTTATGAGATCTCGAAGGACATGATCTACTCCATAGGTAATAAGGGTTTCTTCCATCATTTAAACATCAGAAATGGGGAATAAACAAAAAGGCTGAGACAGTAAAGCCAGCGAAGTAAGAAAGCTGAGAGAGGGCATGCCAAGAAAAGAGTTAATAAATGCACAGAAACAAAAAGATGAGAAATTCTGCCTTATCAGAAATGCCTTTTATAACCAAAAAACCAAAGAAAGTTAAGTACTAAAGCTACTGAAAAATCAAAATCATTTTATCATTATTAACCAGCAAGATAATATTGCTCACGTTTAAAACTTTGTAAGAATTACAAGCATTTGAGGAATGCTTTCAGAGAGATTTGAGGAACTCAATTGGTTTTTGTCAGGATTTCTCTTTTGCTGTGCTACCTTTGAGCTATCAACCAGCAACACTAAAGAGGAGGTATAATTTGTTCTAAAGAGTGAATTTGGCTAAAATGTGATAATTGAGGTTAAGAGTAGATTTCTACCTATGCATGAACTTCAGCCTTGAAGTCACTCAGAAGAGACAGTTGAGGCCCTAACTTTTGTGTATATCATCATTAAATACTAACATCCCAATTAATTAATGTAAAAATCTAAGGGAGATTCCAGTAGATACAAACATTGTTCCAAGGAAATCCTTACATAAAGGTTAAATACCCTGCCCCCCCCCCAAACACAAATTCTCTTAATCAGATCATGTACTATCCTCATGGGCAATCTTTATGAAAAAAGTGATAAATTAACCCAATTCTTCTCATTTCTGTGCTATAGAACAAAAACAAAGATGGACAGGTAAATTCTAATTGATAGGTCCATGTGTATTTACTAATTGCACCCAATCTATATTATATAACACTAAAAGTTGACTCCATCCTTAGCCCTCCCTAGTGGAGCAGTGGGTTAAAGCACAACACTAAGAAGCTAAAGCCACTTCAACATGAGTTCGATCCCCACCCCGGAGGTGATTCACATGGTGGGGCAGACCTCTCCTAACCCACCCGCTGCTCCCCTCAGCAGTATACTTGTCAGTTGGCCTGTTCTGCTCCCCACTCTGTCTCTGGTGAATCCTCTCATTGCCCCTGCACCTCTGGCCTGTACCCTAGTTCTATAAGCATAAACAAATAAATCTTCAAAATCAAATTGACTCCATCCTTAATACCCTATCCCTCACTGATCTCACTCTTGTAATGTGCTCAAGCACTATTAAAATCACATTCTAGGCTCTCCCTGGTGGCGCAGCGGGTTAAAGCACTGCATTGAGAATCTAAAGCTGCTTCCGCATGAGTTCAATTCCCGCCTGCCCCAGAGGTGACCACATGGTGTGGCAGACCTTTCCTGACCCGCCCGCTGCTCCCCTCAGCAGTGTACTTCATCAATCTGCCTGTTCTGTTCCCCACTCTGTCTCTGGTGAGGCCTCTCACCGCCCCTGAGCCTCTGGCCTGTACCCCACCCAGTTCTGTATGTACAAATAAATAAATCTTAAAAAAAAAAATCACATTCCAGTAGTTATATTTTTATGCACACAATGAGTTACCTGTGCTGTACTGTGCATGATTCTGTTCATTACTTCAGGACAAGAAATTATCCCCAAAACTTAGTGGCGTTTATTTTGCTCATGAATCTGTAATCTGTGCAAGGTTTAGTAGGAATCGCTAATCTCTGCTCCATATAGTATCAGCAGCAATGGCTTAAAAGCTTGGGACAGGAATCATCTGAAAGCTGCTCTCTCACAGTCTTGTAGGATAATGCTGGTGACTGGCTAAAACTTAGCTGGAACTAAGTCAGCTGGAGCAGCTATACTTATATGGTGCTTCCTCTTTTCCTCACCACTTTGTGGCTGGATTCCAAGATAGAGTCTCAGCCTAAACTGTGCCACTTTTTATGACCTGGGCATAGATTTAATGGAGTGTCATTTCTGCCATGTGCTCATCATTGAAGTGGTCACAGAGTTCTGCCCACATCCAAGGAGAGGAAAATAATTTCACATCCAAGTACTAACCAGGCCCAACCCTGCTTAGCTTCCGAGATCACACGAGATCGGGCACGTTCAGGGTGGTATGGTCATAGACTGGAAATAATCTAAACAGATATTGCTGAGCCACATTGTGCCTGCTGGACACAATCATCTGCATTCCTCCCATTTGCAATATGTATTCATCCCTCTAGCTAAAGCCCCCATTAGAACATCAGGTCTAAGCATGGAATCTAGGATTCCATCATCTAGATCAAGTTCAGGTATGAATGATGCTTCTGGGGCCTCTTCTAACACAGCCTCTCTTGACTTGAACACCTGTCAGGTCATTGAAATTTGTGGGGGATGGTGGAGGGGGGTGAAAAGAGACCATAAGACTTTAATGGTTCAGGAAAAACTTTTCACACACACATTTCTGGAAACTATTTCCCTACTCTGAGCCTGTGCAGAACTTAGTGATTGTTTTAATGAGTAAAACACAGTGGAAGTTGACACTGTGTCACATCCAAGGCTGGTTACATATATAAGTATACAGAGACATATGTATGTGCATGCATGAAGTGTGGGTTTGTGTGTGTGTGTGTGTGTGTGTGTAGAGAGAGAGAGAGAGAGAGTGAAGGAGAGAATGGAGGAAAGGGAAATACAAGTGATAGAGCAAACTGAGTAAAGTGTTACTAGAAGAAATCTGAGTAAAGGGTACACAAGTGTCTTTTGTACTAATTCTTACGTTGACAAACTTTACATAAATTTGAAATGTCAAAATAAGCAGTTTTTGAAAATACAATACACACAAATGTTTTTCATTCTGTTACAGGGCAACCCAATGTGAACGGGGTTGCTTGTCTGTGGGTCCTCACCCTTATGCTTAAGATTCAATTGTACTGTGGACCCACAGAAAAAGGTTCGATCATGGGTTTATTTACAAGGGGAAAGCGAAAGGAACAACCCAGGGAAAGAGAGAGAGAGAAATACAAGTTAACTAGAGCATCCTACCAGTGCTGCTGACTTGGAACTCCAATAACACACAGAAAGCTCATCAAAAGCCAAACAACCAGCTGCGAACCACCAGGCCAAGAGCTCCAGGAACTCACATGTCTGGTTATATCCCAGCCTGGCTGCTCAGCTCCACCATCACATCCCAGTATTGATGGGACTTGTAGTTCCTGTATTTGGAGTGGGGGTGGAGTCCATGAAACCTGCATCTGTTACAATTCCAGGGGAAGTCCTGACCCCACCCTGGTAATCAATCTTTGGGGGTTGAGAGAAGCCCCTTTACTTCTCCCTTTTCCAGTTTATCTGCAAGAAGACACTCATCACCTTAGCCTACACTCCTCCACATCCCATCACCTTAAAGAGCCGGTTCTTGGAGAGCTACCTCTTTGAGAAGGAAAGCTTGATCAGACTGAAGGTGAGCATTTTAATATTCTTTATACTACCTATCACACTAAAGGTATCTGTAAATATGATTTGGCTTATAGAGAAATTCTTGAAGGATGTACATCAGCTCCTTGTAACAAAAGAAACGGAATTAGTTCCCCTGAATCACCATCCCTGTGCACCCAGAGCATAAACTCTAAAAATAGTGTCTGCATAGAAATAACCTTCTCATGTTTCCAGTTTGGAAAGGACGCTTAAATAGAAGGTGGTCTTTTTAACCACAATGTCATAATCCCTGAACAAAAAAAGACAAATCACTAGTAAAAGTCTCAGTTTAGAGGTTGTCAGTAACTTTAAAAGGCACATGCTGGTCATTTAATGAATTTGTTTATTGCTGTCGTGCTTATAATTTTTTACATTCAAACTTGATTTTTCTGCAATCCTTGGATCTAGGTCAGAAGTATTACCACCTAAAAATTAAGTAGAATCTGTAGACTAGGTAAGAGTTCATTTATGAGATATATAATCAAGGAAAATTCTCTTATGAAATTTAATAATGACTAGTACTTATTGAGTTCTTATACATGTCAGACTCTGGTTTAAGGGCTTTCACATATATTATTCAATTATTTAATCTTCACAACAGGTATAGAGTATATGTATTATCACCTCATTTTTAACAAATGAAGGAAATTGAGGTCCAACATGTTTAAATAACTTGCCCAAAGTCATACAACTAGTTAGTGATGGAATCAGGAACTGAACCCAGGCAATAATGCCTATAACCTATACTTACATGGGGATTAGAAAATGAAGTACAAAGTGAGGCACGTTGCCATTTTGGGAGTCATTTTTCCTTACTGAGAACATTGGCAAGTTTTATCCATGATATGGTGAACATTTATTCTTTGATAAATTAGTCTTGTTTCTTCTGACAAGTGTGATTAAATAACCTCTCTGCCATCAGACTTATAGATCAGGTGGATATACTGAAATACACTGCTGAGGGGAGCAGCAGGCAAGACACAGGAGAGGTCTGCTGTGCCATGTGGGCCAGCTCCCTGGTCAAGGATTGAACTCGTATTGCATTGGCTGCCAATAACTCGATAGTGCTGTGTCTTTCACCCCTACACCACTGGGAAGGGCCTCTAATTTCTTAACAAATAACAAATATGTCAAATAACTATTTTATATAAGAGATAGGGGTGTGAGATGTCACCTGGGGAGGCTTTTGGCTGTCCAGAAAAGGGATCCTGAATTGACACAAATTTTAGTGCAAGCACCTCAGTTGAGAAAACTTTAAGTTTACAAGCTCCATTTTCTCAAAAACTGATCTATGTTAGTCAAATGACCATGAAGCAAAATGTTTTTGTTACTGACCATGATGTAGTAAAATGAACTAGACTTATACCTTTCTTCTATAAACTTGTAGACTATCTATATATATATATATAGTAAGTGTTTTCAGACATTGAACAATAGACAGCATATAAGTGGCATCACTGAGAGAAGGAAAACAATGAGGTAAGGTCTACATTTGCTCTGGCTTTCTGCCTAGAGGCACATTCCGGATCATAAATTCAAAACATGACTGTCTCACTAAGTTGAAGAGACAGAGACTGAAGTTCATAGAAATGGAGGCAGTTGGAAGTTGCTACATAGAATAACAAAATGGAAGATACTATTTTTTTTTAAGTACTTTAAAAATCTACACATGATCTTTCATGTATGGTTGTGATGGATTTACATGTGATTATGAAACCCTTGCTGAATACTAATGTGACCATACATTTCAGGATGCTGAGCAAAGAAGTATCAAAGGCATGAAGATGAACAATTCCCGGAGGTTATAGTAAGCTGGAAAACATTTAAATTCTAACTAACTGGAGTAGGAAGACCTACTTCAGAAGAGTCCAACATTATTTATAAATCTAAACTAGCCCTAGAGTAAAGTGTATGCTACACCTGCTTTAATGAAGCTTAAAAACAAGCCCCCCAAACAACAAACTAATCAGATAAAAACTTAATTGTCCCATTTAAAAAAAAGAAAAAAAAAGCTACACTTTGTAAGGAAAGACAAGAAAATCCAAACGCACAACACTAACATCATAATATCCAATAAAACTTACTCAATATGCCAAGAAGCAGAACAAAAATAATCAGGAGAAAAATCAATCAACAGAAATAGACCCAGAAATGACAGAAATACTGCAACCAGCCAACAAGAATAATAGAACAGCTATTAAAAGTAGGGGGCCGGCCCTCCCTGGTGGCGCAGTGGGTTAAAGCACTGCACTAAGAAGCTGAAGCCACTTCCACATGAGTTCGATTCCCGCCTGCCCTGGAGGTGACCACATGG
>NW_004567118.1:15209473-15231287 GCF_000260355.1 Condylura cristata | reverse complement strand
AAAAAAAAAAAAAAAAGTAGGGACCAAAGTGGCACACAGGGTAAAGTCTCAGCACCATCAAGCTATCACCAGCCACTGTGACACAAGTTTGATCCCTGACCAGGGAGCTGACCCACAAGATACAGACCTCTCCTCTCCCACCCACTGCTTCCCTTCAGCAGTGTATTTTAGTAGATCTGTTCTGCTCCCCACTCTGTCTGGTGAATCCTCTCACACATTCCCATACCTCTGGCCTAGACCCCAGTTCTTATATGTATAAATAAATAAAATAAATCTGGAAAAAAAAAGTGTACTTGGGTTCTTAAAGGAAAGCATGACAGACCATAATAAGGAAAGAAATGGGAGGTATAAGAACCAAATAGAATTTCTAAATGTGAAAATGAAATGAAAAATTCAACATAGCAGCTGGCATCCCCCAGAACAAATTATCAGGGAAAATAATGGTAAAAGTTACAATGCCTTTTATGAACTAGGGTGTTCTTTTTTACATTTGTAGTAATTACCACCAGCTTAAGTGACTTAAAATAACAAATTTATTATGTTACATTCTGTAAGCTAGAAGTCTAACAAGACTGTCCTGTGAGGAGACTGGTGATGACATGTGGAGAGGTTTAGGTAGTGAAGAACTGAAGCCTCTTGCCAACAACCAGCACTCAATTGCCAGACTTGCAAATGAGTCACCTTGAAAGTGGACCCTCCAGCCCCTGTCCAGTGTTCAGATGACTGTGGCCCTGGCTAACATCTTGACTACAACTTCTTAAGAAATACCGAATCAAAAGATCACCAAGGAAAGACATTGTTGGATTCATGACCCACAGAGATTGAGTGGAACAAGTATTTAACTGCATTAAGCCATTGAATTGCAAACTACTAAGGCAAGAATCTCTTCAACAAATAGTGCTGGAACAACTGAATAGTTATATGTTAAAAATAATCCTTTTCAAACTGGTAGATTCATACAATGGAACCCAACTCAGCAATAAAAAGAATGAACCATTAATGTATGCAACAACATGGATGAATCTCAAAAACAGTCTGCAGGGCCAAACAAGACAGTCAGGGAAAAGTACAACCTATATGATTTTTTGATATGAAATCATAGAAAATTCTATTGAAGGTGGAAAGCAGACCAGTGGCTGCCTCAAGCTGGGAATTGGGACGGGAGAAGAAGAGTCAAGGACAGCTGTGGGAGACGAAGATAAATATTGCAAGTGGAGAAATGTGCTATAACTTGATTGCAGCTATACAAGTTATGAGGATGTATTTGTTAACACCTGAATTCTGTATTTGGAATGGGTTCATTTTATACAAATCATAAAATATAACCATGTTATTATAATTTATCTAAATTTTACTCATTAAAGTTTATTTAACTGAAAAAAAAGGCCATGAAATATACATACTTAAATGGTTATTGTCTTTCATATTACGAGTTTTCTCCATGATATAGAATAATTTTGGTCTCTATTAAGGACTTTCCCCTGTTAACATCAGGGAACCCAGGAAACTAAATTAGATTTTCTTGGTCAGCAGGTCCCCTAGTTAAAGTGCTCATTAGATTTAATATCACGCTCATCCCTATGACACAATTCTGGGATCACCTGGCTGATGTCTTTCTCCCCCATTACCCAGTAAATTCTCCCAAAAGTAGAGAATGTGCTTGTTTGACTCACTTCTGCATCCTCAGGGTTGAGTATAGTGATAGGCCCAAAGTAATGCTCAAAATCTATTTGATAAAACAATCCTCCACTTCACTGAAGACACGCAGACTGGAGCTGTAAACACAAAGTCTTGCTCACTTGCTTTCACAATGACAGATGGCATTCCTTGAACCCAAGAGGTGGAGACATTCTACCCACACACACCCTTTGTGAGTGTCCCTCTTTCCCTTTCTCTTTCACTTCCTATCTCTGCCCCATCCCTCCTCCCTCACTCACATAACTTATCACTCACATATGACATCAGGAAAGCTGCCCTTGGCTTGGGTGACTCCTTTCCTTGATATTCTCTCCTTTCTCTAAGCTGATTTCTCTATTCAGTCAATGAATGTTATCTATCTTAATATCTCCTTGACTTTGGCTGAGTTATTCTTTCCACCAAGAAAAAGGCTAATAATCCACTGTCAATCCATCCAGTTTGGCCTATAAGTTATTTATTTAAGAAAACCATTCTCATCTAAGACTTCTTTCTCATAGCCTTTTGTATTTGACCTGAGCCATGGGGGACTTTGGACTTAGGGAGATATCACCTGTGTATGATGGATTTACATGTGGTTTTGAAACTCTCCACTAACTCTATGCTCCCTCCAAGTGAAACTTGCTTGCTTTTCATCCTTGTATCTGCTTCCCCTTCTTATAAACTTCACAGAGTGTACTCTAGCTCAATATATGACTGCTGCACAAATGAAGCTTCAAAAGATAATTCATCTCAGAGTGCAGGCCTAGAAAGGAAGCCAGGTTTGATTCTACTGAAGCAGTTTGAAAGAGAATGACTTTCCCAGGACCAGGTTTCCAAATTGCACCTCTTTTCTGTAGTTTAGCAGAACCTGGAGAGAAGGTGTTACTGGTCCTTCGCCAGTGTGGATAAATGAACATGCCTTGAGACATACTGACATGTAGCATGAGCAAACCATAGAATTTTATTTCCTTAAACAGAGACACTCAGAACACCAGGATATATGGACTCCCAGAGTGAGACTAAAGGCCATAGTAGTTCAGATATTTTTTTCTTTTAAAAAATCTTTTTAGGACCCTCCCTGTTGGCGCAGCAGTTTAAAGCACAGCACTTAGAAGCTAAAACCATTTCAGCATGAGTTCGATCCCCAGCCCCGGAGGTGACCACATGGTGCGACCTCTCTTGACCCACCCACTGCTCCCCTCAGCAGTGTACTTTGTCAGTCAGTCTGTTCTGCTCCCCACTGACTCTGGTGAATCCTCTCACCACCCCTGCACCTCTAGCCTGTACCCCAGTTCTGTATGAATAAATAAACCTTTAAAAAAATCGTTTTATATGGTGATCTTTTTTGATTTACAGAAATGTTGCAGAGATGGTACAGAGAGTTACTATTTGGTACTCTTCATTTTCACCACTTTTAATATATTATCATGGTACATTTGTCAAAGCTAAAAAATTAATACCATATATTATTATCAGATTTTATTTGTATCTGACCATCTTTTCCATGAATGTTCACATTTTTTTCCCAAGACACAACTCAAAGTTCCACATTTCATTTGGTTGTCATGTCTCCTCAATCTTAACTAGTCGATAGTTTCTTGGTCTTCCTTTTTTTTTCTATGATCTTGAATGTCTTGAGGAATGTTAGCCAGGTACCTTGTAGAATGTCTCTCATCTGGGATCTAGCTGATATATTTTTTTTCATAACTAAAGAGAAGTTACACTTTTTTCCTCCTTAAAGAATACTGCAGAGGGCCTTCCCTGGTGTTGCAACAGGTTAAAGCACAGCATTATGAAGCTAGTCTCAGTCGCTTCCCCATCCAGGGAGGTGACTCACATGACGCAGCAGACTTCTCCTGACCCACCCACTGCTCCTCTCAGCAGTACTTTGTTGATCTGCCTGTTCTGCTCCCCACTCTGTCTCTGGTGAATCCTCCCATTGCCCCTCTGGTCTATACCCCAGTTCTGTATGAATAAATAAATCTTTAAAAACAAAAAAGGATTCTACAGGGGTGAGTATTTTTCTCACCTCATACCTCATATTATGGGCATTCATAACATCATTGCAAATTTCCCTTCATCAGGATATTGAAGTAGTGTCTACCACTCTTCTCTACCATTAAGTTTCTACAGTTCCCTTTTTGCCTCTATTCTTTGGCTAACTCAGATTTTGATGGGTATCAAGTGCCATTTCCTAAGAGAGCAGGGTAATTGGATACTCTAATGGCCTTGGGTTTTATGGATTTATCCATAAAATTTAATCTGGAGTCCAAAAAGATAAAGAATCTTCTTAGGCTAAGCTTCTGATCTGCAGGAATAAGTCAAAATGTATTTATGCCCACTGGAACATTACATAGCTCTAAAAATTTCAACATAATTGAACGTAACCCATTAGTAGCTGAGATTCCCCTAGCTCCAAAGTGCTCCTCAAGGTTTCTCCAAATCGTAAGGAATTTATGTCTTCGTAGTGAAGATCCCTTTGTGATCACATTTCCTGCCTCTGCCACATTTTTCCTCTGTACCATCTCGCCCTTCTGTTCTTTAGTCCCTGGCAGCCTGGGCCCAAAATCAGATAACCCAGCTTTCGTTACTTAACAAATATAAGCACAGGACTGTTGAGTAAAAATGAAGGATTATTACAAAGGACTACATCTTGTGCCTTTCAGCAAGTGAACACAATCCACAGTCGTCTTCTTGGCCACCCTGTCCCAGGGTCATCTCAGCGTCTCCACCCTCCCCATCTCCCAACTCATCCTTCTCATCTGCATTGGTCTCTCTCGTCTTTCTGGTATTCTTTCCTAGATGAAAAACGAAGGCCAACTCTTCTCATTTTCTTTCTTTCAGAGCAGCTTGGTATCTCTTTTTTGGTGATAAGTTTCTTGTTTTTCCTTCAGACCCAACAGGTCATGAAGTTGATTCCTAATTCTCTTGCTGGTAAAATAATATTTTCTCCATTCAACCAGTAACAGCGAGGCATGCATTCATTACTTCAGTCAACAAATTTGTATTGTGCCCTCTTATAGAGATCTGGAGGTCAGAAAGCTGATTTAAGCAAAATCTGTTTGCAAGATGCCCAACATCTCTAGCAAAAGGGAATGAAGCTACCAAAACCTTCACTATGTGCAGGGCACATAGATGGAGCCTTTAAGATGAACTCACCCTTTTAACTTAATTTTTTATTGCCACATAACATCATATTATTTTAAGGTATACAGATATACATATACAAAATAATTACCACAATAAGTTTAGTTAACCTCCAACACCTTACCTAGTGAACTATATTTAGCCCTCATAGAGGAAATTATGGCTTAGAGACAGGAATGCACAGTAAATGCTTAACAAAGTGTTTGGTGAGGGAGCAGGGGAGCCTGATTTACAGTGCTTTACATTCCTATTGTGTAAACACTCCCACAGCAGTCACTGAGTGCATCACTGAGTGCAGGATTGGGAAGGGACCCTGGCAGCAGAATCCAGCCCAGCCAGGAGGCCACCCTGAAGGCAAAATGGACATAAATAACCTCAAGAGCAGATATTTATAAAATGTAGAAAAATTAAAAAGAGTTGAGTTTTGAAATGTTCTGATTTCAATGAATTCCATTATCACTTGACCTTTAATTTCTTTTGTTACAAAGTCTAACTTCTTTATTGTGTTCAAGTATACAGAAGGTAAAATCTACCAATTTTTTTTTTTTAAGATTTATTTGTTCACACAGAACTGGGGTACAGGTCAGAGGTGCAGGGGCAGTGAGAGACTTAAGCAGAGACAGAGTGGGGAGCAGAACAGGCAGATTGACAAAGCACACTGCTGAGGGAGCAGCAGGTAAGACCTGAGAGGTCTGCCAGGCCATGTGGGTCACCTCCAGGGCCAGGGATTGAACTCGCACTGAAGCGGCTGCAGCTAGCTAGCAGTGCTGCGTCCTAACCTGTTGCACCACCAGGGAGGGCTGAAATTTCACCCTCTTCATGACTAGATAAAAATAATACCATTGACTACATGGCAGTTAGCTATTCATTGTTGATGGGCAGCTGGATTCTCTCTGCCTTTGGGCTATTGGAACAATGCTGCTGTGCACTGGTTAGAGTAGGTGTTTGAGTCCCTGCTTTCACTAGTCTGTATTTAACAAACAACTAACAAAAGTCCTGAAATTTTAATTATCACCTCTGAAAAGCCAGTTGGAGCTGGCTCCAGCATGACACCTGGAGCCCCAGTCAGACGCAATCAAAGGCCAGTTTGGGATTCGAATCACTTTATCAGCATCTTCCAAACTGGTCTGATGATAAGAATTGCCTGGGACACTGTTTAACAATACTGATTCCCAGGTCTTTGTGGATTCTGATTCTGAAGTTCTGAGACAAGATGGTTTTTCCCTTGGGATTTTTCTCATTCTGGAAAACCTGTTATTAGACAACCCCCGTCTCACCAAATCTGTATCTCAAGGTGTGAGGTACAAATATGGTGTCTTGGAAGAGAGGAGCAGAGTTAACTCCCTCAGGGACACATTGCTGCAAATTTTTTTTCACTGTTGCAAATTTCAGGGTGGCAATTTTTCCTGTTGAAAATCCTTTCCAGCTCCACTATGCATTGGTTAAGCAATTCTCTCTTGCTCATCTTCCTGAAGGCCATCTTTGGAGGGGAAAACCTCCCAGACAGAGCCAAGTGGAAGTCATTTGGCCCAACAGTCATCATCATGGCAGAAGCTTGTGTGTCATTAGATGCTTTAGAAAGGTATTCTGAGGATGCAGTGCTATTTTGATACCCTGACAAAATATTTTTAGAGCTCATGAAACCCAAATTAAAACATTGCTACCAAAAAGAAAAAAAAAAGTGAAATTAAACCAGGACTCTATTAGATGGAAAACAACAGCGAGAAGTGAAGTAGAAGTAACCAAATGTCTTTAAGAACCATTTTGAAAGAGATGAAGAGGTGCTGCTGACAGCGAGCAGCCCTGTGCCGAGGCCTGGCCAGGGGAAGGGGAAGGCAGGCGCTGTCCTGCCAGCTTCATCTTTGTGTTAGTGCAGGTGGAACTCCCCTCAGGGCTGGGTGTAGACTGCAGCAGGGACACAGTTCTCCAGCCTCCTGTGGAGTGTTTAAGGTTCTTCCCGCCCTTCTGTGCAGTTGCTAGTTACCTGGGTTGGGGTGGGTTTGGAAAGGGCTAGTGAAGCCTAGGACCTCCTGGCCTTCTTCCCCATCCTGTTTTCACCAGACCAGCCCACTCTGAGGTTTCTCACAGTGTCTCCATTTGAGGGCCTCCAGAGCTCAGATTTAAGGACTCAACAGACCTGAAAAACCACTGCTGAGAAGGCCCGTGCCCTCAGATTATACTTCTCAGATCACTGGTTTCTAAGTTATTTGAATCTGCAAACCTTTCTGATTATCTGATGAAAGATCCAGTTTCAGCTCTCAAATCCATTCAGCTGAGCCCATGGTAAGAAACAGTGGCTTAGGTAATGGTTCAAAGCCTAGAGGCCTTGGGGTTGGGATGCTTGGTCCACAGCTGGGCAATTTCACATGACCTTCAGACTCAGCATCCAGCAAGGTGGATAATTCAGAGCAAAGTCAAGAAGCTTCTTTGGGAAATGCTAAAACCTTGGGTTTCTTATCAAAGAAAGGAACAGAGAATTCTTTTACAGGTTGAATGTCTCTGTGTCACTAACCTGGATGTAAATATCTTATTCTATGAGAAGTATTGGCACATTGGCATTCCATGTCCCCCCAATTCAGGACACGCAGCAAGAATTTGTGAGCACCATCATGTGCAGTGGAGGTGACACACAACGACTGAGTTGGTCTGTGCCATGTACCATGAAGGGTATGGAGTCTGTATAAGTGGAGCAGGGGGGCAGGGCAAATTAACACCCCCACCTCCACCTGCCTAAAGTATATGACACATTCTTTTTACTTATTTATTTTTGTTTATTTATGCATACAAGAACTGGAGGGTGGG
This sequence comes from Condylura cristata, assembly GCF_000260355.1. Taxonomy (NCBI): domain Eukaryota; kingdom Metazoa; phylum Chordata; class Mammalia; order Eulipotyphla; family Talpidae; genus Condylura; species Condylura cristata. The sequence continues at coordinate 15,223,661 of NW_004567118.1, read as the reverse complement.
GTGGAGGTAAGAGGATTCACCAGACACAGTGAATGGAGAACAGGTGGACTGACTGAAACACACTGCTGAGGGGAGCAGCAAGAACACAGGAGAGGTCTGCTGCGCCATGTGGGTCACCTCCCCGGCTGGAGATCGAACTCATATCACAGTGGCTGGTGACAGCATGATAGTGCTAAGATTTTAACCCCTGTGTCACCAGGGAGGCACTGTTTTGTTGTTCTTGTTTTGGTTTTTTAAATTATATATTGAAGGGATGGCACAGGTGAATGACTTGACTTCTCCCACAGTCATTTTATGCAAACCAACTGGATTGGGAAGAATGTCTCCCAAAAGCAACACATTTTTGTTTTGTTTTAATTAATGTTGAGTCCATTGTTCCTGACTGCCTTTCGGTTCAATTATCTCTTCAGGCTGCTCCTTATGGGTGATAATAAAACCATTATGGGAAGAGGTAAAGCATCTTGATTGTTGGAAGCTTAGGGAGGGGAAAAGAGGGGTGAAATGGGTGAGGGATAGGGAGCAGGCAGGGACAGATAACATTTATGTCTTCTCTGAGTTGTAGATATTATTTGGGATAGGGGAAGGAATATATATAAATTAAATTCTTTTTTTTACTGCTTTCTTCTAGTCTTGGTTCATAATCATGTCCACTTACCTAAGTATGAGTTAAACAATGCTATATTCTTTTGTGTTCTATTTTTTTTTTAATTTTTTTTTAAAGATTTATTTATTTGTACATACAGAACTGGAGTACAGGCCAGAGACTCAGGGGCAGTGAGAGACTTCACCAGAGACAGAGTGGGGAGCAGAACAGGCAGATCAACGAAGTACACTGCTGAGGGGAGCAGTGGGCGGGTCAGAAGAGGTCTGCCACGCCATGTGGTCTCCTCCGGGGCAGGCGGGAATCGAACTCATGCGGAAGTGGCTTTAGCTTCTCAGTGCAGTGCTTTAACCCGCTGCGCCACCAGGGAGGGCCTGTGTTCTATTTTTTAAACTTAGCACGATACTTTAATGATGTTATTTATTACTTAAAGTAGTTTTCAAAAACAGAAACAGCTTTTTTTAATTAAAAAAGATAACTATATCTAGCCACAGTCACTTATTTGTTTGTTTATCTACTTGTAAAAGAACTGGGGAATAGGCCAGCAGCACCAGGGTTGAGAGGATTCACCAGAGACAGGGTGGGAAGCGGAGCAGGTGGATTTATTGAAGTGCACTGTTGAGGGGAGCAGTGGGAGAAGTCTGCTGCGCCATAGTGGGTCAGGTCCCTGACCGGGGATTGAGCCCAGGCTCTAACTGTCTCCTCGGCCCCTAGGGAGTTACTACAAAACAATCTTGACTTTAAAGCTCAGAGGACAGACCTTCCAGTCTAGAGTTAGTGTCACCTTGTTCCCCAGGAACATTGAGCCACATGTCACTGCCAAGTGGCAGTACCACTGCCAGATTGCAAGAGGGAGGGCTGGGGGGGACCATGTGGCCAGGTGCAGCCCCGGACGGTCAGACCCAGTGCCCTCGAAGGCAGGAGAAGAGGGCCCAGGGGACACGAAGGCAAGGGCCAGGAGACAGAGCCCTGTGTTTTGGGGAAGAAGATGCAGTTTAAGCGAGTAGCTGAGGCTACAACCGTCTTACCACTGCCCACCACACCCCATGCACACTGATGAGGGGGTGCTGGTGCCCTGGTAGGGTGAGGTCTCTGCCTAGTCCTGGTGTCTTGGAGTGCCCCGGCCAGGAGGTGCGGAGAACCCCTGTGACAATCATCCTCCCCCAACACACACACACCCCTGCCTATCCTGGCCTTTCAGAGTTAACTTCCCTGGCTTCAGATCTCTGGAAGACAGAACAGAGTGAGGAAAGCCCAAATGCCCTCACCCTACTTAGTGGCCACTAACCAGGGGCAAGTTACAGGACCTATAGGCGTCTCCACTCTTCTATGAACGAGATCACTCACCCTAGGGAAAATTGCCCTGTGGGTTAATGGAGACACAGGACAGTGGCCTGTACCATTCTATCCTGTCCTCCCCCCGACAGTTGCACCTCCCAAGCTGGCACCACTGGCTTTTTAACTTCTTGGAGACTGCAGAGGGATAGAAGAGCTGATCAGTCATATTAGAAATTTACTGTGTCCTGTGCTTTTTCTCTAGTCCTTTGTTAAAGACCTGCCCAAGTTCTTTGTTCTTTGTCCAGAACTGGGAAAGAATGTCACAAACCCTGGTCCTCACACTCAGGGAACCTGGCGTGTAACTGAGGCGGCAGGAACCACACCCCAGGACAGTTTTTCCAAAAGACTTACCAGGGTTCACAGACAGTTCTCTCGGGGTGAGGCGTGACAGCGCCCACTGGACAGTAGTAAACTTGAACACCATCATGCGTCTACCTGGCACATCTTGCTCTGCACCCTAGTCCAGCTCCCAGGTGACGTTGATGGCTGCTGGCCACCCCCAGGAATGAGGATACAGGGCGGGGGCTGGGCTCTGTGTTGGCAGTTACCATGGTTTTGCTCAGAGTTCTGGAGCCAACCTGCTCACTCCCTGGATGCTCAGGTCACAGAAGCAGCAAGTCAGAAGCCTAAAGGGACAGGAGTGCCGCCCTGGAGCCCACCAGAGCCCCTGTGGGCATGGAGGCCTCAGATGGGCAAGGGGGTGAAGAGGAGAAGCCACTGGAGAAGGTGAGGTGGGACTGAGGATGTGACGGAAGGACTCAGGGAGGGCTCCCTAGAGGTTTGCTTTGGAAAGCAGAGAACATGGAATCAAGGAAGAGAAGGGAAAATGACGCGGCCCATGAGCTTAACAAGAGGCTCAAAGAGCAGGAGGTCAACTCATTCAAACCGGTTATTTACTAAGGACATACTTTCCTGGGAAGATGATGGGAAGAGGGTCTTACCTCATTGGTTATGAAGACAGAAGGGCGTGCACGTATGTGTGTGTGTGTGTGTGTGTGTGTGTGTGTGATTGTTTGCTGATTGTGTAATAGCGCGAATTTATGGAGTTGATTAGCCAGAGGCCCCTCTGGTGCCCAAAGGAACCCATGTCCCACATGCCCTCCGTTCTTGGCCCTCCTTCCTCAGCCCTGCTCACTCCATCCAGAGTGCTCCAGCCCTGAGCCTTTCTTGGTTTCCTTGAACACAGGCCAGAGTTAATTCTCATCTTTTCTGAGGGACTTTTGAAAGGCCGACTATGTCAGTTTAATCCTCTCCTTTGATTTCTAGTATTAATTCAATCCCTCTGTCTTATTAATTTTCAACTTTCTTTTTCCACTCTTGCTGTCGAAAGATTCCTTCTTGTTATTACCATTACCATCACAGGTTTTTCTGTGCAACATTAGCATGGCACAATGCTAAAGGTTAGACATGCAAAAACATAGGCCTGAACTTAGGCAATTGAATAAATGGTGGCTAAATGAATGGATGCGTGAATCCCTGTTCATGCTCCCACAGAGTTAACCATGTGGAGAAGTTCTTGGAGACTACAACAAAATATAATGACTAATAACATTCAACAGTCAACAACATGGGCCCAGATTTCTTTGCTCTGCAAGAAGGTTTAATGCAAAAAAAATTATTTGAGGACTTCAATCCCCTGGTACCTCAGTGCTCTCGTCTGTAACCAGGAATAACAATAGCTACCCTCACAGTTTGTGGGAGAATAAAACGATTTAATGTTTATCAAGTGCTCTTCAAAGTTAGGGTATGCAATCTGCTATAATTATTATTAAAGAAATGGGTAGGGCATTCTTGGCTTTCAAGCAAAGATGGGTTTCTGGGCCCAGGGCTCCCTTGCCTCAAAGCTGGCTCCAGGAAGAGGTCATAGGGAAAACGAGAAAGGTTTGGGCCAGCGCTGGGGCCTGGCACCGCCCACAGAAGCAGTAGCTGAAGCCCCCCACTGACCCCTGCGCCCTGCCTCTTCCCAGGTGACTGATGTGCCCTGCTCAGAGAAGCGCTCCAGCTCTACCCTGGCCAGGGACTCGCTTGTGCGCCACGCCAAAGGCCTGGGCCAGGACACCTTCAAAATCGTGAGTGTGGGGCCGGACACAGACCCCGCCCTTGAGCTCTCTCCTCCACAGGTCAGGAGACCTGTAACACAGCTCACACCTGCATCACAGCCTCCCAGCGCATCCCCTCACTTGTCATGCTCTCAGGAAGGAAGACGAGTAAGAGGTTGGACTGGAGCCTCCTTACTTCACACACACAGTCCTCCCTGGGTGATGGGGTGGTAGCTGTGCCCACCCGCAGGATACTCAGGCCTGTCTGGCTCATCATCTCTCTCACTTCACCTGTTGCCTCCTTAGTGTAAAGAATATCTAAGGCCGCTGAAGAAGTTCCTGCGAAAGTTGCATCCACCCAGGGACCTTCCTGAGAAGAAGAAGCTAAAGTACATGGAGCAGAGTCTGGTGGTCCTAGGGGACCACATCAACACCTTTCTGCAGCATTACTGCCGAGCCTGGGAGATCAAGCACTGGAAAAAGTAGGGCAACCTCCTTGTCGTCCTCACCACACCACACCTGGGCCACCCCTTCTCCATTCACGGTCACGCCTCAGTTCAGATCCCCCAGCCCTTCTTCTTCAGTGTGTAGAGGAGTCAGTCGGGACCCTGGAATGAGCTTGGTGAAGAGGGAGAGAGAACAGGGTTCCTTAGTCACTCAGGGAAGCCCTGAAGGCACATTGGCTGTGCACATCGAGGATGAAGACCTCTCCTGACTGAGAATGTTCTTTGATTGAATTACCAATGTTCAAGTGTGTGGCACAGGTCCTCATCACCAGGACAAGGTATTCAAGGCAAAGCCCTCCTATCCATGCCCCCAACCAAGACCCAGTGAGACAGCCTCCCTCAGACCTGTGTTTCTCTCCCTACAGGATGCTGTGGCGATTTGTCTCCCTCTTCTCAGAACTGGAGGCCAAACAGCTTCGCAGGCTCTATAAGCACACAAAGGGCAACCAGAGAGCCAAGTTCCTGGTGAGACTTGCAGGAGAGCTCTTCTGGGTGCAGTTGAGGGGCTGGTGTGTTGTAGGATTGTTGGGGGGAGATCTAAACTGAGGGGCCCTGTGATAACACCAGTGCCCACTGAGTCCATTCTGAGGCTTGCTGCCTGAGAAGACCTCACTGCTCATCCACTTTACTAATCATCTACAGTAAGCACAGTAAGCACAGATGGGCTAGAGAGAGCAGAAACTCTGCTTCCGGAGTTCGCGCTCTGTTCACCCTCCACAGGTGCCTCATGTTTGCAGGGACAGGGACGTGCCTGAGGACCTGGGGAAGGGAAGGCACAGCTAGCTTAGGGAGGGCCCCTGTGACTGTCTGCAGAGCCTGGCCCGGCATTGTCTGAAGGCAGTGGTTCTCAAACACGGTCTCAGGTCACTTCTGTCCTCGTAAAAATCAGTGAATGTGCCCTGGCCCCCAAAACATTTTTTTATGATCTTATTTCTTTTGATATTTGATCTGTTCACAATTAAGGTTAAAGGAAAAGTTCAAAAATATGTGCTTACTAGTTCTCTTAAAAACAGAAACAAGGCATTCATTATAAGTTAACATAAATTATTTTTCTTTTGGAAAAATAACTTTCTTAAAAACAAAAAAAAATGTAGTGAGAAGAGTGGCATTTCACTTTTCTGCAAATCTCTTCAGTATTTGCCTTAGTGGAAGACAACTTGATTGTTAGACATGCTCAGGCAGTCAGTCTCGAGGTAGATTGATTGGGTTGAAGTACATGAAGGAAACCTGATCATGTAGTTGAAAACAGAAGCATTTTTGGATAATCATGGATTTTTTTATACCAATCCTGAACATCAGTTGGCTTTTAAAAGTCCATAATTTTGAAAGTAGCATAGGTTTACAGAAATATTGACTAGCAGTAGTGTTTATATATATATATACACACACACACACACACACACACACACATATATACAAATATATGTATAGGTGTGTGTGTGTGTATAGATACACACACACATATATACACACATGCACATACACATTTATCCCTGTCCTGTTTCCCTTATTATTAGCCTTCTGCATGAGTGGAGTGGAGTGTATTTATCATCACTGATAAGCCAATATGCACTTGTGTTTTTGCGTTGTACATTTTCTAGGTTCTGACAAGGTGCAACCACCACTACAGTATCTTACAGAATAGTTTCGCTTTCCTTAAAAAAGCCCCATGCCACTAAATGATGTAAAAATAAACTAGTATATTAAAATTTAAAAAGTGAAAAAGAAAAAAAAAAGAGCCCCACGTTCCACCTATTTATCCTTTTCTCCTTCTCCCCAAAGAACCATGGACTTTTTTGCTATAGTTCAGCCTTTGCCAGATGTCAGAGTCAGGTCACAGAGTGTGTAGCCTTTTCAGGGTTGTATTCATGAGCTTTCAGTACTAGGTTGCATTACAATGCCCTGATTTCCCCCCTCCTCCTTTTCGGGGGCTCTGTAAGGTCAAAAAAAAATTTCAGGGACCTCCAAGGTTCACAGAACACACTTTAAGAGCCACTAGTTAAAAATAATAATTATAGGTAACAGTTTCTATGGCCAGGCCCTTCATGTTCCCTCCTGTGATCTTCAAAAGTAACCTAAGTGGTAATTAGAATTATTGTCCATGGAATATAAATGGAGATGCCAAAGGGCTGGGGGGTGACGTCACTGGGCCAAACCACAGGCAATTGGGAGAGAAGAGCTCTGAGGAAAGCTGGCTCCCACACGCCCCCCAGCGCCCAGCCCCCCAACCTAGCCATGCAGCTTAAGCAACTCCTTTCCCTCTCTGGCCTGTTTCTTCCTTTTAACTTTAGTGGAGTCTGTGAAACTTTTCATTGATTCCTCCTCTGCAAGGAAGGGACTACCATTTCACTGGTCAGGAACATTTTTAAAGCTATTTTCCGGCTCTCAGTTTTAATTTTGCTAAAGCACAACACAAGTACCCTTGTTTCATTACAAATCCCACACAACAACTCAAAAAAGAGAGGCCGCATATCCCCAGGCAGACAGTTGACGCCTCCTCCATGTCCCTAGGTCTTCCTCTCAGGGCTGTGACTCTCACCCATCCTTCTGTCGAGGCACTCGTGGGGGCAGCCAGAAGGCACCCCCCCTTGCCCGCACTCCCCTCAACACCGAGGCCCCCTTGCAGGTGGCATTCTGTCCCCTGGACGCCCAGGAGGGCTCCTTGCTGGTCGACCAGGAAGACAGTCTGCCCAAGCTCTGCAGTGCCTGGGGGCTGAGGGACAACATCAGCGGCATGAAGGAGCGGCTGTCCCAGATGCAGGCCCCCGGCCTCCCCGGGGCCTCCCTGCCGCGGGACCCGAGCCCACGGATCCACATCAGGAGAGGTGATGTGCAGGGTGGGCGAGCCCTGGGAGGAGGGGCTTGTCTGGGTGCTGCCCGCCTGGGGCCACCTGACTCTGGCCGCTGCCATCTTCCCTTGGCCCAGCCTTTCTCTTCCTGGCTTTCCTTCCCCTTCCCCACTTTTTCTTCCCTTTTCCAACTCCCTACCCAGGCTCCAGGTGTGCTTACTACAGAACCTTGAAACCTACAGGTGAACGTAAAGGAGAGAGCGAAATCACCCAGGGGCCTGGCCTGGCCCTGTTAACTTGTGTGTATGTGCGCGTGTGCGTGCGTGTGTGCGTGCGTGTGTGCGTGTGTGTGTGCGCGCGTGCGTGTGTGTGTGAGCGAGTGTGTGTGCGTGTGCGTGCGTGTGTGCGTGCGTGTGTGCGTGTGTGTGTGCGCGCGTGCGTGTGCGTGTGCGTGTGTGTGTGTTTCCCCTTAGTGTTCTGTACACCTGCCCCAGACCCCTGTGGAGGTCTCTTGATAGTTTTGTATCCTGCATCTTTCAGTTACCATGTAAGCAAAGGCACAGGATTAGACTGCTAATGGAGCCAGGAACAGGACTCCCTGAAAGTGTCTAAGCAGCAAAAGGACGCCCTCTGCCAGTGTAGGGTGGAACATGGCTAAAGGAGGAGGAAGTCCAACGGATGGCCTGGGAATGGCCTCTAGCCAGCACTGGTCTCTGTGTGACCTCCGGCCTGGCTCTCTGGACTAAGGCTGTGGGTTGGAGAACACAGCCCCTCAGTCAGAGGGGTCTGCTGAGCTGAAACCTATGAAAGCACCTCTCCGCCCTGCACTACAGAAAGATGTTGGCGCCACTCACCTCTTATTCTTCTGGAACTGGCTTCCTGGGCCACAGTTAGCTGATCTTGTTCAGCTACCTGCTAGGGCGGCAGGGGATGTGAAGGCAAATGGCGGCCTGAGGGTCTTAAAGCAGAGTTCTGAATTGAACACAGGTATGGCTCTGCAGACCTAGCTAACTGGGGCTAATGCAGGTCAGCAGCCTTCAGGTGGCCTTAGGGGCAGCTCTTTCTAAGTCAGAGTTGAACCCTGTGGTCTCGAGATCAAGGTAAGGACGGTAAGGTGCAAGGGGCTGGGGTTAGATTCAGGAGCTACTGAAAGCCAGAACCCAGCATGGGTGCTGGGAGAGTTCCCTTGCCCTTAGTTTAAATTAAGGACATCAAACAAAACAATGGAATAGATCATCATTAAGATGGTCTAGGCCAAGTGATCCCTGAATCAGATGAGAAGCACCAGCTCCAGGTTTTTGGGTCAACCTTTCCCTGGGCCAGGTGCTTTGTATCTCTCTACCTCACTGGGCCCCTACAGCACCCTAGTTAAATAGGTGTTAACACCCCCCACCCCCTTTACAGAAAAGCCATTGAGAAAAGGCAAAGGTAGGACAGGCTATGTGGAGGAGGTAATTTTGGGAACAGGCTCTCTGGAAAAGAGAAGGCAGGTGGGGGAGAGGCGGAGAGGGAAGGAGAGGGAAGAAGGGTGTGTGCAGAGGTGAAGGCAATGAGCAGACAGCCCTGCATGCTTGAAGCACAGATGGGCAGGATAAGGTATAACAGGAAGCAGTCTTGGCTGGTCGGTTAATAAGTCTGGCTTTTGTACGGTTCTTAAAATAACATTTCATTGCTTCAAACATAACCATATCACAGGAAATAAGGTAATACATCTGTATTAAGCAAAAATAAGAAAATATGAACATCACATTGGCATCAGCACTGTTAACAATGTCCAGATCATTTTTATGCATATGAATATGCACAGCCCTTGAACATTTCCAGAGCTAGGGGAACCAGCATCCCCACTCCACATGAGGAAATCCTCATATAACTTGACTCCCCCAAATTTTAATATGGTCATTCTGGGTCTGGGGTGTGGGAGGGATTGCTTTTGAGAAACCTCTCAGATAAAATCCAGAGAAGCTCAAGGCCCTCATAGTTCACCTTCTGCATTCTCAGGTTCCAGTGTGTGGACTTTAAACTAGCAGATTAGGGAAAATCCATGCCTTAAATGGACAAGTGCAGTTCCAAGCCATGTTATTCAAGGGTCAACTGCATGTCTACTTTAACCAACACAAGACCTTAGTTTGTTAGTTTTCCAGTTAATTGTGTCAGTCTTCATGTTAATGTTTTCACTTAATTTGATAATTATTCCCTTCATATTCAAATTCCCAGTAGAGGTGTGGATTGTACCACTCCCCCACCCATGATTTTCACGGCCCTTTTGTTCCCCTCTGACCTGTTGAAGAGACTAGTCTGTTCTGTAAAACCTACTTTCTGCTTTTTTCTTGTTAATTCCTTTGGCACCTTTTAGAATCGACCTGTAAATAGAACTTTGGATTAAAAGTCCTGTTGAATGGATGTTACTCATTTGGGCAGGGGTATGTTAGGGATAGGGCAAAATAAGGCAGTTTATCCTGTGTGATCCATGGAAGACACTCACTGCCTGGTGGGCCCGCCATGACGGTGCTGAGACCCTCCGCTGAGCCTGTTGTGCATGCTTTGTCCGGTCACTTGGCACTTTGCTCCTAAGTCAGGTCACAACATGTCAAAGATGTTTGCAAACAGTTGTGCAGCAAAGTCCCAGAAAGTGGGGCCTGAAACCTAAGGCAGGGCTGAGGAGGCCTCTGAATCTGAAGCCAGAGGTCAAGACATGTGGGCCTGGTCCCAACTTACCCTTGGGGTTTGGACAGCCCATGGCCTGCCTTTGTCCCTGCTGACCCTTCATCTGTAAATTGAGTTGCAACCATCTCCCTTCTGCACAGCTGTGTGTGAGGACATAGTTCAGATGCAAGATTTTTTGTTCTTGTTCTTTGTGATGCCATTGGGATTGTCTCTGACTTTTTTTTTCTAGGTCCTTTAAGGAAAATTCCTCAAAAACCAAAACTCAAGAGAAAGAGGGTTAAGGAAGCCCCAGAAACTCCAGAGACCTGCCCCTAAGGTGCTACCTGGGTTTAAGAGTAGGGGACCCTGAGAACTTGTCTTCAACACCTGTTCACTGGGGAATGGGGAACTTTGAGGTGATGGGGAAAAAACTGTCTTTCTCCAAAGAATACTCACATCTTAATTATGTCTAAATGGAGGCAAAAATAAAGATCCTTAAGATGGTTTTCCTTTACTTGGCTAACAATCACCACTCATTTTTTATTTATTTAAAAAAATTGGCCAGTCACCTCAGCAGCAGCTACCCCCAAACATACACAGAGGACTTGTGTCAGGGACCTTCACAGTCTATGGACCAGAACCAAACATCCCCATGGGTGAATACAGGCGTCTGGGGAAGATGCCAGAGTATCTGAGGTGTTACCAGAGGGGAACATGGGGTGGAGTGGGCCTGGAATGAATCAGAGAGCGGTAAGTGTTGAAACGATCCAGACGCCATTTGGTGGGTAACATGGGGGGGATGGTGGCCAAGAAAACGTCATGTAGCGGATGAACTTGTGTGACTGGAATATTGGGGAGATGCTCTGGAGACTCTGTAAACTGAATACATGGAAGTGAGAGGAAGGAGGGTGAAGCTGGATCACTTTTAATCTCAGGCACAAAATTCCAAATGGATTAAAGATCTAGATATACGACCTGCAGCAATAAATTGTGCAGATAGAAAAATTGGCAATGTGTTCCATGGTATCAATGATAAGATATTCTTGGAAACATGACCCTTATGGCAAGGGAATTGGAAGCAAAAATAAACAAGTGGTGTTACCTCAAATTAAAAAGCTGTTGCTTTTTGAGAGAAAATAAAAGTAGTTTAAACAGTTATCCTACTGAAAGGGAGAAAATATTTACACACTGCATAACTGAAGGAGAGGTTGATGTCTGAACTGTATAAAAACATTCAGTTAAGGGCTCTCCCTGGTGGCACAACGGGTTAAAGCACTGCATTATGAAGCTCTCAGAAGCCACTGAAGCAGGAGTTTGATCCCCAGCCAGGAAGCTGACACACATGGCGCGGCAGACCTCTCCTGGCCCCACACTGCTCCCCTCAGCAGTGTTTTCAGTACATCTGCCTGGTCTGTTCCCCACTCTGTCTCTGGTGAATCCTCCCACCCACTACACCTCTGGCCTGTACCCCAGTTCTGCAAGCATAAATATATAAATCTTTAAAAAAATTCAGTTCAGCAATAGAAAAACAATAGTGGCCAACATCTGAATAGGCAATTCACCTAACAATATATTCAGGAGGCCAGTAGATAACATAGAAAGGGTTCAGCTTTGCTCCCAGTAAGACACATGCACTGTTGAGGGAGCCGCGTTCCCAGTGGGTGATGCAGCACCGCCCCCTAGAGGAAGGATGAGATTAGACAGGCTTAATCTTCCCACCCTGGCGGGCGCGGTGAACAAAGGTGGGACGGTTCCTGTGAGTCTTGGAGGAACTGGGAGGCCTGGAAAACAGGTGCGGTTTGGTTTTGGAGCCCTCTAAACTCTTAAAATTTTACTGAATTTCAAAAAGGCAGATCCTTGTGTATCCAAAACCCTCCACAGCACAGAGGATTTGCAGGGCAGTGAAAATACTCTATCGTGTTCATGGGAGCGCATGTTAAGTACATATACTGACATACATCCCTCTGTCTGGATGTCCTGGGTAGTCTTCCAGGATTACCACCTTGTGATCTTCTCCAGTCTCCAAACCTTTGTTCGAATGTCGCCACCAAAGAGGGGGTACCTAGCATGTACCTCCCCCACACTCTGACTCTTCAGTAGTCCCTTTTTGTTCTCTTAAAGTATTTTTAATGATTATATTATATTTAATGATTATATTTCTTATTTATTGACTGTCTCCTCCACTGAAATGTAAGTTCCACAGAGGCAGAGCTTTTGCTCTACTTCTTTTTCACTGCTGTACCCCAGCACACAGTAAGTACTTAATGTTGGTAGATTAAACGAGTCAATCTGTCTAAACAGAGCATTTATTACAACAACCTCCTGCTTCAGAGAAGAAAAAACAGGCTCCAGAAAAATCACCCAGAAAGTTATATAATTCATGAAAAAACTGTAGCTCGACCTTTGACCCAGGATCCCAGGTCAGTACATGACCCAAACCCCGAGGACAATGGCTCTACCTGCTCTCAGCCCACACACTCATTTCCCACAAAACGTAAATACACCACAAGATGCAGTGCATTACTTCCCCCAGGATTGTTTGTATTTTCTATGTCAAGGTATGGCTGCTCAAGGCCTGACTCTGAAGTGAACTTGGAGCAACAGAAGCAGGGGGCTGGGAGATTTGGACTAGGGGAATCTGTATATAAATGAAGCATTTTTCTTGGCCTTGAACTGGGTGAAGCAGATGTGGGTGAGAGACCCGTTTGGAAGTTCACAATGGCAGCATTTATCTTGATTTTGATTTTGCTCTTTTCTTCCCAAACTTGTCTGGCCATTTCTGACCCTTTTCTGTGGGTCCCTTCCAGAAGGTGCGTTAGACTTGTAGCAGGCTTTCAGGTCTTGCTTTGGGCCTTTCAGGTCTCCCTTTTGGTTTTACCCACGTGATTTAGAAACTATTGTCTTTTCTGCATTGCACACTGATTGTATTAAATTCCCTTTTCATTAAAGGTCTTAATCTGTTTTGTCTTGATGGCAGAACCTATTTAGAGGGCAGGTTTGGGGGTTCAGGGGTGCCCCTCTCCCTGCCCTTTAACACTTAAAGGGGTATAGAAATTTTAAAAATCTTTAGTATTTTCCACAAAACATGTTTAATCCCGCCTTTATGAAGAAAAAAATGTTTGTCATTTTATTGACTTCATTTCCTCTCAGGATTACCTGCCTTCTCAGGGCAGCTCAGGGGAGAGTAAATATGGCTAATTCAAGAAAAGGGGTCCCATAGCTTCCTCTTGGGACTTTCATGAAGATTTGTGTGATCACCTCATTAATCCTTTTTGTCTCCCCCAACACACACACACTTTGTAAATATTACTTCTCCCACTGCAGGAGGGTCACTTCATGAAACCTCAAGTTAGATCTGAGAGTCTGTAACCAGAGAGCCTGGTGGTATTTATTACTTTGTGAGCAAAGGAAAGGTCACTCAGTACTGGTCAGCCTGTTCTGCTGAAATGGTCAGTGCTAAGAGGCAGATGTGGGATTTTCGCTCATTTCCAGTCTATGTTGTAAACCATACTGGAATGCCTTTGATATATTACAAACCCTCTACCAGGGAGAACTTAGGAAATGAAAATGGCTGTTCTTAGAGGCAAGGAAATATTTGAGGCCTGAGGGTACCCTTAGGCTTGAGTGACTCTGTCTACACCTACCACTCCATCCTGTGCTGTGCTGAGCTCTGAGCTGGAAACTTTCAATTGGCTTTAACAGACTGTCTCCTCCAACTCACTTGAGACTCCTCTTTCTTACCTAAAGTGGTTTTAATGTCATGAGGACCAAGCTTCAAAGGACATGCTCTAATGAATGTGCCTCTCTCACAAACCGGACCTGAAGCCAAAGTGCTTACCACAACCCTATTCTTGAAATCCCAAAGAACTGTTACACCACTGTGTACCTGCTGAGTCGTACTAACTTGCCATTTATTTGATAATAACCCTTCTAGTGAGTGGATATGGTTTATTAACACACTTCAAGTGTATCTCTTACAGAGCAAACTGTTAAATTTGTTAACTGCACAACTCAGCAAAATTTACAAGCTGGACATAGTTCTAATTTTGTGTATGACCATATGGTATTGATTTAACAAAGCTTCAAATAAAAAGCTGCTAAATACCAAAACAACTCAAGTATCTCAACTTAAAAGGAAAACTTCCGGGCCCTCCCTGTTGGCGCAGCGGGTTAAAGCACTGCACTAAGAAGCTAAAGCCACTTCTGCATGAGTTCGATTCCCGCCTGCCCCGGAGGTGACCACATGGCACGGCAGACCTCTCCTGGCCC
>NW_004567118.1:15197436-15209373 GCF_000260355.1 Condylura cristata | reverse complement strand
AAAAAAAAAAAAAAAAAGGAAAACTTCCCTTGTCCTTTGAGCTAGACAGATTTTGAGTAAGACTTTATACCAGAAATGGCATATTCAAAATTATGGAGCTGCTGGTACTATTTTAAGTGAAGGTGGGACTCAGTCAAAAGTCAACTCATTTCTTTATAATCCTAAATTTGGTTTAAATTCCTGAAACTGTTTTGAGACCTTAAGGTTTCAGGCTGTTTCACAGTGATTTCCTCTAAAGACCCAATTTGAACCCACTATTCATGAGCAACTAAAACACCAAGACTTTCACCATACTTCAAATTCCTACTGTTCAGAGCAGAGTCGGAACTGAACCCAAGTTCAAGGTTTTCTCCATTACTGACAAGAAAACTTCACCAGGTCTCTTCCATTTTCAGTCTTCTGGAGTTAGGTTAGGAACAGAATGTCTGTGTTTACACAGTGCTTTGTCTTTCCCAAAGCACGCTCAGGAGTCCCCCCAGATGCTGTTGCTGCATCGCACATTTTTTCTTGACAAGAGCACTTTTGTTCTGGTTACAATGGTTTCTCACAGTTCTTTAACAAAAGGTCTGTAATGTTTAATCCCAAATCTCAAGCAAAAGTAATCACAAGTAAAATGGAAAAAGATACACTGTGAATGCAGGAACACTATATTTATTAGGTCAATAACTCATTTTTAGCAATACAAGTACAGAATATATCACAATGTTGGTTACAAACATACTTAGTATGGTTTTATGGTTACAAATAATGGTGGGCACTACAAGTTGGTGATAAGGATGTTACGAAAGGTCATTCTGACACAATGAAGAACAGTCTTCAAAAATCTAACAATGAACTTAGGTATGTCTATAGAAATTACTGTGGCACTATTCGTGGGGATTTTCATGTAAAGAATTGTTAGTGATTTGCTTTTGTTTCATTAAGAGCTTTTTGAGTCTATTAAACTAAAATCCCCTGTTGCTTAATAAAGTATAAAAATAGTACTGACCCGGTAATATTTAATAAAATGTAGCATTCATTCACATCATAGAACTAAATTGAAGGCTTAGTTACCATGGCAACATATCTTCCCATAAAAGGAATATACAGAAATGAGTAATGTTACACAAATGGTACCTGCAACAATTATTTACTGATCCAACACTTAACCTGTGCACCACAAACCAAGTTTTCTAGATATTTATATATAGCATATATTTTTAATCTTAAATTTTACTTTTGAAAAAAATGTGCACTTCAACAAACTCACTAAGGCCACTCATGCTATCGATACCTAGGACTGCAATTAAGGAACAGTATTAATAAATTCTAAAAGCACACTCCTTCAGATTACCAACAGGGTAAGACCAGTTTTCTGCCTAAAACATTCCTGAGATTTGTGGGTATACAACTACTAGTGTTCAAGCTGAACATAAGTCCAAATGTCAAATCAAAATTTCCTACCAAGAATGAATGTTCCCCAAAGCCAAGAGGTAAAATAGACATTAATTCTTAAAGCAAAATTAAAGCCCTTAAAAAGACTGCACTTACAAATAAGCATTTTCCCAGCAATAACTTTGCCATCTGGAAAAAGAACGGTTTGGAAGCAAGGGTACACATTTTAGGGGCGGGTGGGGGAAGGAGTGGCAGGTATCTATACCTGCCACCTACCAATCACTCTTTCCTCCTTCAGAAACTTATGAAGTATGACCAAGGCTTCAATCATGTTTCACGCATATGTACTGTTCAGCATTCTGCCTGCACTATAAGAGCAGCCAAATGGTGAGCTTATTATTTGGAAGAGCGTGGTCTGTGTACTTAGGATTCACAAAATTGTGACTTTTCCCTAACAGAGTAGGAATAAAAGTCCTTGTGAAAACTTTTATTTCACAGACGAAAGGCTATTTCTACAATTTCTAACCAAGCAGAGACAGAGTTTTCATGCTAATAAGGGTCTCAACATTCTGGGCTGTCAAGCTTGGAGGACCCTTAGTAACTGTGGTCTAAAAACCTAACGGTACTCTAACTGAATGTAGGAGTGACTGACCGCCTGGGTGGAGCGAGAGTTGCGAGCTCTCTGATGCAACAGAGTAGAACCAGACTTAAGGAAGAAGACTGGGTATGAAAGAAAAGAAAGAGAAGGATGAAACCAACGGCCTCTTATTTAACATTATTTTGCTGAGCTTCCAGAGAAATCTTTTAAGTTGACCTAGACTTCCTTACATGCAACCTCACTATTGGTGAAAATTTGTGCAAGTTACTGGTTATTCTGCAGTACATTTTTTTCTTTTCTGTCTTCTCCCATAAACCAAGGTGACATTCATCTTGCTAATCATAAAACATCCCTACTAAAGGATAAATTCCACAGTTTTTAGGATGATATTCTTCATTTAGAACCAGAAATAATAGCATATTAAGTTATATCACTAAAAGCAACTGGCAATGTCTTTTCTCAACATGAAGTGTTTGCAATAAATCAAGGTTATATGGATTTACAGAAAAGTACATTAAGGCAGCGGTAAAACTGCCAGTAATGATTTAGAAAGTAGAACAACTGGCTGTCACTTAACATTTATCACCCTGTGACTCTATACCGAGTGTGAGCTAGGTTGAATTCAAACTGAATTAAGAGAATGAGGCCTTAAATCATTTGCTTAATTTTATCCTAGGAAATGCTATATGTGCACAAAACCAAAAAAAAATACTGATAAAAAAAACTTCATATGGAAACATAAGTTGCAAAATATTTATTGAAAACAACTTATCATGACATTCCTATATCACAAACATACCACAGGACTCTAAATAACCAATAAAAGTATACAAAGCCTATCCTGAAAATATCTTTGGAGGTATAACATATATAGGCCCATAAGGATAGAGCTGAGTAACTTAAAAAAGTTAGTCCTTGGTCACACAGACTATTTGGTAATTAAGAAAAAGGTGCCTCTTGGCATTAGGTTGCAATTAACTGGGAGGGTTAGACGGTGGGGGTTGGGGGTGAGCCAATATACTCTTTTCAAAACTTAAAAAAGAAAATAATTAAATTTAGGGAATAAACCCAGGTTTCAAATCAACTGTTTTTAGGGCCTGGGTTTGCCTCATTATTTCAGGTACCTCCCCAGTCAATTCCCTCCTGAGCTTCTAACTAACCAGACTGCAAATCAGAGTTTTAAACAAGGTTATATTTGGGAATTCAAAAAAGTATTCAAATCAAATTGATCTGAAATCTCCTTAAATTTTCGGTACTTGATGTGGCGGATGGCTTAGATTTTTTTCCCCCTCCCACCCCAATATGCATGTTAAAAGAAAACCAAGATTCAACACACATCCACTCACCCATTACACTAACTCCAAGCATTAGCCAGGAGCAACATCTCCAACAGCCAAGTCATGAACCCCTGAAAATAGGGGGGAAAACCCTGATTCTTGACTATAGAGGCATCGAATAGCCCCTATAATAAGAACTGAGGTAACAGCAAAAGACCTTTTTGTTTCTTGAATTGCTACATGTCATAAATTCTCAAATTTAAAAATTACCAACACTAAACCTGATTGGTTAAAGAAAAAAAAAAAAAACCCAATCAACAGACAAGTTAGTGAAAGGAATATATCATTAGGGAGCTTTCCATCTGTGAATTTCCAATAAAATGACCTAGCTGTACTGTCATTTACTATATAAAAAGGTAGGATTTCTAAGAAGACTTGCTCATTTGAGGGCATTCCTTTTTCCATTAATTCCCATGAACTATATATAACAGCAACCAAAAGTTCCCACCTTGACATGAGCTATTTCAAGACTCTTACCCAACATATTTGTTGCGTTGATTAGGGTAAATTTAAAGGGGATGGCTGCAGCAGGTATTTATAGACTTGCTTATGGCATTTCCTTCTTGTACCTTGACTAAAGATATGACATTGAAATTGCCAAATTTTCCTAGATTGGTAGCTATTACATGAATAGAATTTTTGCATTATCACTTTTCGTTATATATCTAAATGAAATCATTCTACTAATAAAGTATATGTAGGGGCTAAAGTAATAACCTAAAGCCTCTGGTCCAAATAACCCCTTTCTATTGTAAGATGGTCCTTTTTAGATCCTCCTGGTCCTGTTAGCAAATGCTCTCAGTTTTTCTTTTTTTGTTGTACCAAAAAAAAAAAAAAAAAAACCACAATTTAAACACAACCTTCTCTAAGACCCCCAAACAACTAGTTAAAAATGCTGGTCTATCAGTTTTTCTCTTTCTTACAGATCAACACTGGCCCAGTATAGATGAATCTGACAGTCCTTCCCTTCTAACAGTACTCTGGAGTGGCTAGATCCCCTCTCTGAGGAAGGGAGCCAACCTGTCAGGATGTCCTTCTATTAGTATTTGTGTTAACTTTTCTATACTGCATATAAAGATTTTCCCCATAAAATTTCTTTGTAATACAGTATTGAATACTTCCAAATGGAATAACTATATGTTAAAAAGTTGTTAAAATCATCCTTACATAATAAGAATACAACTCTTTTAAACTCTTAAATAGTTTTATTTAGGGGTTCTTTTTTTCTTTCAGGCTTTCTGCAAAATGAATTTTTTAAAAAGAAAAAAAAATTCCTGTTGTTTATTCTACTAGGTTGAAAATATGGGCCAGACTACTTATACATGCGGTACATGCTGAATATAACTGAATATATGCTTATTCCTACGGATACTCTGCAAGATAGGGATCACCCGAACAGGGTCAATGGACTGGACCAGTGTTTCAATGCAAATTCCAGCCCCAAAAAACAACATGGTTTTGATTTCACAGTATGAATTCCCTGGAATCTGGGAAAAGATAAATTGGTTAACTGAAGTCCTCCCTCAGCAGCTCGGTCCCTCAACATTCTGAGAAATCAGGAAGGACTGCACCACTTCTTCAGTGGACTGGGGGCTGGTGTTGACATCTTCAAGAGCATCGGTCACTGAATACTGTCGATCTCGCAACCGATTCCAGTTAGACAGAACGTTGTGATATTCAAACACTTTTTCGTAATTTCCAATGGAGTTGTAAAGTTTAATAAGACCTCTGTAATCATATTCTAGTCCACTGTAACCTTCACCAAAGAGTTTCTTCCCTGAAAATCAAAAAATGAAAGCTTAAATTATGAAATAACAAGTGGCTTTTCCAAGACATGAGTTTAACTCTTTAAGTAGGGAAGCTTGCTGTTATTCCCTTGATAGGCAGAGATTCAAGACTTGTATTAGTGCTTTCCAATGCAGTCCTAAGCATAGTTATTGCTAGGACATAAAACTCTTCTCTGAAGCAGCTGGCCTCACTAGAATAAAATTATAAAATTTTGTAGTCTGAAGGGACTAATTTGAAATGATCTAAAAGTAATAATGGGAGCATTCCCAATAATAGAAAAATATATACACCAGGTTACTATTGTAGCACTGTTTCTAATTGCAAAATATAACACAGGGAAATTATAGGTTCAAATAATTATGGTACATCCACTCAATAGCACACTATGCAGCAATATACATAAAGAGGAACCTCTCAGCTTTCCCTGAACTGACATGGAGTGCTTTGCGGGCTATACTGTTAAATCAAAACAACAACAAAATATCTATAGCATGCACCTTTTGTGTAAGAAAGAGAATCACATATTTCTGAGCATACCTTTCACTATAGTTCTGACTTTTATAACTAAGTAATTCGTATATTTAAAAAATAGCAGTAAATAAAGATGGGAAACTATTACACAGACACAAATAAACCAAACTATCTTTCAAATGACTAACTCGCTGGAGTTATTGCAGTTAACATACTCTAAAGTTTAATTGCACTTTATTAGGAAATGCCACACTACACTGTTAATTTACATGCAAGTTTATTTCATTTTTTTGAGTCCCGACAATCTTTAAGTTAATAAACTAAACTAAGGCTAACTAAGGGATATACAGTGATTGATTTTCAGGTAAAAATGAATGTATTAGGCAGTGATTCTAATCCTGGCTATATTAAGAATGTATAATCCCTGGGGTGGGAGGGAGAGTAAATAGCAAAGTAACTTGAACATAATAAACTAAAGATCATATCTTCAACTTAAAGACAAAAGAAAACTGTAAATAAATACTGAACTCTAAGTAGAAAAGTTTGTTTTTCATAGTACTATGGTCTAGCAATCTTAAAACTGCACATTTTAGTATTGAAGAAATCGATGTATTATGAATAGGGAATCAGCATGTACAGCAGAGCAGATGAGAAAGGATGGTCTTTTGAAATGATGCTGGGTCAACTTTATACCCATACTATAAACAAAAAAACTGTTTCAGGGTTGCAGATCTAGATGTGAATGGTAAAATTGTTTCTAGAAGATAATCTGAAAGTATGTCTTCATGGGTTAGGAGTAAGAAAAAAGGTCTTCAAGTTAAATGTGCTAACCATATATGAAAATGTCAGTAAATCCAATGACATTAAAATTAAGAACTTAAAGAACTACTATAAGCCAGTATGAAAACAACAATTTAAAAATGTAGAAGAATTTTAACTGGCACAACATTAGATAATGATGACAGTATTATATTTTCTAACAGGACTAAACTGAAAACCCAAGTGTTCTGAACATCCATTAACATTAAATGGAAAATGATAGGCTAATCCAATAAAATATTATATAGTGCTAGAAATTAACCCAAAGGAGCCAAATGAAAAATGCAGACATATTTCATAATTGACATTCACCAAAATATACTGGACATTTATATCAAGTTAAAAACAAGATAACCTTAATCTATGATGTCAGAGTCAAGAGAAGGGAGGGAGAATATATGCTAGTCAGAAAAATGATTACAATAACTACTTTTGTCTATTACTGACACTGTCATACTAATTACTACTGGTTTTCTACATTTTACCAAAATATTTCAGATGATTTTTGGGTAATTCCTGGATATCCGTAGCAGCTTTAAGGTAATTTAAGTCTTACTAATATAATAACACTGCCTTATGTAACATGTAAGATATCTTGAGATGCTACTTCTCTAAACAACTGAGTAAGAAAATTTTAATTAACTTACCAATTGCTATAGATCGCAAATAAAGTTTCTCAGCATTTTCATACTGATTCATGTCATAATTATATAAAGAAGCCAGATGTCCCACTGAAAGGGCTACTTCATAATCTTCTTGACCAAGAAGTTGTTCTTTAATCTGAATTGCTTTGATGTGCATTTCTTCAGCTTCCTGAAAAATTATTACACTGTATCAATTACTAGATTACTTTTTCTTATGTCAACAATTCTTACCTAATAAGCAAAATTCTTCTAGGTGTTACCAACATTATGGACTCATGTCGTTACCTGACCAGAGGACATGCTGTTATAATCCAAGAGAAGCTAATGGGAAATATTACTAGTTTTGAGAAACAGATGATAATAGTAGTGGCCCATGCCAAAATGGATAGGAGCAAATCTGATAACCATAAATTGTTAGGTGAAATTAACATGAAAAATTCTAAAATGAAAATTAGTAGGGAGCCGAACAAGCGGATCAGGAGAGGTCTGCAATCCCATGTGGGTCACCTCACTAGCCAGGGATCGAACTCATGCTGCACTAGCTGCGGACAGCTTTATAGTGCTATGCTTTAGCCTGCTGCACCACCAGGGAGGGCCCTATGTTTTAAGTTTAACTCTAACAATTGGATTAGCCTTTATGGTTTGATAAATTTCTTATTTTTCCATGCCCTGTTTTTTTCTAATCGTATTTTCATTATACTGTTTAATACTAGTTATTTTCTCAGTACCTCTGTAGATGAAGGAAGGAATATGTATAATTTATTATTTAAGATATACTAAGAATATACTTCATCACTTAAAACTTAGAGAGTAAAATATAAGAAAACACATCTCTACCTTAAATTTTCTCATTGATTGGTAAAGTCTTCCAAGATTTCCATAGTGTTTTGCAGTTTGTACATTAAATTCTCCAAAAGCTTTTTTAGCTAGTTGGAGTGAAGACAGGTGCAAATCATGAGCTTCTTGAAGCAGCCTCTGTTCAGTTTCTTTATTATGACAGTCAATCGCAATTTCCTCTAAAATAAGTGCTGGATAGAAAGCAATAAAATTAGTGCACTTCCAAGTCATCTACCAAAGCTAATCAGAGCAAACAATTAAAAATTAAACACTGTGTGTGCTGAATAGAATTTTATGTGGCTGTGATTTAGAACTGGTGAAGATTAAAGTATTCCAGGCTATTGAAGAAGTAAAAAACAAAACAAAAAAACTCCACGGTTATGGGAAGGAGTGGTCATTCTATTTTACATAGTAAAATAAACTCAAATTTAAGAAAAATGAAGTCATATATAGAACTACTTTGCAGAGTAATTTTTTATCAGACTTAAACTTTGCAGATTATTTTTTAAAGCAAACGGAAGAAAAGGCAGCTTTTTAAAAAATTATTAAGCTGTGTGAGAGTACCTAAGAATTGTTGAAAATTCTGAAGCTATGTTTTATGAAAATATACTGTCACATCTAAATAATTCTCCTACTCACTTAAGCAACCATATGAGGCAAGGAGACAGTTCAATTGCTAAGTTACATTAAACTTTCAAATTCCACTGCAAGCCTTAAAAATATGTACTTTTTAACCGGGAAGTTTTATTTCTGGGAAAATTATCCATGCACGCAAAAGTAAGAGATTTTAAGTTTTAAAAGTGAAAGGTTAAAAATGACAAATTAAAAGTCAAACAATAAAGGTAGGGTTAAAGACATTCAATAAGGAACATATACCTACATGTACTGAAGTAGAAAAATGTACATGATATACAAAAAAATATTATAAAACTTAAAAACTCATTCCAGAATTAAGGTAAAACATATCCTACATGCAAGAAATTGCAAAGCTGACCAAACTGTGGTGACAAAATAAATGGTTTAAGTGAAAGGGCCATGGTAGTAATTAGAAGAAAAGTTAAAGAGAAGCAAGAAAAGTAGTATCTGCAAGAGCCTCACAACATAAACTGTGCTCGGGAGCCGAAACTGAAAAGCCATTTTCAGTCTGTTACCCACATGATGGTGCAATTAGCATTTCTGTATTTCCCCACCTCCCCTTCTAAAGAAATTTATCAGTTCATAAAAAGAAGAAAAGGAGGGAGGCTAACAAGGGAGAAGGGAGGGAGGGAGGAAAGGAAGGAATTCTAGCTTACTGATATTAAATGAAGAAGCAAATAATCTTGCATTGTGAACAACTGGAAATTAAGTAGAGTCGCAAATACTTTAAATCATGAATTGGTTATTCAGATTATTTCTAATTTCGGAAGAAATAAACCAAGACCCCTAATTTTATACCATATACCATTAATTGAAAAATAACAAAGGGTACCTTTCACCCTCTTTGAAGAAGCCAAAAGAAGATGATCTTCAGGTAGGATGTGGGTAATAATACCAATAGCTCTTTCTGCATGAAATCTGCAATACAGATAAATATACTCTGGCATTTCTTTTAGTTACAACTGATTCAAGCATTAACAAAATTCACAATTAAAAATACAGATAGCATTTCTAAAACTATCTGTAGTTAAGGATCAGTTTCTTCTTTTAAATGTCCATTGTGTTGCACACTAAAAAACAGCAGTGGATTGCTACCTCCCACAGCAATAGATGTGGTTATTACAGTCTACAAAACTCAGTATAATCTTTCATTGTTACCTCTCTGCCTTCATCTCCTACCATTCGCAGAAACAATTTCCTTTTTTCCCTCTTGCCACACAAGCCTAGCAGTTTTCTAAACCAGCAAAGCATGTTTCTCACATAGGAT
This sequence comes from Condylura cristata, assembly GCF_000260355.1. Taxonomy (NCBI): domain Eukaryota; kingdom Metazoa; phylum Chordata; class Mammalia; order Eulipotyphla; family Talpidae; genus Condylura; species Condylura cristata. Next base: position 15,199,602 of record NW_004567118.1, on the reverse strand, counting down.
TCCTTCTTACACTTGGTTTACTATTTCTGGAAATGTTCTTACCCTGAATATCCTCCATCCACATGGTTCACTCACTGAAAAGCCTTTCTAGGCCAGGATCTATGAAAGCCCCTAAAAAACGTAGGGGTTAAAATCTCAGCGCGATTAAACTACCATCTGCTACTGTGGCATAAGTTCAATCCCCGGCCATGGAACTGATTCACATGGTAGAGCAGACCTCTCCTGCTTTATCCACTGCTCCTCTCAGCGCTATATTTCAATGGATCCATTGGTTCTCCTCTCTACTCTGTCTCTAGTGAATCCTCTTCTCCCCTGCGCCTCTTACCTGCACCCCAGTTCTTGTATGCATAAAAAATAAAAAATAAATCTTTAAAAAAAAAAGTAATCTATCATCATTCTTGATGCCTAAACTTAAGAGTGATACAGATCAATTATAGATTCCACTGTGGGGTTTATTTTTTGTTCAACTAGGTGCCCAATCTGAAATGGACAAGTTTCCTTATCATCTAGCTTCTCTGAGGGGTAGTGTCTACTTTGCTTCATACGAGGGTTTTAATTCTAGTTCACAGCTTCCTGTGGACTAGACGCCTATCTCCTGAAACCAGGATTATCATTCAATAAAGGTTATAGTAAATACTAAGTCTTCCCACAGCCCCAGAGCAGTTACGCATTATTTCTTGCCTACCCTTTCAAAACTAGAATTTAGTCTCAAGGACTCCCTTGTCTCTCTTTGCAAGTTCAGTTATGCATTTCGAAGATGAAAAACTTGCTGTATTTTATTTAGTATTTCTGTATGCTGTTAGCATGAAGCTTTGGGCCTGCCATTCAGCCAGAGCTACTATGTTTTTCAAGAAAAAATTAAAAAGATAAATTATATTTTGATAGTCTAAAATACACATCTCAATATTAAGCCATACAAACTAAATGAATGCACTGCTAATAAAACGGTATAATTTTTAAAAGACTTCAAAAACATTAAAGGCATATTGCCTTAAAGCTCCAGAAAGACAAGCTTAATTCATAAAATACACTAAATAACACTGTTATTAGGAAAGACCAAAAAAATCACATTATCAGTAACATTTAATCCCTTACAGAAACGTGGAACTTACAGTGCATTGTCAAACTTTCCAGAACTATACTGGTGAACATAGGAAGAATAAGCCAAGTCTTCATGAGCCGTTGCTACATGGATATTTTTGCCACCAAACACTGACTGCCGGATATCAAGGGCTGCCTAAGAGAGTCACAAAAGTATTTAATAAACTACAATCCCTAGAAAGCACCACCCAAATGCAACATCCTAGAAATTTAAATATATATTCTATATATCCATCAGTTTTAAATATATTTAAGTCACAAGACACTGAAGTTGCTTATATGACCTAATTTTGTAAAGATTAAATTTGACTTAAAAGGAAACAGCTTAAAAATAAAAATTATTCTCAGAAGACCCATCAATGTTTTTTCAAGATGCTTTAGAGTAAACTGTAAAATCCAAGACATCTTAATTAAAAGGATGGAACAATACATTCTTTCTGGAGAATGCCTAAGATAAGGCCTACAATAATTGCTGCCTACCCATTTTGTTATTACAAAGGCAGACATAATAGTTTGTACTAAATCAACAAAGACAGGCCATCATCTGAGCAAATGAAAAATACATTTAAAGATGGGCCAAAAACCAACAACTTTCTTTGGATGAGTTTCTTTAACTCCTAAAACATTAATGTGTTAGTCTTCTAGGTTATTATTAAGGAAAACAAGAGTCTGCCACATATGCTGAGGGACCCAGAAAGTTAAGAGTGATTTATAAAATGGAAATAATACAGTGATTCAGCAAGTCAATTTAGGTTCAGTAAAAAGTGCAACTAGTAACATACCTGATAAATTGCAACAGACTGACAGATATTATCTACATTGAGTAAGTAGAACCCATAATCTAGCAGTGTATCAGAATATTTTGGGTGTTTAGATCCAAAATGATCCCTATAAGAAGACAAAAAAACTATTAGGATATAAAGTATAGAGAAACAATTTGTACAGGTATTTTTTTGTAACAGTTTATTTTTACATCATTTTGTACATTTTTTTTCCATTTCAATTGTAATTCCTGCAGGTTTCCCATCACCAAGTCATCCATGTGCCATCACCATAATCCCGTGC
>NW_004567118.1:15166623-15197336 GCF_000260355.1 Condylura cristata | reverse complement strand
TTGTTATTTTCTCGCCTGGTCCATTATACTCCTGCTATGAGTGAAACCATCTGTACAGGTATTTTTAATAACAATCACCTACCTTGCCAAATACACCGCATGTTTAATTAACTGTTCTGCCTTCTTAAATTCACGTTTTACAACACAAGCCTAAAGACAAATGGAAAAAGTGTTAACTCAGTTAATTAGTATGTAAAAATAGGGTATTTCATAGATAATTAGACTATAAGAGTTAAAAAAATCTTCAAATGTTAATAGTAGAGTTTAGGGCCTCTCTGGTGGCAGAGGAGTTAAAGACAGTGTTATCAAGCTGTGCACAGCCACTGCAGCACAATTCTAATCCCTGGCCAGGGAGCTAACCCACACAGTGCAGTACACCTCTCCTGACTTTCCTGCTGCCTCCTTCAGTACATCTGCCTGTTCTACGTCTTACTCTGTTGTTGGTGAATCCCCTCACCCCTGACACCTCTGGCCTGCACCTCAGTTCTTATATGTGCAAATAAATCATTAAGAAAAGCTTTTAAAAATAACTTTATAATTTCTTTCCTTTCCTTCCAAGTACTTGAAAATTCCATTATAAACAAATCTGTACATTCTCTGGGAAATGTTGAAAGTCATGTCCAATACAAAACAAGTTATCTTACAAACCTGACACACACCCATCCTTCCATATTATTAAAAGTGTAGTGGTTAATAGTAAATATATTATTTTTAGGGTACTTTATCCCAATTCTGGAGTGGCCTGCAATTATCTTATAGTTTTCAATCTAAACATTTTAAAATTCATTCATTTCCAAGTTTGTTTGTTTTTTTACTACTTTTAGGATGTGAGAAGTCAATTCTTTTTCAAATCTAAATATAATTTGCATATAGAAATATAACTTGTACATATAATAAGCAGTCTTTATATTAAATGTACAGCCAGTTTTAAATTTAAAACAAATTAATCTTTTTCCTAACTCTAAAGTGATTTGTGTATTTATATTTACTTGTGTAAATGCCCAATTTAATAAATCTCACAGAAATCTTAACCTCTAAAACTATATAATCTTAGAAACTTTGCTCTGATTGAAACTTCGAGTAAGCAAAAATGGGATTTCCAAAATTGAAAACTTTCTAGGTAGAGTATATTTGAAAAGTATATCACTGCCTCAATATCCCAGTGCATTAAATTTGTTACTTTTAAATATTCCTAAATGGCCTCAAAGAGTTATAATCTAATTTTACAGATTAAGATGATGCTAGAGAAATAAATACTGCCCAGTAGAATTGAACACAAAGTAGTCAAACTGTATGACTGCAAGACTATGACGAACAAGTTTAATATTAGCCTACTTAGAAACAAAGTAGTCAAAATCCATGTAACTTTGGCAAAAGGAATTCAGATTGCTGTGAAGTTTTAAGGAAAATAAAAAATTAAAGTCAGAGTAGCACCAAAATACTATTTCTTTCTGTAGTTCAGTGAGCTTAATTACCAAAATGAACAATTCCCAAGTAAAGGAAACTGGCTAACATCTACGCAAAACGGTTTTAGAACCAGATTTTAAGAACTTAGAAAACAAGCCCTGTTAAATCCATTAAGTATGCAATATCTACTTTATTAATAGGCTGATTAATTAAAACAAATTTACCCGGTTAAATGCAGTCACTGTATTCATCTTACTGGTCTCCCTGGTGGTACAGGGCAGATCAAGTCTCAGCGGTATCAAGCTATACCAGCCACTGAACAGAGTTTGATCCCCGGCCAGGGAGCTGACTCACATGGCTCAGCACACCTCTCCTGTTATCACACTCTGCTCCCTGTAGCAGTGCACTTACTAGGCCCACCTGTTCTACTCCCCACTCCGTCACTAGTGAATCTTCTCATTCCCTGCAATTCTGACCTACACCCCAGTTCTTGTATGCATAAATAAAAATTAACTTAAAAAAATTGTATTCACCTTAGAGGCTTGTCTTAAAACATCCACCACAACTTTGACTGGCAAACCTGCTGTGATTTCTTTCATTGCCTCAATACACCATTTGTACGCCTAAAAAATAATAATAAAAAAAATTACAGAAAAATAAAACAAACTATTTAATGAAAATGACTGTGAATTGTATTTGTTCAAGTACTTAGAAGTTAATTAGAAGTTCATACACAAAATAGCTTTTACACTGTAATTTTCTCTCTGAGGCTTTCTTGAAAGTCCAATTTTATTACATTTTGAGGGGGTATGACATATTCAGGAAATGACAGGCGTTTTCTCTCTAGCCCAGAAGGCTCTGCAGACACTGTTCCCTCTATCTCAGAAACATTTCTCCCTCTCTCTTACCCTTCTAACTTGTCTTTCAGACATTAGCCCTAGACTAGGTTTCCTGAACTTTCCTGGCCCTCCTTTAAGCACTATTTTGTATCTTAACTGCCTGGTGAGTGCTCACTTTGTGCCAGCTACTGTTCTAACCATATTATGTTCACTAAGACATTTCACTGACACAACAGCCCTATGAGATGTACATTATTATGGGCAACTTTAAGTGAAGAGAAGAGAGGCTCAGTGCCAGGTTATACTCCAGTGTCTAGTATCCAGTGGGAACAAAATACAAAATCATCTTCTCCCAGTGGAAGCTTAGAGGGAGAAAGAAAAGAAATTATCTTGGATAGTGTTTCAAATAAACAAGATTAAGAGTGAGGGGCGGAGGATAAACTGGAATACAGAGAAAGTAAACACTTGTTTTCTTCTGCAAGCTTCCTTCTTTTCTATTCCACACACAAAGTGTAGTCTGTGCTTAAAAAGTAGTAAATAAGGCCCTCTCTGGTGGTGCAGCGGGTTAAAGCACTGCACTGAGAAGCTAAAGCCGTTTCTGCGTGAGTTCGATTTCCGCCTGCCCCGGAGATGACCACATGGCGTGGCAGACCTCTCCTGACCCGCCCGCTGCTCCCCTCAGCAGTGTACTTTGTCAATCTGCCTGTTCTGCTCCCCACTCTGTCTCTGGTGAAGCCTGTCGCCACCTCTGAGCCTCTGGCCTGTACCCCAGTTCTGTATGTACAAATAAATAAATCTTAAATATATATATATATAGTAAATAAGTGGATTCTGTTCCAAAAGCAAAAGGTTAAGATCTTTAGGACTATGGAAAACTACACTACTGCCTTTTGCTGAGGAAGGGTATGTATTTCTTTCTTCCACAGTGAAGACAAGAGTGGTTGTGTGATTTATTTTTGCCAATTAAAATATGAGAAATGAAATGTGCTATCTGTGGGAGAAAATTCTAAGAACCAGCACTTCCCCATGATGTTTCTAGTAAAGGTAAATAGAGATTACTCTATTACATGGGGTTTTGATCAAAAAGCAGACATTATATTAAACACAGATACATAAACCCCGATATAACATTGCAGCATGAGCAAGAAATAAATTTAAACTATTTCAGTTTACTGCTTTTGGGAGTTACTGTTCCCTCAACATAGCCTGGCTTACTCAACTACCAACATCAGAACATAGTAGTAATTCATCAAACTAGATCCTCAAGATTCATGTACTTGGGCCCTCCCTGGTGGCACAACAGGTTTAAAGCACAGCACTATGAAGCTATCCACAGCCACTGTAGCATGAGTTTGATTCCCAGCAGCCAGGAAGATGACCCACATGGCATGGCAGACCTCTCTTGACCCACTTGCTGCTCCCCTCAGCAGGGTGTTTCAGTACATCTGTCTGTTTTGTTCCCCACTCTATGTCTGGTGGACCCTCTCACCCCTGCATCCCTGTCCTGTACCCCAGTTCTTTTATTCATAAATAAGTAAATGTTTATATAAAAAAATTTGTGTACTTTTCTGTAGATGTCAATGACAAATTTATTTATAAGAATGAACTCAAAATTAAATTTAAGAAACACTATAGAGTATGAATGTTCTGTCAGTGGCAAAGATCATGAATAAGGCAAAGTACAAACAGAGAAACTAACAATCAATTAAATATTAACTACCTAGTAAAGAAAAAAGGGAACGGGTTAAAAAAAAGAAGGGGGGGGCCACTTTTGTCCACTGAGTACACTGGAGGATCTAGCTATATCAAGATAGGTCCAGAGCTAAGTATGGCAGTAAAGGATGATATGATACGAATCATTGAATGTTAACAGAAAATAAAGTTTAACATTCCATAGGGCACTATGAAAAACAGGGATAACAAGAAATAAAAGCAGCAGCAGAGATGGCTACGGAGAATCCCTATACAAAGTGCAAAGTTGGTGGGGGACCAGAAGAACTTTTAAGACTATCACTTCTAATACTTAAACTGAAGTTGTTTATCTCAGTTTTTTAGTAGTTTTGACTATCCAAACTAGGGTCTTCCGTGAATGTGACTGTCAGTGCATACAAAGGGGTCAAGCTCTAATCTGTGATGAGAGGCTATGGAGGAGTCATTGCAAATAAGGGGCAGCAAAACAGCCTATCAAAAGAATTCAGCAGACATAAGAAATCAAAAATAAGTATCAAAAGTAACCAGAACATTGACAGTGGGAGAGCTATGTAGCCACACCTGAAGGGAGATATCCTAGATCATCAAAAAATTAACAAAGATGTGTGTAGAAGAGTGGTATTTCTTTTCTTTTAAATTACAAAGTAAAAAAGACCAAGAAATCCATTCAACTTAAAAAATAAAGTAACAATAACAGTGACAACCAGAAGAACATATACAAACCTCCTGAGATTGCTCAGGCACACTAATAAGGATTTTAGATTTTTAAACTATGGTTTGATACATTCTACTGTAATATTAAAAGCCAAAAAATCCTAGTATTTACAATTATTTTAATTATACATTACTTTACATTTTAAAAAAGATTTAATGCATACAGAACTGGGGTACAAGCAGGTGGTGCAGGGGCAGTGAGAGGCTTCACCAGAGACACTGGGGCAGATCACCACAGCAAGATAGGCAGATTAATGAAGTACACTGCTGAGGGAAGCAGTAGGCAAGACAGGAGAGGTCTGCTGCTCCACATGGGTCACCGCTGGGGCAGGGGGTCAAACTCCTAGTGAAGCAGCTGGGGCAACTTGCAGTGCTGCGTTCTAGCTCTATGTACCAACAGAGAGGGCGATACATTACTTTCCAATTATTTTAGACTTTTGTAGTCTAACTTCTAATTAAAATTCTTCTGTAAGGGGCCCTCTCTGGTGGTGCCATGGGTTAAAGCACAGTTCTATGAAGCTATCCAAAGCCACTGCAGCACTAGTTCTATTCCTAGCTAGGGAAGTGACCCACACAGCATAGCAGACCTCTCCTGACCTGTCCACTGCTCCCCTCAGCAGTGAATTTCAGTTACTCCACCTGTGCTGTTCCCCACTCAGTCTCTGGTGAATCCTCTCTCCTCACACATTGCCGCCAGTACCCCAGTTCTTGTATGTATAAATAAAAAACAATTTTTTTCTTGTAAATATGGGGTACATGTGTTTATATTAACGGGATAAAAATCAAGAAAGGGATAACTTTAAAATACGGAAGTTAAATACCATCTGGTAGTGTAATATAATTATGATATTCTTCCATAAATAAAACAACCAAGTAAAGGAGATGAGCAGGTATAGATCATTTAATTATGTACTTATTAGTACCAAAGCATTAATCTAATAATATAGACCAAAGAATACAAATCCATCTCATAAGGCAGGAGAGGCAAAACAATGCTTCTCATAGAAATGAATGCCTTCAAGTATGAGAGTTAATCCACAGCCATACCCACACACTGAATAAAATACATCTATTAGAGGCTTAACAATCAAATTAATTTAGGCAGAGATACATTTTGGTCAAATTTAAAACAGAACAACAGGTTTATATGTCTATTATATATCAAGAACACAAACCAAAATAACCCTATATCATACAGGTCTGTTGAAAATCCATCTCACAGAATATTCCTTTTCCTTAATTTTAAATTATTCCTTTATAAATGTATGCTGCCTTGAGTAAACCTAATCTGTGACAGATTAAGATGGAAAAAAGATTAACTGATTAACTGTTTTGTAGTTACTTAGTGGTCACAATAAAATGCATTTGAAAACACTCACCTCATCATAGTGACTTTTTGCAAACAGGAGAGCACATAGTTCTCCATAGAGTGCAGCTTTGTTTGCTTGCTGACCATGTTTTGATAGTTTATCCATGTATGTCTGAGCCAACTTAAATGTTTCTTCACCCAAATGATATTTGCAGTTTCCATTTCGCACATGAAGCAACCTACAAAAGCACAAACACACCTCTCTTTTGGTACTTCCAGTATGGTATACTTAGTAATTTAAGCTCTTATAAATCACTAAAGTAACTAGATTTAAGAAATGTGGCCGCATTGGAAAGCAACTGTTGAGCACACACTGCCAGTAAAGTCTATAAAGATATATGTTCTCTCCAGAAGTTACCCACGATTAATCTCACCCAACCATTATTCTTTATCTTATGTCAATATTTTGTATCTTTGCATAAAGAGTATGTGCTGTATCTAAACAATAGCATTTACTCTACTCTTTTTGTTCCAAATTCAAAAGTAATAGTCTTATTATAAAAATTTGGTATTAGGCATTCAGTATATGTTTGTTTAATGAGCAAAACAAATTTTATGACAAAGTGAAAAGATACAATAAAATTACAGCCTGATTCGTAACAATCAATCTAAGCTGCCTTAAATTAACTAAATGTTGGGGGATGAGAGACAAGTCAGACTAGGGAAACTGACATATAAATATACTCCAGAGATTGATTCAAATGGAATAAGTTGGTAAGAGTTAAAATCATAAAAGCTACTAAGTACCACTACAGCAAAATCATAGATCTCTTTCAACCTACCTCACACAACATTCTACCGCACGAAACCAATGAAGCATCTCATCATGTAGAGTACACAACTGAAGGCAGGACAGAAAAACTTTCTCAGCATCACTATACCAGCCTGCGTCTGAAAGAAAGCCACCTAAAGGACAAGAAAAACCAGTAATTTAAGATTAACTTAATAAATCATCTAAAATATTACAGCAAATATTACCTAAAATGAAAAAATACAGAAAAAGAACACCACTACCTGTAATATCAAAGTACCATATTTAGCCCAAAACAAATACATTAACTGTGATATTGGAAATTTTCAAACTAGAGGAACTAGGATCAAAAGTGAGACCTTCAATAAGCAACCAGAGTGTTACCACTCTAAAGAATACCTATGGTGTAAAAGCTGACATTTTCCAATTAATTAGCCATCTTATCCTAAGATTCAAATATTTTTATCTTACGGGATAAGTACTTTTCCATACCCAATTCCAAAGATAAAAAGAAATCTAAATAATTTTAATGCATTTAGTATAGCTGGACATCACAGAAAACACAAAGTTATCAAAGGGTAAATGCTGTGTGGTCTTTTTAGAAAACCTGATACGAAATTTCTCCAGCAAAGTGTCTCTAATCATCACGAAGAATTATTCTAAGACCAAAGAAAATAACAAAATCTTATTGGCAAACAAAGTGTATGTACACATGCATGAAAGAGGAAACATACACACAAAGGCAGTCTGTGTAGTGGAGTAGTCCTATATCCTGATGACATGGTGGTTATATGAATCTCTGCATGGAAATCAACTGCAGAGAATAAAACTACACACAAATGAGCATAAAAACCAGAGAAAACTAAATAATGTCTGTATTTAATTAACAGTATTAATTTTCTGGTTTTGGTATTATCTGTGAATCCACAAAAATCATTCCAAGAAAAAATTTTTAAAACAAAGTAAAAAAAAGGGGCTTTCCTGGTGGCACAAGGGCTGAGTCTCAGCACTACGAAGCTATTGGCAGCCATTGCAGCATAAATTCAATTTCTGGCCTAGAAGCTGACCCACAGGGCTCAGCAGACCTCTCCTGTCTCACCTGCTCCTCCCCTCAATAGCGTAATTCATCAATCTGCCTGTTCTGTCTGTGGTGAATCTTCTCAACCCCAGCCCGGCACCTATGTCCTACACCCCAGCTCTTGTGTACCTAAATAAACGAATCTTTTTTAAAAAGTAACAATTTTAATAAATTATTTACTAAGACATTATGTAGATTCACGGAACCATACAATATTAGCCATTATATTCTAAGTTATATATAATTTATAAATTATTTAAGTTAGTATAAGTCACATATATATTAAGTGGTTTTTATAAGTACAGGATACAAAACCATTTCAGAATGTTTTTCCATTAATGTTTTTAGTATTCTCATAACATACCCATTAAGAAATAATTACTCTCATTTTTGAGGTGGGAAAACTGAGGTTCCAAAGTGATTAAGATCCATGTCACAGAATGTAGTTACAAGTGAGAGATTGGTGGCAGCATGACATGATAGAAAGATGAGCTTTGGAGTTGTACAGATGCAGGATTCTAGTCTTAGCTCCATCACCAACTATGAGACTTGACTAAGTTAACTTTTCTTAGTCTTTTTATTTACAAAATAATATTAATACTATCATATTACTGGAATATCATGAATACTCAGAACAACAGCACTCAACAGCAGAGTGCTTAACACAAAGGTAATGTTCAATAAACCACAGTTATTTCTTTGGATGTTTTTCTCATAGCCACCTTATATATAGACTTGGGAATTTCCTGAGAGAATCCCTTATTTTTATATGGTTGAATTCTAAGTAATGTCACAGGACAAAACACAATTACTCACCTAAAACAAAGCCAACCTGAATGGCTTTTTCCTTTACTGCAGCATCTGATTCTGCTATATAAGAGCACCGTCTACTGAATGAATAGGCCAAGACTGACGCAACTTTCACACCATGATCCATCAAAGCCTGGAAACAATGGTGAAGCAAATGTCTAAAAGAGAAGGAAAAGATTATTTTATAAAGTTAATATATTTTGTTTTTTAATTAAGTGCTAGCTTGCTTTTTGGGAAAACAATACCATTATTTTCCAAGGGAGAACAAGCAAAAAAGCCTTTTGCCTTATAAATGATAAGGTCATAATAATTCTCAAATTAGTCTATTTCTGTACTCTCTGATTCATTGAATGATATAACACTCAAAGAATATATAACATGTGAACTGAGACAGGATAAAACAAACTTTTAATATTGATTTTAAAAAATAAATTGTCTTAGGTTTCAACAATGATCCAATTGAAAAATGGGTAATGTATTTAAGCAAACCTACAATGAACAATAATCACCAGAAAAGATGTTTAACTTAGTCACTAGGGAAACGCAAATCAAAATCACAATGAGATACCATCTCACACCTGTTAGGATGGCTATAATAATTTTCTTTTTAAAATGTTGGCAAGGATATGGAAAAATCTGAACCCTCACACATTGGTAGTAGGAACATAAAATGGTCCAGATACTGTGGGAAGTGTAAAAGTTACTCAATATATAAAATAGGAGTGTTCATTTGTATACTGCAGCTGTAAATTCAAGAAAATTAAAAATATGTTCTCACAAAATCTCACCCATGAATGTTCATAGCAGCATTATTCAAAATAGTCAAAAGTTGAAAAACAACCCAAATGATGGATAAAGGAAACATAGGCATCCACATAATGGAAAATTGTATGAGAATTTCATAAAAAAGAAAGTGTCAATATAAGCAACATGAATGAACTTGAAAAACTATAGGTCAGTTACAAAAGATCATATGCTTACTATAGACTACATTTATGTTAAATGTCTAGAATAGATAAATCCAAAGAAAGTTCATTAATGGTGAGTGTGGTATGGGAAACAAAAAACAGGGAGCCAGGGCTGTGTGTGGGCTGGTGGCATTTCTCTGGAACCATGAGTGGCTTCAGCAGCAAGGAGCACACTCCAACTGGCACCTTCCAGTATCAAGGCTTTCTCAAAAATGAAAAAGACCAATATCTCAATTTCCTGACATTCCAATTTAGTCAGAGTACTATGCTGGTATAATGCAAAAATGAAGACTGCTACAAAGAACCCTTTAAGTCCAATCAAACAAGATGTGAAACAGGACCTTCATAAATTATGTTGCATATCTGGGATTATGGAGCCACCCCTCAGAAAGACTCAAGACACAATGACAAAACACATGGTTGTTGACAATGATTCAACTGATTATCAGTTGTGAAATCGAAAGCCAGCAAGGTATGTGGGAGAGGTGAAATAATCAGGTGAAAATTCAGGGCAAACTGGCTAAGATAAATGAAGGGAAAACCAACTGGAAATTCATTGCTATTAGTGTGGATGATCCTGATGCAGCCAATTGTAATGATGTTAGTAATGTCAAGTGACTGAACCTTGACTATCTGGAAGCTACTGAGGACTGGTTTAGAAGGCACAAGTTTCCTGATGGAAAACCAGAGAACCAGTTTGCTTTCAAAGCAGAAGTTGAAAATAAGGACTTTGTGATATTATTAAAATGATCACTGGAGAGCATTAGTGATCAAGAAATCTAAAGGAGAAAGAAACAGCTGCATGAATACAACAATATCTGAGACCCTTTAAGTATAATCCCAACACTGCCAAAGTCACTTTGGATGCTTTACCACCACCATGTGAGTCTGCCTACATCATAGTGCCATCAGCAGAAAAGCAAATTTCTCTAAAACACAGGCTGATGTTGCTTTAGCCTACTCATTTTAGTAAAAGTAGTAGCTTTTTAGAACTTTAAATTTACAGAACCAATCTAACTAAAGCAACTGACACTATAACCAATCCAATATATTCATAGCATTATCCATCTAAAATAAAAGTATTTAGCGTATCTCAATTAACTTTTAGTACATGCTTAAACATCAAAACAGTTGTAACTTAGAAGTTGAATGTGAATACACGTGCAATAAAAGTATAAACTGGATGTATGTCTCTCATGTGTTAAGAAAAAAAATTTTGCTGATTAAAGAAGAAATAGAAAGTGACTTTAATTACTATAAGGTTTTTTTTTTTTGGTGTGATGAAATGTTTTAAAATTATACAGGGGTGATGGTTGCAAAATCTTGTGAATCACAGAAGCCACTGAGATGTACAATTTAAAATGGTGAACTCAGATACATGAATTAGATCTCAAAAAATTGTTTTAAAAGCAAAATCATAAATGATGGGGTCACTGCTTTGGATAAAGAGGGGAAATGTCAAATCACATGCTTTTAGGGGCACTTACCAAGGGATTTGGACTTGGTGAAAGATAACCTGAGAGATGAAAGAGAGGTAGTCCACTAAATTTTTACAAAGGCCATGTTTAGAACTGCAGAGAAATTCAAATCCCAGAAAGCAAACCTTTTCTAGTAATAATGTCTTTTTAAAGTCTTACGACTTTAGCTGTGTTTGCTTTGGCAGCACATATACTAAAGTTTTACTATTTTCTTTTGACAAAATGAAGTTATTTTTTTTCCAATTCGCTTTAATTACTTAACCAAGAGAGTTTTCTGTAGTCTTATAGTATAGAGGCCACATTTCTGAATTATCTGTGAGGTTGTGAGGGTGATCTGGTGATGACATCTGTCATCCCACTGATTGCCAGGGTTGATCTGGCTGATCTCCCTCACTGTTCCATGTGCATTCTTCACGTGGCTGCACACGAGGTCTAAGTGGAAGGCCTTCCCCAAAATGAGACAGATTGTTCTTGGTCAAGGGTACATGACTAACTACACTTTCCTGCCAGAACCTCCAAAACAAGCTTTCAAAGTTATTCAAGAGTGACAAAATTATTTTTATTGTCGCTTTATCGAAAATACAAACTTCACGAGCAAGAGACATTGTAGTTCTTATTCATTGCTATGCCCCAGCATCTATAATAATGCATGAATGAAACAACTTGGCAATATCCACATTAGAGATTAACAGTATTTTGTAAGACTCTATTCTTACTTTCCTAGAAATGCAGTTATGAAAAAGAAATGGCATAAAAGTACATTTAGGGAAGAACACTAAAGAGATCAACAAAAGCCACGTCAACCCACATGTGGATCCTACTTGGCAACAGCCACAATGGCAAAATGCTTCTTGAATGCAAAAAGAAATGGTGGTATTTGATTTCACAATGAGAATGTACTAAATGCCACTGAATGGTACACTTATAAAATGTTTATAATGGTAAATTTTAGTTTATGTATATTTCATCACATTTTTCATTAAGTGGTTTTACCTTTTATCCAAAGCTCTCAATACTTTAGCAAAAACTTCCAATTCACAAAATTCACTGCCAAGTTGACATAAGCGTCCCTGTTGGTAAAGCTGAAAAAGAGAAAAAAATAATTATAATTTTAATTTCTACTTTAATTATATTCTTGATGACTATAATGGACTTAATATTTGATGAACGTAATGAATACTACTCAAAGTCAGTATGATTAAAGTAATAACATGCTTATGCTGTGTAAAAGAAATGTAACACTAAATTCCTACAAATCATATAAAAATACTTTAATAGTTATACAATTACTAAAAATTAATATTTGTAAAAATGTGTCTGGTACAATGTAAGTGCTATATAATTAAATACTAAAAATTATATTGAAAAAATTTTAAATTGTTAACTTTTTCCCTTAATTTTGGATGAATAGTTTATGTAGTTATTAAAACGAGAGCAAAGATAAAGGTCCAGAAGCCAGAACTGGTCAAAGCGTCCCACTGAGGGCTCTTCAGACTACAGTAAGAATCTCAGTTAACATGGAAGCATGTCATATCACAAAGCACAGTAACAGCTCGTGTCTAAGTAATCCATGATCAGGGATTTCTTCCTTTCTTTCTTTTTTAAGATTTATTTATTTACTGTAAACAGATTTTAATAAATGTGTTTAAATGTTCATACCAAATAAAACATACAACACACACATGGTTAAAAAAATACTATTGCTTCCACCTACCTCAGTTTCAGCAAATGATTGCTTCAGTTAATCTGACTGTTTTGCTCCCCACTCTGTCTCTGGTGAATGCTCTGGCCTGCACCACAACTCTTATATACATAATAAATCTTTAAAATAAAGTTTACATATGCTATGTATAGTAGCTTAGAAGGCAGAATTTTGTCATATTAATTCCCTTGATATTATAGGAACTTAAGACTTAACTCAGTTGATAAGAATATGTGCTTCTGAAGGGGAAAGATCTAGAGTTCATACATAAAGTGCACATCATATTACATTAACTCAGTCAATAAACTCTTGGGCATAAATCACTAGTCATTGTTCAAATTAGGTAGACATATTAACACAAATCAATAACCGTGTGAAAAAAATCCATTATCTACTACTGCTAGAATGGGGTCAACATGGAGGCAAAAATGTTACAGTCACATAATGGCTGCATAATACATCTTAAAAGACTTGCTGTTTTGGGGAGAGAATTATGCTTTTTGTTATAGAAGTCTCCTGGAAATGTATACAGCAAAATCACTATTAATCACTGACATATTTGCTCTATTAACCAATAAAGAAAAAATGCCGAGTTCATGACCAACACCTATTTGGGACTTAAAAATGTTCCAAAATGGGACAAAAGGATAAATGAAGTTATCAAAATAAATATCTAGCAGTGAATGAATATACATTCAATATTTTCCAAATGCCTAACTCAAATTGGATGGAATTCAAACTTAAAAAAAAAACAAAAATAATACTCTGGTTTCTCTTCAGATCGTATAAGTCTTTCGCCTTTTACTAAAGATTTCCGTGGAAAAAAAACAAAAATATTCAAGATACAGTCTCTACTCTGGAGTTGATCATTAGGAAGTCATGTATTTAATACTGTTCTATCACTATTATTTAAACTGGATTAATTCATCTCATGAATCTCACACTGAGAAAACCAAATATCATAGGTAGTTACTTACTGCCTTCCCACCCAGACTGCAAGCACCTTAAAGAGATATATCTACTGGGCAGTCTTATTTTCATTTTGTCTCTGCAGTACTCTGCATAATACAGTGCTCATGGAGAAACCTGAATGCAAACTTAATAAGCTAGAATCATGAAGAACATAAAGTGCCAATAACTAAATGAAAAAATATAAAGCAAAATCTAAGTAACAGCTACTTAAATTTATAGACAAAAATAGATCTTTCTTATTTTAATATCTGATCTTTTACAGTTTCCTGGCATAATCATTGCATGAAACTCTTACTGAAACTGTTGTATCTTTTAAATTTCATATCAAAGATAAAAATATTATAGCTAGAAACAGTCTACTCATTATGCATGGCATCATGCTAGATATTGGGGATGCAATGATGACTGTGGTCACCAAAGGAATACAAAGTCAAGAAGAGTAATTTAATTGTGGGGCTCGCTCCCTGGTGCCTACGGGTTAAGTCTCAGCATTATCACCGCTAAAGCTTGAGCTTGATCCCCAGCCAGGGAGCTAACCACATATGATGCAGCAAACTTCTCCTGTCTGGCCAGCTGCTCCCACTAGCAGTGTATTTCAGTAAATACACCTGTTCTGCTCCCCACTCTGTCTCTGGTGACCCCTTTCATACCCTCCACCTCAAGTCTTCTACTAAATAAGTATTTTAAAAAATTATTCTATAATCTCAAAAAGTTTGGAATCAGAGCAGAAAAATAATTTTCACAAAGTACACACCGCAAAGCAAGGTAAATGCTTTAGGAACACAAAATACCCCTCAATGGAGGAACTCTGCTGAGTTTTGAAGTGGAAAAGGAGTTAAGTTTCTGGTAAGATGTAGACACAATTGAAAACCTAGTCTATTTCCAAACATAGGGAAATACTGGATATAGTATCACAAAATAACATTTGGATAAATGAGTTTGAAATCAAGAGCAGAAACTCCACTGCTGCCAATATTTAAGAATGCACAAATGCAAAACAGCTGAGAAGGAATAAAACTGAATTTTTTAGAGTTTATACCTCTGAATGGTCAGAGGCTAGAAAGCAATCAGATCCTTGAAGAAAAGGGATCTAAAGCTGAATCTAGGAGTGAAAAAGTCTAAAACATCTCCCATAGCCTAAGGAAAAAGTCTACTATGAAAAAACTAAAAGAAGTCTGACCCAGAAGAAATGTATTTAGCACAAATTTGCACTATCTAGATGGTTCAGAATCTTCAAACCCATGAACTGGTATTAAAAACTGGTCTGAGATCATGAAACCCATGAAGTTCCCAAAGAGACAAATGAACACCTAGAAGGATGATGGAAATGTTTTATATCTTTTTTTAAAAAATATTTATTTATTCAAGCATATTAAGAGTTGGGTGCCGGCCTGAGATGTGGGGTTGGTTGAGATTCTGGATTCACCAGAGATGAGTGGGGAGCCGAACAGTCAGACTGACTGAAATACACTGCTATAGAGAGCAGCTGGCATGATAGGAGAAGTCTGCTGCTCCATGTGGGTCAGCTCCCTGCCAGGGGATCTAACTCAGATCACAGTGGCTGGACAGCTTGATAGTGCTAAGACTTTAAACCCTGCACCACCACGGAGGCTCCAGGAGGAGATATTTAAAGGGTGATCCAGGAGGTACTGTTGGGCTTCAGAGTGAGGGATTCTTGGGTCCCTCAGAGAAAGAAGTCAAGATTTGTCCATTCATATCTTGGTAAGACAAAGGATCCCATTACTTCAAAAAATAAACTGCAAAGATAAAGAAACAAAGATAAAGATGGAAAGGGGATCTACTGATAAAAGACAAGAACTGTATCAATCATCAGCCAAGGTGAACACTTCTCTGAATCCCTAGCCAAATAAACACAGTTAAAAAAAAAATATATATATATATATATATGGCCCTTCCTGGTGGTGCAGTGGGTTAAAGCATGGCACTAAGAAGCTAAAGCCACTTCAGCATGAGTTCAATCCTTGCACTGGAAGTGATCCACATGGTGCAGCAGGCCTCTCCTGACCTGCCCGCTGCTCCCCTAAGCAGTGTACTTAGTCTGCCTGTTCTGCTCCCCACTCTGTCTCTGGTGAATCCTCTCACTGCCCCTGCACCTCTGGCTTGTACCCCAGTTCTGTATGCATAAATAAATATTAAAAAATATATACACACACACCTGACATTTGCAACAACTGAATATTTGACCAATGGCTGGATACTTAATAATTTAAGGAAATATTCCTAATTTTCCAAAGGTATAATAGTATGGTAGCTGTTAACACATTTAGAGGAAATAAATGATGTAGTTATGTGCCTCCAAATACTATAGGAGAGGGGAATATGGGCGGGACAAATAGATTCAGCAACAAGACCGGCCAAGAATTACCACTGTTAAAGTTGGGTAACAGACACACAAAGGTTCTTTATTCTGTTGTCTATTTTGTTATTGTCTCCCCCCACCCCTGCCCTGTAAGAAAAGGCTTGGGGGGGGGGGAATGGTAGAAAGAATAGGTCCTTTAGATCTCTTCCAAATAAATATCCCCATTACCTCCAAATATTCAGTAACACTTTATTTAAATAGATGTGTTATCTTCACTCACAAAATCCATTATTTGTATGTTTATCTCAAAAATCATCTAAAATGTAGCTTTGAAACAATTCACATTGGAATTTACTTTGTTCTTATACTGTATGTTCTATGCAATGTCCTTTATCTATTATCTAACTACATTGTGATGTTAGATGATAAACTCTAGTCTTAAAACAAGGGCCCTTCCTGGTGGCCCAGCGGGTTAAAGCACAGCACTATGAAGCTAAAGCCACTTCAGAATAAGTTTGATTCCCAGCGCAGCAGACCTTTTCTGTCTTGCCCACTGCTCCCCTCAGCAGTGTATTTATTTCGTCAATTGACCTGTTCTGCTCCCACTCTGTCTCTGGTGAATCCTCTCACCCTCTGCACCTCTGGCTTGTACACTAGTTCTGTATGCCAAAATAAATATTTTAAAAAATAAAACAAGCACTATAAAGGTACCATAACATTCTACACATATAGTTAAAAGGTAATTTTTTTTTAAAGGTTTATTTATTTATGCTTACAGAACTGGGTATGTATAGGCCAGAGGTGTAGTGGGTGAGGATTCACCAGAGACAGTGGGGAGCAGGACAGACAGATGTACTGAAAACACTGCTGAGGGGAGCAGCGGGTGGGTCAGGCGAGGTCTGCCAAGCCATGTGGGTCAGCTCCCTGGAGGGGGATAGAACTCGTGTTGATTCCGAGAGCTTCATAATGTGGTGCTTTTAACCACTGCACCACCAGGGAGAGCCCGGTAAAAGTTTTCTTAAGTCAACATTTAAATGTCTTGCTTCTTTGTCATACTATTTTATCTTGTGGGGCTGTTAACAGGTTGTGCTTACTGGTTAAGTAAATCAAAGGTATGTGGAACATGATCCTATTATGAAAAAAAAAAAAAAAACAAAAGAAACAACTAACACTCAAACAGAAAGGGGGACCATCACAAAAGTTTAAATATGTGATCCACTTAACCAAATATTTATGTTTTAGATCCACCACCAATAAACAAGGAATTAAACTTTGTCTTTCCACAGTCACTGTGATGATGAATTTATGTCTAATATGTTGGATTCTAACTTACTTTATGGGTCAATGGCATTTATTTTAACAGCATTATTGTGTTAATGGTAGAGGATGTTACCATGATACAAACGAGGATCTAACCAAAAATCTAGTTAGATATAAGGTCTAAATAGTGACAGTCACATATAACTCACATATCAACAATTTCTACATTTGGGTTGTTTCTCAGCTTCTCTTCTTGAAACACTACCAATCTGGTGACATTTAGGAGTGTATCTATGGGGCAGTAGAAAGGATGGTATAGTGGTAAAGAAAATACATTCTATATTCTAAATAACCAACTTTAAAAGACGTTTCTCTGGCCCTCCCTGGTGGCGCAACGGGTTAAAGCACTGCACTAAGAAGCTTAAGCCACTTCAGCATGAGTTCAATCCCTGCCTGCCCCGGAGGAGATCCACATGGCGAGGCCGTGGCAGACCTCTCCTGACCCGCCCGCTGCTCCCCTCAGCAGTGTACTTCGTCGATCTGCCTGTTCTGCTCCCCACTCTGTCCCTGGTGAATCCTCTCACCCTCCGCATCTCTGGCCTGTACCCCAGTTCTGTATGAATAAATAAATCTTTAAAAAAAAAAAAAAAAGACGTTTCTCTGATGTCAGAAAAACTGTATTTTTTTCCATCACTCTTCATTTTGTGCATTTTTTCATCTCAGTTGTAATCACCATGGGTCTCCAACCACCAATTCACACGTGTGCTATCACCATAGTGCACTCTTCCCACCCAAACTACATGTATTTTAAAAATCAGAAACAATTTATAAAAAACATCTTTACTGTCTAAACTGCTGTCAGAATAATAGCATATTTCTGTCCTTTTTGTTGATTTATAGGAAGTCTGAATATGTTCCATATACTCATCTTCCATTACATAAATTATTTTTTTCATTAATGTTTTAAGTTTTTCAACTTGATTCCAAAAACTTTCTGTGATCTTGATTAAGGAATGTTGTGACCTAAGAACAAAATATAGCAGGTCCCTTTTCACTTTTTTAAAGATTCATTTACACATATAAGAACTGGGGTGTAGGCCAATGGGGGGGGTATGTGTGAGAAGATTCACCAGAGACTGAGTGGGGAGCAGAATATGCAGATCTACTGAAATACACTGCTGCGGGGAGCTCAGGAGGGACAGGAGAGGTGTGACAATGTAGGTTCTTCCCTGGCTGGGGATCTAACTCATGCTGCAGTGGCTGCTGACAGCTTCATGGTGTTGGTTGTGCCACCAGGGAGGAGGGCTCACTCTCCCTTTTTCACTCTGTACAATGTTGTTTCATTGTAACATTGATGAGAAAAAACAATCAGGCTTCAGTTTAATAAAATGTCAAATTGGAGGATCTTTTTTCATGATAGTTTTATTTAAATCATAAATCAATAACTTTAAGTGAGACTTGCTATATATCTCTTCTACATGTATTGAAGAATTTTGGATTTCTGTATACCTCATTTGGACTTACTCCAAATTTTCTATTATTTTGAGCAAGATAGCATTTCTAAGAGTATTGCATTTGGAAAAATTATTGAAGTTTTAATTGTAACCTTCTGAATTATTTTATTACTACAGTTTTTTAGTTGATTTTGCTAACTTTTTTCTTTATTCTAAATGCATTAATTAGCACTTCAGTCATGTTGAATATGTAGTATTTACATTCCAGAAATAAGTGTGAAAATCTTTACTCAAAAAAATATAATGACAATGAGGTAACCTTATTATAGTCCTGATTTTAACCAGAATGCTTTAAGTGATTTTCATCATTGCATTTGTTTATACATGTATAATACCTCTGAATTAGATCAGAGTATCTGTGTATCTTTATTAAAAGTTTATCTTTATTAAAAGATCTGTGTATCTTTATTAAAAGTTTAATGGAAGAGGCCCTCCTTTGTGGTATAACGGGTTGGACCTTCAGCAAGAGTTAGATCCCCAGTTAGGGAGCTGACCCACATGGTATAGCAGACCTCTTCTGTCTGGCCTGCTGCTCCCCTCAGCAGTGTATTTCGTCAAGCTGCATGTTCTGCTCCCCTCTTGGTCTCTGGTAAATCCTCTCAATGCCCCTACACCTCTGGCCTGTACCTAGTTCTGTACAAATGAAAAAATAAAACTTAAAAATAGTTTAATAGATGAATGGGGTCTCCCTGGTGGTGCAGGGATTAAGGACACAGTGCCATCAAGTTATCACCAGCCAATACAACATGTGTTTGCTCCCCACCTCTGGCCCACACTCCAGTTCTTGTATGCATAAATAAAATATTTTTTTAAGATTTATTTATTTATGCATATAAGAACTGTGGTACAGGCCAGAGGTGCCTGTACCTCAGAGGAGTTAAAGGAGTCACCATACACAGAGTGGGGAGCAAAACAGTCATACACTGCTGAGGGGAGCAGCTGGTGAGACAATAAAGCTCTACTGCACCATGTGGGTCACCTCCCTGGCCTGGAATCCAATTCCTGCTGCAGTGGGTGAGAATAGCTTCATAGTGTTGTTTTACCCTTTGTGCCACCAGAGAAAGCCCTAAAATAAATCTTAATTAAGGGCCCTCCCTGGCGGCGCAGCGGGTTAAAGCACAGCACAAAGAAGCTAAAGCCACTTCTGCATGAGTTCGATTCCCGCCTGCCCCGGAGATGACCACATGGCGTGGCAGACCTCTCCTGACCTGCCCACTGCTCCCTTCAGCAGTGTACTTCGTCGATCTGCCTGTTCTGCTCCCCGCTCTGTCTCTGGTAAATCCTCTCAATGCCCCTACACCTCTGGCCTGTACCTAGTTCTGTACAAATGAAAAAATAAAACTTAAAAATAGTTTAATAGATGAATGGGGTCTCCCTGGTGGTGCAGGGATTAAGGACACAGTGCCATCAAGTTATCACCAGCCAATACAACATGTGTTTGCTCCCCACCTCTGGCCCACACTCCAGTTCTTGTATGCATAAATAAAATATTTTTTTAAGATTTATTTATTTATGCATATAAGAACTGTGGTACAGGCCAGAGGTGCCTGTACCTCAGAGGAGTTAAAGGAGTCACCATACACAGAGTGGGGAGCAAAACAGTCATACACTGCTGAGGGGAGCAGCTGGTGAGACAATAAAGCAATCATCTAAAATGTAGCTTTGAAACAATTCACATTGGAATTTACTTTGTTCTTATACTGTATGTTCTATGCAATGTCCTTTATCTATTATCTAACTACATTGTGATGTTAGATGATAAACTCTAGTCTTAAAACAAGGGCCCTTCCTGGTGGCGCAGCGGGTTAAAGCACAGCACAAAGAAGCTAAAGCCACTTCTGCATGAGTTCGATTCCCGCCTGCCCCGGAGATGACCACATGGCGTGGCAGACCTCTCCTGACCCGCCCGCTGCTCCCCTCAGCAGTGTACTTCGTCAATCTGCCTGTTCTGTACCCCACTCTGTCTCTGGTGAATCCTCTCACCCTCTGCATCTCTGACCTGTACCCCAGTTCTGTACGAATAAATAAATCTTAAAAAAAAAAAGTCAGATCTTTGTTATGACAGCTTTCCTGTAGCCTAAGAAAAGTGAGTTAATTTGCTGATATTCCTTTTATTTATTATTTTATTTAGATTTTAGTCTTCAATTCACAAATGAGTTTTCTACATACTTTCCTTCTGTTATTTTAAGATGAGGTTATGATTGTTTGTTTGTTTCTATTGTAAAGAATTCAGCTAGTCTGGAATAAATTAAATATCAATATATTTAAATATTTGGTCTTTGATATATCCAAGTATCTGAAGTTGGTGGGAGTTTTGTTTTTTGAGGAAGGAAGCAGATAGACAAGGAAGAAATATAATTTTTCAATTTCTTTTTCAGTATAACATTTCTTTTGGACATTATATTTTTGCTAGAAACGTAATTACAGTCAGGCTTTCTGAATGAAATTAGCATAGAGGTATCCAACCTATTCTACATTTAAAAAAAAAGCTATTCTATAGTTTAAAATGCCTTTCTCAAATTTCTGTACTATCTATGATTGCTTCCTTTCTCATCCCCAATTGAGAATGTGACCTTTCCTCATGTTTCTTAATTTGCTTAACTAGTAATTTAAGTAATAGAATTACTTTTCTTTTTGAGCATCTACTGGAATTATTCCTCACTCATACTAACAAATATTTTAGGATATTTCCCTCTTAGTATACTTATTGTCCCAGATATCTTCTTTAAAATTCAATTTTAGTTCTTATATATCAAAATAATGATGTTTAAAAAAACAGTATTAAAAAAAATAAAGATATAATGTATAAAGTACAGAAGTAAATACTATCAAAATTTTTGTGTTCCTCTAGATTTTTTCAATGCATATACAAATGTATACCTATATTCCTCACTTAAAAAAAAAGTCAAACAAGACCATGTTAGTCCTACTACTTGTAACAAGACTTGTATTCTCCCACTTTAATACTCTGGCATCTCTAGTATATCGTACCCTTATTCAGTTTCTAAATACAGTATGAGGGGAGCAGCTGGGAGACAGGTCAGGTCCATTGTGCCATGTGGATCAGCTCCCTGGTCAGGGATCGAACTCTTCACATAATGCTTATTCGAGCTTTCTGTACTAAGGATTTCATGCTCTGTCAAATGCAGTCAGTCTTTTAAAAAAGTTGTTTAGTTTTTCCTTATTTTTATGTACTCAAAAGTATCATTTTTTCCCTCTGAGTTTTCATTTCATGCTTAGAAAAGCCTTCCACATGCCAAGATGGCATTACAGTTGGCAAGTCAGGTCTTCACATTTTTACATCAGTTTTTTTAATTTTTAAATTACCTAAAAAAAAAAAAAAAAAAAAAAAACCTTAAGAAATTTCAATCAATTCTCATTGTAAGATAATGAACCAATAATTTATTCTAAAACTTTCATAATTTCACTTGTTAGATTTAAATATTTAATTCACCTAGAATTCATCTAGGAATATGATATGAAATAGTGGTACAACTTCCCCCAAACTGTCAATTTCCCAAGACATTTTTTTATATTTCCTCCACTGATTTAAAATATCACATTGGGCCCTCCCTGGTGGCACAGAGGGTTAAAGCACAGCACTGAGAAGCTAAAGCCACTTATGCATGAGTTCGATTCCCACCTACCCCAGAGGAGACCACATGGCGTGGCAGACCTCTCCTGGCCCGCCCGCTGCTCCCCTCAGCAGTGTACTTCGTCCATCTGCCTGTTCTGCTCCCCACTCTGTCTCTGGTGAAGCCTCTCGCTGCCCCTGCATCTCTGGCCTGTACCCCAGTTCTGTATGCATAAATAAATCTTTAAAAAAAAAATCACATTATCTCATTAACTTTATCATACAGTAAGTCATTAAGTAAGCTTTGGTTTATATCTAGATTGTCTATTATATTTTATAATATAAATCCATTTCTCTGTTGTTAGTGGGCCCATGCTCCATGGCTTTAAAATAGGTATGTAGCTTTATAATACTGTCATACACCAAAAAGGACTTTTGGTTAACAATGGACCATATATAGGATTGTGGTCCTTTATGTATAGGCTCTGTAATAAGTGATACCATCTCGGTTTGTATAAGTACATTTTCTGACGTTCACACAATGATGAAATCACTCAACAACACATTTTTCATAATGTATCGACATATGACTATATATGCTTGACTATCTTACAATGCCAAAGCTCTTCTCTAAGTATGGTGTCTTCCTTCTAAACTTTCTTTGCTCATTTATTCTAGTGTAAGTAATTCTTCCAGGTGAATCTCATACTTACCAGTTTCCTATACCCAAATCATTTCTAAGGTTTAGGTTCAAGTTATGATAAATTCTACAGCTTAAATGAAGATAGAATGAGATACGTATAACATATTACCTTCCCAGCCAGGTATGTGGTTTGGCTGGCTATGTTCTTTTAAGGGTCTCCCTAATAAAGTTTTTATTTTCAATTTATCAATCCTAAAACCTCTTTGTATGGAAAGAGTATTAACTGGCTGTGAAATATATTGCAAATATGTATTTTCAATGGTACTAATGGTAAAAGATTATCAGAACATTAGGTGAGGCTGAGTTATATACCAGAAACATACACAGAAAAAGAAAAATTAAGTCATTTTTATAACAGACTTATATTTGCTGTAATTCTAATAGTAAACCAGGCATTGATTATTACAGTTTTCAAGAAAAAACAATTAAAAAAAAAAAAAAAACCCAAGATCATTATGTTTTATGAGACTGAAAAAAATGAATACAACACATTTCCAAAACAGCTCACCTAGGCAAAACTTAACTCTATGGAAAAACTTAACTCTATGGTAACTGGAACAAGACACACAACAGATCTTTTAAAATAAAGACCATAAACTTCACTTTTTTAAAAGATTTATTTATCTATGCATACAGAACTGGGGTACAGGGCAGCAGTGCAGGGGTGGTGAGAGGATTCACCAGAGACAGAGTGGGGAGCAGAAGACGGGTCAGGAGAGGTCTGCTGTACCATGTGGGTCACCTCTGGGATGGGGATCGAACTCATGCTGAAGTGGCTATAGCTTTTTAGTTTTGTTCTTTAACCTGCTGCCACCACCAGGGAGGGCCCAAACTTCACTTTTTAAAGAACCCAGGCCCTCATTCTATTTGCTTTCAACATGACATACAATTTTACAGTTTTGTCTATTCACTTTATCTACTTAGATTAATGGTTGTATGCCCATGGTAAAAAAAAAAAAAACAAACAAAAAACCATTGGGAATCTTAAGGACATTTTGTAGGGCACTGATTTTTATTGAATAACCTGTCAAGTTTTCAACATTTTTAGTGTACTTTGGTTCCATATACTTTAGCAGCTGTTTCCAACCTCTGTATCTTTCCAACGTAAAAAACCACTACTCCTATTCCATCCCTCGGATATTACCTCCTTCACGACACCATTTTTTGCAAACACAGACACTTTATGTCCTTAACTCTTTCTGATTCGAAAGAAGTGTTCTTTCCACATTTCCTTAATTTATGCACAGTGAAAGAAGGAACAAAACGTTAATAAATGCTCCCCGCTCAGGAATTCTCCTCCATAATATACTTCCAGGTTCTGCCATGCTGCCAACAAACAAATTCAAATGTGTTCTATTCTTAAAACACGTACATACCTTCATTTTGTTGTTGTTGTTCACACATACACACACCTTCATTTTTTTTTTCTGGTCCTCATCAGCTCTTCTCTGTTCCCTGCTTAGCAAGCATTCAGCATAGCCACTTGTTCACCTCCCATTCATTCCATAATCACCCTTTTTTAAGTGTTATGAATAAGCCTTTACCTAAATTTACTGACAAAAGGTTACTGTCTAGGCGCCACAGCATAATATTTAATTCACCTAGAATTCATCTAGGAATATGACATGAAATAGTGGTGCAACTTCCCCCAAACTGTCAATTTCCCAAGACATCCAAGCTATCCAAAGACACTGCAGATCTTCAACGCCATTGAAGAGTAGCTTCAATCCCTGCCAGGAAACTGACCCACATGGTGTGACAGACCTCTCCAGTCACCCGCTGCTTTCCTTAGCAGTGAGTTTCAGTAGATCTGCTTGTTTTGCTCCCCACTCTGTCTCTGGTGAATCCTCTCACCCACGACACCTCTGGCCTGAACCCCAGTTCTTGTATGCATCAATAAATAAATCATTAAAAAAAGTTACTGTCTAGTGGACATTACTCAATCAAGAGGGATAGGGCCTGTGACTTTTCTACAAATCCTATAATTTTGTCTATGACTATGTCTACTAATGACAAGTGGGTCTACTGCAGCAGGGATCTCTTGAGTTTCTCCTTGGATCTGAACTGGAGAAAACTGCAAACTGTACGTTGAAAGCTTTTTAAATTTTTCATTAAGTCACAGAGAGCATTATTTGTGTACCAAAGTGTTTAAAACTATATCTATTTAAAAAATCTTGTATGTTGGCCCTCCCTGGTAGTGCAGAAGGTTAGGATGCAGCACTGCAAGTAAGCCGCGGCAGCTTTAGTGTGAGTTCGATGCCAGGCCCTGGAGGTCACCCAAGGTGACCCACGTGATGTGGCAGACCTCTCCTGACCCACCCACTGCTCCCCTCAGCAGTGTACTTTGTTGATCTGCCTGTTCTGTTCCCCACTCTGTCTCTGGTGAATCCTCTCATCACCCCTCCACCTCGGGATTGTACCTCAGTTCTGTATGCATAAATAAATAAATCTTTTTCAAAAACCTTGTATGCTGATACACTTTGGGATTGCCTCTTCATCTACTTCTCAAAGACCTCATCAAACATTGGCTCTACAATGTCTCTCATTAACCTCAAAATGTAAAAAATCTTTCTAAGAAATACAGCAAGAAACACAAATTAAACAATAAATATGAGACCTTGACTAAATTACCTTTCTCACCTATGAAACAAGCTAATACATGTAAAAGCATGTAACAGTCCCAGGCACATGTTAAATACTTCCTTCCCCTTAGCTCAATGCCATACTCCCAACACGTATACAACTAATGGGAATTAAGGTATACCAAAAAGAAGCAATATTAAAATTTTACTAACAGCCCTCCCTGCTGGTGCAACGGGTTAAAGCACAGCACTATGAGACTATGCACTGCTTCAGCACCAGTTTGATCCCTGATGAAGGAGGTGACCAACATGGCACAGCAGACCTCTCCTGTCTTGTCTGCTGTCCCCTTCAGCAGTGTATTTCAGTAAGTCTGCCTGTTCTGTTCCCCACTGTCTCTGGTGAATCCTCTCACCGCCCCTGCACCTCTAGCCTGTACACCAGTTCTGCATGCATCAATGAATAAACCTTTAAAAAAACTTGTATTAACTACGTGAAACATGTGGCAGAGCACCATCTGTTCATACTAATAATCTTCAAATGAAAAGCTTCAATTTGAACTGAAAGTTATAAGATACCCAAGTATTCTGACAGAATTCAACCACTAGACATATTTTGACAGATTAAATTGCCAATGATTTTCTCTAAGTGGAGTATGCATGATAAAATAAATGGACTGTTATAACACACACAGCTGCCAGCTTCCTATGTTGAGAAAGACAAATACTCATCCGTTCTTGGGAGGAATAAATCTTAAATATACACAATTTTCTTAGACATACACAAAAGTTAACTGGTGTATGAAAGGGACTAGGCGTGAAGGATGGTGTTCTCTAAGTTCCCCAACCTCACTAGTAGTTATTAATGATCAAAATAAATTCTCTCCAAATATTTAGAGGAAAACATTTAATTGTTAGAACTGGTGTAAAGCAGCTGGATTTAGTAAAATGTAGCAAGTCAGCTGCTTTCAGAAAAAATATTCTGGGGGTGGAGAAAGTGGGCAAGCTTCCCAATGCAACAACTGCATAAAACACCATACACATATAAGAACACACACGTGTTAAATATCAGCTTACAGTATTACAGTCAACTTACAAATGAAGAGGCAATATTTAAGATGTAAGAAATACATCATACTCTTATCTATAGTCAAATTTTGCATGTATGCTACTGGAAAATAGGCGTTATCCATGCAGCTTCAAGGCAAGGAGGACTAAATAATAAATCCACTGTTCACATTCAAATGTGGAGGGGGAGAGGAAAAGGGAGGCTCCTGAGTCCATAAAGTTCTCCACCCTCTCTAAACACTGCTAAAACTGTCCATGTCTAAAGACACTTACCCTTGAAACTCCTTGGAGGGTGACTTTGAGACTTTTTGTTCTGATTTTTGAGGAGGAGCGATTAAGAATGTTTTACAAGACCGCAACTGTGAAATACATGCCTATAACTTCAAAATATTTTTCCTTCCCCTTCCTTTTAGAGTTTACTCACCCCTTTCATGTTAATAAAACCCCCAATTCAATCCCAAGAATAAAGAAAACCAAAGCTTTATAGAGCAAGCAGATAACGCACACTATTTCCAATAATTCCTCAATTCCTTCTCAATTATGACAAAGGGGAAACCAAGACAGGAAAAAGGAGGAGAAGAAAAAAAAAAAATAAAACAACTCGGGGAAGGAGGGCAAAGAGGTAGAAAGTAAGAAGAGGGCCGAAGTGAGCAGAAAGTCCTGCTGATGCTCACACTTAATTGGGAAAAGAAGGCAGAAAATGCCCGAAGACACTGGCTAGAGGGGAAAGACTGAGTGAGGCGGGGGCACAGAGGAAGTTTGGGCAGACGGCCTCCCCAAGGGGGGCACAGGTCGGAGGGCCACCAGAGAGGAAGACTCCGGAGGGGGATATCAACTCAAGGCCCAGCAGCTGGAGACACAGGGGATACAGAGAGAGGCTGTTTGGAAACTGGCTACCCCGACGCCGCGCCCGATAGCTCCGAGATCCCGCTGGGAGGGGAGACGGGTGAACAGCGGGGGTTCGCAGACGTGGAAGGGGGTGCGGCCCCAGGGGTGGCCGCGGGAGAGCGAGAGCATTTCTCCGGCCGTACCTTATAGTAAACATCGAACTGGATGTTCTCGGGCAAGGAGCGGATGTCTCGGCGGGAGCGGATGTAGTTGTCCACGACAGCGGAGATGGCGGTGTTATAGAGAGTCTCCGGGATCCACTCTAGTTCCACGGCCGCCATCTTCCTTCCCTCCGCCTCCGCCTCCTCCGCCTCCTCCTCCCGAAGGCCCCCGCCTCCCTCCGTAGCGAACTCCTCTGCGGCCCCGGAGGATTCGGAGGGGCGGCGGCGGCCACGCGGGCACACGCTGAAGGGCAGCACCGCCCGGGCTCCTCCGGCGAGCGAGCTGTGTGGGGCGGCTGCGGCGGCAGACGCCGGTGCAGGCAAAGAGCAGGGCAAGCAGCCGCAGACGGCCGGGCCGAGGCCTCACATTCCGGGTTTGAGAGGTACCCGGGTTCCGTCCCAACGCCGATCTCTGCAGGGGCGGGACTGCGTGTGCGGCGTCATGACGTCAACGCACGCCGACGCGCTGGAGGGAAGGAATGCGGCAGGCGAAAACTTGGGAAGCGCCTGAGCCCTCCCACTGAGGCGTATTTTCCCGGGACCCGAGGCAGCTGGCGGCAATGGGGGTGGGGGTGGCGATAAGAAGTGGCTGTTTTTTTTTTTTTTTTTTTTACAAAGGGCGCGTTATGACAGGGTTTTTGCCCTCCGTTCCGAGTCGCTCGGGCGGAGGAATCCATCCAGCCAATACTGCAGCAGGCGTTCTTAGGGGCGCCCTTAGGCTCAGGTTAAAAGTTTGGATCCTCTCCTCGCAAAAAACACAACTATCAGTACACGGAAAAGTAGGCATTCGGGGAGTTCCCATTACGCTAGAAATCCTTAGACTCCCGTCCCCAAGCCACGTTAGAAAGTTCACAAACTGGGAGTCGGGATAAAGGGGTGGAAGGGAAACTTGCTTTTCCTTGTGCAAACATCTGTAGTGTTCGGTATTTTCTTTTTTTCCCCCATGTATTCTTTTTCCAAATAAAATCTACATCCCCAAAAGGGTCTAGCGAGGACTACCCCCTCTTATATCAGGTAGTGGACTCCTACCATAGTGGAATTTGGTAGGAAGGTTAACCTGATTACACACTACAAATAGTGGTGAGAGAAAAAGAGCTAAATGTTGGCTGTGTCGAGACTTAATGGTAAGATAGAAATGCAGATTCTGATTTTCTCCAGAATTCTAGTCATACCTCGGGATTGTTGAATAACCAAGTGTTTCGACTTCTTTCTTTCCTTGGCTTGAACATCTGCTGTTTATGTGATTTAGTTTTCCAAATCTGTCATTTGGAGAACTTCATGTAATATTCTGCTCTAGGAATTTATAGAGGAAAGTATTAGGGTCAACCTCATAGTCACTAAATCAATGCAAAACCTGAAGACAACATCAAGAATAAAGTCTTGACATTTAAAGCTAAAGAAATTGGAAGTGGTTCTAACAGTTGATCTGGCTTTTGGGTTTTTTTTTGTTTGTTTGTTTGTTTGTTTTTTTAAGATTTCTTTATGCTTACAGAATTGGGATACAGGCCAGAGGTGTGGTGGGTGAGAGGATTCACCAGAGACAGAGTGGGGAGCAGAACAGGCATTTCTACTGAAATACACTGCTGAGAGGAGCAGCAGGCAAAAAAGAGAGGTCTGCCAGCCATGTGGGTCACCCCTCTGGTGGGGGATCAAACAAGTGCTGCAGTAGCTTCTGAGAAATTCGTAATGCAGTGCTTTAACCCGTTTCACCACCAGGGAGAGCCCTGACCTGGCTTTTAATATTAAATGGTTAACCTGTTTAAAAAGCAAAAAACAAAACTGTCCTCTTCTCAGGCTTTACCTTAGTCTGTAGTCCTTGATCCTAGGAAAACTGGTTGACTCCAAGTTACATTTACCAAACATAGCAAATAAAAATATATAAATGCCCAGTTATATTTGAATTTCACATAAACAATTAGGTGTTTTTTTAAAAAGATTTATTTATTTATATGCATACACAAACTGGGGTACAAGCCGTAGGTGCTGCGGAGAGTGAGAGGATTCCCCCAGAGACAGAGTGGGGAAGAGAACAGGCCAATCGAAGGGAGCAGTGGGTGACACAGGAGTCTGCTGCGCTTTGTGGGGTCAATTCCCTGGCCAGGGATCAAACTCATGCTGCAGTGGCTGCAGAGAGCTTCATGGTGCCGTGCTTTAACCCCTTGCTTCACCAGGGTGGGACCACTAGGTTTTTAAAACATAAATATTTTACATGCAATAGTCACCCACCCATTCCATGT
This sequence comes from Condylura cristata, assembly GCF_000260355.1. NCBI lineage: Eukaryota > Metazoa > Chordata > Mammalia > Eulipotyphla > Talpidae > Condylura > Condylura cristata. The sequence goes on along the minus strand of NW_004567118.1, from coordinate 15,167,234 downwards.
TATCGAAACTCATCAGCTTCTTCAGCAAATCAGATCATTTGGGCTGTTTGGATCCTCTTCTCATAAAAATGTACAATTATCCACACAAATATTGCTTTGGATGTGTAACAGGGTGGTCCCTAGGAAAAGGGTGGTTCCCTGCCCCACCCAGAAGGAGGGTGGAGCTGAGCAGAGAAAAAGGAGAGAAGAGGAGAAGGAAGCTGGATGGAGAGCCAGAAGGAGACCTGAGGAAGCCACATGGAGCAGCAAGCATGTGATGAAGAAACCGTGCTTGTTTCCTGACCCTGGGCTGGTTAAGGCAGATGTGGGGGAGAGACCTGTAGGGAGGTGACTATGGCAATATTTATATTGATTTTGATTTTGCTCTTTTCCTCCCAGATTTGTCTGGCCATTTCTGACCCTTTTCCATGGGTCCCCGCCAAAGGTGCTTTAATCTAGTGGCAGCTTTCAGGCCTTGCTTTGGACCAACCTCTTTTGAGTTGACTTTGCCCACGAGGGGACGGGTAACTTCAAATGTTTGATTTAGAAGTTATATTCTTTGTGTTCCGTATTGTATATTTACTGTATTAAAGTCCCTTTTCATTAAAGTTTTATATGTTTTGTCTTGACGC
>NW_004567118.1:15151491-15163618 GCF_000260355.1 Condylura cristata | reverse complement strand
TTATTTCTTTCAGCTATTTCTTGTTTCTTTATGTGAGCTTGAATTGCTATATATTTTCCTCTTATAACTGCTTTTAATGTGTCCCATATGGGCATCAACATTTTTTTTCCTGCCACCCTAGTTCAAGGGATCCATGAATCCCCTGAAGTTGAATGCAGTTGGTTTTTTACCTTTGACAATAGTGACTAACACTTCTATGAACAGAGATATCTCTTCAAATGCTCCCCCCCCCTTTTTTTTTTTTTTTTTTGGTGTATACCTAGGAGTAGAATTATGGGTTATCTGGTAATGGTAAGTCTGTGTTTAACTTTTTAAAAACTGCCAAGCTCTTCCATAACAGCTCTACTGCCATTTTATTTCCCCAACAGCAATGCCCAGTGGTTTTGATTTCTTAACATTCTTATTAACACATCTCATTTTCCTTTTTTTTTTTTTTGCCTCAACTATCCTAGTGAGCGTATGTTGGTATTAAAATAATTTTTTTTTCACAAAAATTCACATTTGAGTGGTAAATAAGCACAATAAAAGTATATTAATTGAAAAGCCAACGTAATATTAGGAAAACATGTTTGGCAATACATAGCAAATTCCAACTTAAATTTAGAGATGTTTCTTCACATGTCCAAATAAATATAGGGATGTTCACACAGCCTGATTATGTAAGAAGTCAGTTTTTAAGTATGAATAGTAATTTTTCTCCGCATGGAAGCTTTAAGAGAATGGTTCTATTCTCATTTGTTTTAAGTGAGAGGATGCAGAAAAGGAAACAAGGATCCTTTTCTTCACTTTTGAATTTCAAAAATCTAGGCCCTGCAGGGAAATAGAAATAACTCATATGCAAAGTGATAGATTTGGAAATGACTGGATGAATAGACTTTCCCCACCCCTTTTACCAGTCAAATTCCCTGGAAAGGAGAAAGGAAAAAGAAGGAAAGTGCAAATTATAAAATACAGGAAACTGACTTTGAAGGAAGTGCCCTGAGTCCTTTTACCTTACCACCATTAACCCATTCCCCTATGCCTCTGCATGGAAAACAAAGATTGGGAAGTCTGAATACAGAAACTTTACTTTCATAGGTAGAGTCCAGAAAGACAGTAAGAACCCGTAAGTGTCCTGGCAGGTAGGCCTTAGACATCACAGGACCTCACAGAAAGATATAGAATGACCAGGAGCTAACCAGACTGTGTAGGACTTTGGCTAGCTGAAGATTTGCTTAGAACAGCAGAGTCCAAGAGCTTCTGACACTATGCTAAACCTGAATACTGGCTGCTTATCACAGGGGTGATGATCCTCAAGTCTGAGAGAACATCCTTGAGAAGAGAGATATATCTGGCCCTCAAAAAGCCCTTGAAGAAAGCACAGCAGTGATGGGCTATGGACCATGACCAAGGGTGTCACGGGACATTGGCCATCTCACCAATGCTGATCACTAGATCACTCACAGGATAAAACAACTCCAACTACTCCCATAATCTCAGGTTTTAAGGTCAGGTTCCCCAGCCTGGAATGGATCACAGGTTGCAGTGTTAGCGCTGAGTCCCAGCCACTAGACCATCAAGGGTTGGTGTGTCACTGAGTTGCAGCAGGAACTTAGCTGACTCTCAGTCAAGCAAGTAAGGCAAATTTGTTTAGAGAAATAGATATAAGGAAACACTTATTAAGGAGAAACAGAACCTAGATAAAGTGAGACTCCCAGGCCAGTGGAACCAGGCCAGGGAGGGGCAAGGAAATCAAAGGGAATATACACCTCTTTTCCTAATTATTCTAAAGCCCAGTCAGTCTCTGTGATTGGTTAGTTCTCAGTGGTCTCACTCACTCTGTCTTAATGTCTCTATGCCCAGAGTTACACCTTCCATCTCAGCCCTTATCTTAGAATGCTTTTCTTTTTTTTTTTAAGATTTATTTATTTATACATACAGAACTGGGGTACAGGCCAGAGAAGCAGGGGTGGTTAGAGGCTTCACCAGAGATAGAGTGGGGTACAGAACAGATCAACAAAGCACACTGCTGAGGGGGAGAAGTGGGCTTGTCAGGAGAGGTCTGCCACGCCATGTGGTCACCTCCCAGGGCAGGGATCGAACTCTTGCTGAGGTGGCTTTAGCTTCTTAGTGTGGTGCTTTAACCCGCTGTGCCACCAAGGAGGGCCAGAGTGCTTTTCTTTACTAGCTTTGTTCAGGTATGTCCAGATGCCCCTGTGAGGGTGGTGGAAGGTAGAAGCCAGTGTTTGTTTGATTAGTTCCTTTGGAGTTTGTTGCCCTTATTTTGGAGACTTCCTTATTCCTCCAAGGCTTTTCCTTATTCTGACCCTAGAAGCTCTGCACTTGCCCTATGACTCTCCATTTTTGGTCCTTATATGATTTAAGATTCAAATTCCAGGGATAATAGTCTGATTGGCTAGCTTAGGTCATGTTGTCCACCCTTAGCCAGGAGTGGACAAGGCAATGTAATTGTCCATTCACCAAGATTACAAGTCAAAATAGGATAATTATTTAAGAAAAAAAATCAGGTAATACTGCCATACAATTCACCCCTTAATACTGATTTACCTAACCTCTTCCTCCCTTTCCTCTGGTGATCACTAATTGGTCTTATATGCCACAAGCTCATTTTTGTTTTATTAGTTCATCCATTTCTTTTCTCTATATTATGCAAGTGACTCATATACTTTGTGTTTCTCTTTCTCCATTTGGCTTATTTTATAAAGTAGAATACCTGTAAGTCCATCCACGTTATTGCAGATGGCATGATTTCTATCTTTTGTTTTTATTACTGCTGGTATTTCATTGTGTGTGTGCATGTGTATGTGTGTATATACACACACTATGTTTTTAGCCATCATCCAATGGGCACTTAGATGACCTACAGTTTTTGGTTATTGTCAATGATGCAGCAGTAAATATGGGGGTGCATATAGCTCTTCAAATTAGTGTGTTTGTATCTTGGGGTAGATAACCAAAAGTGATATTACTAGAATATACAGAAATTCTATAAACATTTTGAGTTTTTAAATTATATTTTTCATAAAAGTAATGCCCAATTTCTGTAAAGATTTCAAATAATACAGACACTATAGTGAACATCTCTTATTTTTGCTTGTCCAGTACCAATAGTAACTAATGTTCTTTCTGTGAACCACATCCTGATTTCTCTTTGGGAAACCTTCTCTCCCTCGCTTTCGACCAAGTGTTTCACATGGCACTGACTCCAGGAACTAGTACAGGACTCAAGTTTGGCAAGAGTCATGATGTTACTAGGAATCAATTCTGGAAATTTGATTGAAACTATTGAGAAAGAAAATTTCTATTCTACTATGACTCACAGCTAATAAACAGAATACTTTCAAATACTCTTCTTTTTTTCCCTAAGATTTATTTATTTATGCATACAAGAACTGGGGTAAAGACCAGAGGAGCAGGGAGTGAGAGGATTCACCAGAGACCGAGCAGGGGGCAGAATAGGCAGATTGTAATACACTGCTGAGGGGAACAGTGGGCTGGTCAGAAGAGGTCTGTTGCACCATGTGGGTCAGTCCCTGGCTGGGAATCAAACTTATATAAGCTGTAGTGGCTGTGAATAGTTTCAGTGCCACGTTCTAATCCATTGTGCCACCAGAGAGGGCCCTCAAGCACTCCTCTTTTTGACTCAGTCATTCTGGGGGAAACCATCACCATGTTCTGAGAATACTCAAGCAATTTTGTGGAAAGGAATTGAGGCACAGGCCTTCCTGGTGGCCCAGGGGGTTAAGCGCAGCACCATGAAGCTCTCCATAGCCACTGCAACAGGAGTTTGATCCCTGGCCAGGGAGATGACCTACAAGGCACAGCAGACCTCTCCTGTCACACCTGCTGCTTCCCTCAGCAGTGTATCTCAATAGAGCTGCTTGTTCTGCTCCCCACTGTGTTTCTGGTGAGTCCTCTCACCCACCACACCTCTGGCCTGTACCCCAGTTTTTGTATGCCTAAATAAATAAATCTTTTAAAAAAATAGCAACTGAGCTCTACCTCTAACCTCCTTGCTCTCCCAGGACATCAGAAGGTAGAACTGGAAGTACCACCCTCTATTTAAGTTAGTTTCCTTAGCCCCCATCTTCATTTTCAGATGTTTTCCAAAAGTCACCTTCTTTAATAAAACAAAAGACACCCTTAACACTCTTAACACTTAAGAAATTGCAAAGGCTCTCTGAGTCAGGAGCTATGAATGGGAACTAAATATGAGAAATACATTTTGACCACCTGAATTACCAAATATATACATATTTCTTATCAATCACAATGTCCAGGGTCTTTGGGAAATCATTAGGTTTAGATGATTTATGATTTAGATGACATATGGTTTATGATTTAGAACATAACGGTGGAATTCTCATGATGGAATTAGTGCCCTTGTAAGAAGAGACACAGATGCCTCTCTCCCCATCTCAAGGGGGTACACAGCAAAAAGGCAAGAAGACAATCACACAAAGTCAAAAATAGAACTCTCACCATAACCTAATTATATTGGCACCCACATCTCAGAATTCCAGCCTCCAGAATGTCAGAAAATAAATTTATGACATTGTTGCTTAAGCCAACTAGTCCATGGTATTTTGTCACAGTAGCCTGAGCTGACTAATATGCTATGTTTCAAGAGAAAAACAAAAAACAGCCACTTTCTTATGAGGAACTGTATCAAACTTCAAAATTACTTCATCAAAAACTATTTGGGGCTCTCCTTGGTGGCACAATGGGTTAAAGTGCAGCAAAATACAAAACTAGCACAGCCACTTCAACATGAGTTTGATCCCGGCCAGGGAGGTGACCCACATGGCACAGCAGACCTCTCCTGCCTCACTAGCTGCTCCCCTCAGCAGTGTACTTTGTCAATCTGCCTGTTCTGCTCCCCCCTCTGTCTCTGATGAATCCTCTCACCGCCTCTGCACCTCTGACTTGTACCCCAGTTCTGTATGCAAATAAATAAATCTTTATTTTTTTATTATTTTTAAAAGATTTATTTATGTATGCATACAAGAACTGGCATACAGGCCAGAGATGAGGGGGTGAGAGGATTCACCAGAGACAAAGCGTGGAGTAGAACAGGCAGACTGACAAAGTACACTGCTGAGGGGAGCAGCCAGTGAGGCCCGAGAGATCTGCTGTGATGTATGGGTCCCCTCTCTGGCCGGGGATCAGACTCATGCTGCAGTGGCTGCAGTTAGCTTCATAGTGCTGTGCTTTAACCTGTTGTACCACCAGGGAGGGCCCATAAATAAATAAATCTTTAAAAACAAAAAACAAAACTGTATTTAGTTGTAAGCAGTGCCAGTTTCTTTCACCTTTTTAGGCTTTTGATTGTGATTCATTTTTTCATTTTTCTGCAGTATTTCCTTAAGGAAAAAAAATCTCTTTTGATAGATGGCTTATACTCCCTCAGAACTTGAGTTAGTCACTGAGTGGTGTGGTTTCCCTGAGCTAGGCCTCCCACTCCAAGGCTGCAGTGTTCTGTTGGCAGGCTTGAGCCTGAGTGTGGAGATGAGTGGGAATGGAACAGGCCTACAAGCTCTCAGAACAGGAAAACAAGGCAGGTAGGTGGTAGAGGCCTGAGGGATTTCACTGACGTGATTTGATTGTTGGGCAAAGGACTTTTTTTTTTTTCATTCTTTCTCTCTTTATGGTTACTTAAAATTAATTGAAATCTCAGCTAATCTCTGACTCTTTTTTTTTTAAAGATTTATTTATTTATGCATACAGAACTGGGGTACAGGCCAGAGGCTCAGGGGTGGCGAAAGACTTCACCAGAGACAGAGTGGGGAGCAGAACAGGCAGACCGACAAAGTACACTGCTGAGGGGAGCAGCGGGCAGGTCAGGAGAGGTCTGCCGCGCCATGTGGTCACCTCTGGGGCAGGCGGGAATCGAACTCATGCCGAAGCGGCTCCAGATTCTCAGTGCTGTGCTTTAACCCGCTGCGCCACCAGGGAGGGCCCTAATCTCTGACTCTTATGGTAAATTGTCACTTAGAGAAAGCCAGGTGTAGCAGCCTAGTATCATCATTCTTATCCCTTAAAACAGTAAGCACTGTCACTTTAAAGCTAAAGCATATGAGAAAGTATGAAAATATATGAGTGTCTTTTTCTCTTTGGGATATAGAAAAGTCACCTGGAGTCATCTTAACCCATTTGTTCTCACATCTCATCTTACCCACCAGGAAAACTTCTTAGTTCCATTTTAAAATATATATAGGTATAGACACATCTCATGTCTGTTGGTATCACCCTGGTGTAGGTCCCCATCATGTTTCAACTAGAAGACAGTTTCCTAAAATGGCGTCACTGCATTCCTTTACTCAAAAACCCTGCAGTGGCTACCCATGTCACTCAAAGTATAAACAAAAGTCCTTATAGTGACCACAAGACTCCACATGATTTGAACTTTGCCCCACCCCATGTAACTTCCCTGATCTAAGCTAGTACTACTCTTTTTTACTCTGCTCTAGTCACAGTAGTGACCTTATTTTTCAATTCCCTCTGCCCAGAAGAGTCTTCCCACAGATAACCCCACTATTTGCTTTCAAGTTTGACTCAAATGATAACTTTCAAATGAGGCCTTTTCATCACCCCAAATAATGTAACCAGTCCTCAATTTATTAATTCTGATCCTTAACTTTCTCTACCTTATTTTTTCCATAAAATTTACCATCTTCTGACATAGCCCATACAGTAGTAATTATTATGTTTATTTCTCATTGCTTCTCTTCTGCTGGGATATAAGTTCCACAGGGATAGGAACTTTTGTCTGTTCTGTTTCCGTGACAAGAATACTCAGTGTGTATCAGGTGTTCAACAAACATTTGATGAGTTGAATGATTAGTATAGATTTAGATGTGACTCATCTTTTAATAACCAAAATAAAGTCACTATCAGTTTATATTTTACCCAATAGAGGGAACCCGCAGGCAATCCTGAATACACAGTCCTTTTATCTTCATTCCAAAAGAAATAATCCCAAATGTTAAAAAAATTGTCTAGTTACATCTCCAAGTCCCCAAACTTTTCATCTGATTCAGTTCCATGGAAATTAATTGAAGGCTTAGGTGTTTCCTGTGACAAGGCAAGCTTTTCTTTTTATAATTCTGAATTATTTCATCAGGCAGTTGGAGAGCTATGAAGTAAAATGCATATGATTTGTTTACCACCTTGGCCAATTTAGTATTTGTTTTGTATTTACTACTTTACAAATTAGAACTTTCAATAGTATTTAAAATAGTCTGACTTCTAGTTTAAAGTGGTAATTTGAACAACTGTGTGTTTTTGCCAAAAACTTCCCTCCTGTCAAACCTCCATTATATTTAATAGTAAGGATATTTCTTTAAGGCATAAATCAAAACTAACAACATTTTGCCAACTAGGATGTAGATGAATGGGGATTAATTGAACTGAAAGACTAAGAGAGCACACTCTTAAGTCAGCAATGCAGTGAGTAGAGAATATGATTTGTAAAGAACATTCATAAGGCTCAGGAATTGGGAAATATTCCATTGAAAGGGTAAATAAACACCAAAGGCATCAAGCTACTCTCTAAGAACCCTGGGGGAAACTACCAATGAGAGCATAGAATCAGGGAACAATTCTGGTGTGGAGGTGGGGAATAATTTCTGATCTAAGATAATCTGAGTCTGATCCTCATCAGTGCAACCACAATAATAATGTTGTTAATAATTGGTTTTTAAAAATTGTTTTTTGTTTTGTTGTTGCAAGTATTTGTTAACTTCCTGGCTTACTAGGCAAGACTGTTTTTGTTTTGTTTTTTTTTTAAGATTTATTTATACAGGCCCTCCCTGGTGGCGCTGCGGGTTAAAGCACAGCACTGAGAATCTAAGGCCGCTTCTGCATGAGTTCGATTCCTGCCTGCCCCGGAGGTGACCACATGGCGTGGCAGACCTCTCCTGACCTGCCCATTGCTCCCCTCAGCAGTGTACTTTGTCGGTCTGCCTGTTCTGCTCCCCACTCTGTCTCTGGTGAAACCTCTCGCCGCCCCTGAGCCTCTGGCCTGTACCTCAGTTCTGTATACACAAATAAATCTTAAAAAAAAAATTATTTATGCAGTGCCCTATCTGGTGGTACAGTGGGTTAAAGCACAACACTGCGAAGCTGTCAGCAGCTGCTTCAACTTGAGTTTGATCCCTACCACATGATGAGGTGGACCTTTCCTGTTTCATCCGCTGCTCCCTTCAGCAGTGTACTTCATCAGACTGCCTATACTGCTCCTCACTCTGTCTCTGGTGAATCCTTTCACACCCCCTGTGCCACACTCCTCTGGCTTGTACCCCAGTTCTTGTATGACTGAATAAATAAATAAATAAATAAATGTATTGAAAGGGTAAACAAATACCAAAGGCATCAAGCTGCTCAGTAAGAACACTCTTTGTGGGGAATAAAACAGGCAGATTGAAATACACTGCTGAGGGGAGTAGCAGGCAAGATAGGAGAGGTTCTGCTGTGCCTTGTGGGTCACCTCAGGATCAAACTTGGGCTGCAGTTGCTGTAGATAGCTCCATAGTGCTGGCCTTTAACCCCTTGTGCCACTAGGGCTGGAATGTTAACTTCAAGGACCATGCCCTTGGATTGCTCAGCAGTGTCCAACACAAAATATGTGTTCATTAACCCTCTGTTGAATAAGTGAGTGGATACATGAATTAATGAGTTGGAGCTGTTAAGAGTTAATCAATTAATCTGAGAGCAGAAAATGGAAAAGAATATAGTAAAACTTGAAGAACTGTTGTCTTGCAGAATGAAACTTACCAAAATACTTGACTCTTTATATTATGTACACGTGTAACTTTGAAAAAATAATTATAAAATATTTTATATATTTCTATTTTAACTATGTTAAAAGTTAAAAGTTTATAATCCATTGAGGTTAAATTAGCTCATTAATTGTTATCCTTATATGGAGATTAAAAGCTAATTTTTCTACTTGACAAAATAACCAACAACTGATGAAGCCAAGATGTTGTGGAAATGTTAACTAGTGGATATATTCAGTGAATTCTTTTGACTCACTTAAAAAACAAACAAAGGCCCTCCCTGGTGGCGCAGCGGGTTAAAACACAGCACTGAGAAGCTAAAGCCACTTTCGCATGAGTTCGATTCCCGCCTGCCCCTTAGGTGACCACATGGCGTGGCAGACCTCTCCTGACCCGCCCACTGCTCCCTTCAGCAGTGTACTTCGTTGATCTGCCTGTTCTGCTCCCCACTCTGTCTCTGGTGAAGCCTCTCGCCGCCCCTGCACCTCTGGCCTGTATCCCAGTTCTGTATGCATAAATAAATAAATCTTAAAAAGAAAAACCACGAGGCAGCTCTTGTTCTTTAAGACTGCCGATCTTTGTCTTTGCAGGCATTACTCTTTCCTCTTTTTCCTTTCCTCGATAAATCTATTGTGTTCTGCTATAAAAAATAAATAAAATAGAAATTTAAAAGAAACTATGATGTTCGTGAAGTGGTAGTATTAGGGGCTAGAGAAGAGGAGGAGATCAGGTGAGACACTAAGTTGGTATAGTAGGAAATCTGCACACACATATTGTTTATGGCCTGTCCACTCTGAGTTAATTTTCCAGCCCCAGGACATGTCTGAAGGAATGCGGGGAAACAGTGTTATCTGAAGACCAACCTCCGCACAGTGGGATGAGCTTGAGGCCAGCTGTCCAGAAGGGTGATGAGGAGCTCCAGGGTCTGGACAGCACAGTCTCCTGGCAGCAGCGAAGGCCAGCTTACTACTGAACTGTCTTTCACCTCACTAGAAAAAAGCAGCTGGAAATGAAATGTGAAGGCGGTTTCTTTAGGGTGTTAACTGCCCATCCACCCTCCCTTCAAGATTGCCGGCTGTCTGATTAAAGAGCACTTTAAAGATTCAGTTTCTGTCTCTGCTTTATTGGCATTTGGTGTGACAGGTGGCCGGAACTCCAGTATTCCGGTTACAGTAACTTAAAAATTTTTTAAATAAGATTTCTATAGTTCCATTTGATTTAGTTTTTCTTAACATGCCTGCATTATGAGCAGAAGAAAAAACTTTTAAGCCTGAGAAAAGGCAATAAATTCTTTTTTTTAACCTTCAGTCCCTGTCCTCTACCATGTGTGTCCAGAATCTCTTTCTGGTTTTTTTTTTTTTTTAAGATTTATTTATTTACACATAGAGAACTGGGGTATAGGCCAGAGGTGCAAGGGCGGTGAAAGGACTTACCAGAGACAGAGAAGGGAGCAGAACAGGCAGATTGAAAAACTGCACTGCTGAGGGGAGCAGGTCGGGTCAGGAGAGGTCTGCCGCGCTCTGGGCTGGAGATTGAACTCACACTGAAAGGCCTGCAGTGAGCTTGCAGTGCTACGCCCTAACCCATTGTGCCGCCCGAGGGCCTGTTTCTGTTTTACAAAGGCTTTCAGGTGATTCTGATACTTGATAGATTCTGATACTTGATAAATTATGATGGGAGTATTTTTCCCCTTTATTCTGTTAAATAGATAATATATTCAAAATGGTTTAATTTTTTTTTAAAGTACAAAAACATATGCATTAAAAATCTTCCTTTCCTGCCCTGGCCCAAACTATCCCTTTTTCATGCCAAGAGGCATCAAAATGCTATGCTGATAGCCAGCTTTCAATAATTCCCTCTTCTTGGTATTTATTATTGTGATGTTACGGGATAATAAGAGAGATCTATTTTTGTTTTTATTCCCAGTCCTAAAATAGAAACTCTCAAAACCTCTAATTTTCTAAGCCACAAAGATTCTAGGAGTACCTTTTACTTTAAGATTTGATCTTTAACCCTGATTTTTACTTGTTTCTTTGTTTTGTTATGTTTTTTTGACCCTGACTTTTGGCGCTCCTAAATTCCTTGAAATCTCTTGGGTGATAGAAGCATCTATTCTAGTGACATGATCCTTAGTGTGCTCCTGGTAACTCTGGGGAAGAAGCTGGTCACCAGAGAAACCAAGCCATGGTTAGAAGCTTAGAACTTCAGCCTCCTGATCCCCATCTGACAGGGGGAGAAGGGGTGGAGATTACATGAATAATCAATCATGCCCATGTAATGAAGCCACCATAAAACCCCTCAACCATAGGCCCTCCCTCGTGGCACAGTGGGTTAAAGCACAGCACTACAAAGCAATCCACCACTGCAGTAGAAATTCAATCATCCGCCAGGGAGGTGACCCACATGGCACGGCAGACCTCTCCTGATCTACCCGCTGCTCCCCTCAGCAGTGTCCTTTGCCAATCTGTCAGTGCTGCTCTCCACTCTGTCTCTGGTGAATCCTCTCACAGCCCCTGCACCTCTTGCCTATACCCTAGTTCTGTATGCATAAATAAATAAATATTTTAAACAAATCCTCAACTACAGGGTTACAGGCAGTGAACATATCCATCTGCTTGAGAGGCTGGCGTATCCCAACTCCTTGGGGACAGAAGCTCCTGTCTTTTCATGTGACTGTTCATCTGTATCCTTTTTATCATATCCTTTATTACACTAAAAAAAAAAGCAGTAAACATATGTATATCCCTGAGTTTTGTGTGCTGCTCTAGCAAAACATCAAACATGAGGAGGGGATAGTGGGAACCTCAATTTATAGTTAGTTGGTGATTAGAAGTACAGGTGACAACTCTAGGGCTTGCAATTGGCATCTGAGGTGGGGGACAGTCCTGTAGGATTTAACCTGTAACTTGTGGGATCTGGTGTTAATTCAAGGTTATGTCAGAACGAATTGAATTATAGGACATCCAGCTAATGTTGGAGAACTGGTCAGTGTGTGTCTGGGGAAGGGGGAGGACTCACCTATTGGTGACTAGAAGTAGAATGGGTAGAATGGAAGAGTAAAGGATAACTGCCTTTTTCTTAAGTAACTCTTGCTTGGTGTCTTCTCACTCGTCCCAGGCTTGGTCTGTGTAGCCAGTAGAATACTGCAGTGGTAATGACATGTCTATTCTCGCGGGTATAATAGCACTGTGGCTTTTGCCACATTCCCATTCTCTCTCTCTCTCTCTCTCTCTCTCTCTCTCTCTCTCTCTCTCTCTCTCTCTCTCTCTCTCTCGCTCGCTCGCTCGCTCGCTCTCTTGCTCTCTTGCTCTCTTGCTCTCTCGCTCTCTCTCTCCCTCCCATCACTC
>NW_004567118.1:15091834-15151391 GCF_000260355.1 Condylura cristata | reverse complement strand
GCTCTCTTGCTCTCTTGCTCTCTCGCTCTCTCTCTCCCTCCCATCACTCACTGTTGGTGGAAGAAGAGGCAACTACCATGATGTGAAGACACTCAAGCAGCCCTCTGGAGAGTCTGAGGGGAGGAACTGAAGCCCTGTAAGAACCAGCAAGAAACTGAGACTTCCTGCTAACAGCCATGTGAGCAAACTATCTTGGCAGTATGTTGTCTAGTCCCACTGATTCTTAAAATGGCTGCAGCCCCAACTGACACCTGACATGCAATCTCATGATACATCTTCAGTCAGAACATGGAGCTAAACCCTTCTGAATTCCTGACCCACAGAAACTATGAAAAAAGAAATATTTGTTGTCTTAAGCCACCAGGTTTAGGATAATTTGCTATGCAGTAATAGATAACTAACATACTATGTCTAGGGAAATTCGAGTTATTCAAGTTCTATACAAACATTAAAACCAAACCAAAAAAAACAATTTTTTCTTAAATTCTAAAAATTACAACATGGTATCCTTGTCAAACACATACACAAAAAAGTCAGACTCTAAAGAAATCATACAGTTGATTGCATCAGTTTAAAGTTCAAAACAGGCAAAACTAATCTACAGTGAATGGAATAGAAACTGGGGTTCTCTAGGAGGATGTTGGTGAGTGAGGGTACAGACAGGACATCTGGGCTGTTAGTGGGAAGAGTTGCTTTGTAATTTATTGAGCTACAGTGATGATGTAGTAAAAAGACATTGAACTTATTATTTTAATGGCTCTAGAGTCTTCCATTGGATAGAACTTTAATTGTTTCTCATTGATTAGGCATTTACATTAAGCATAGCTTTTTATTCCTATTTCAGTGCTGCACCAAACAAACATGCAGTATATCTTTAAGATACATTTCTGGGCCCTCCCTTGTGGCACAGCAGGTTAAAGACAGTACTAGGAAGCTAAGGCCACTTCAGCACGATTTCGACCCCCTGCAAGGGAGGTGATCCCTATGGCGTGGCAGACCTCTCCTGACCGGTTGCGGCTCCCCTCAGCAGTGTATTTCGGTTAATCTGCCTGTTCTGCTCCCCACTCTGTCTCTGGTGAAACTTCTCATCGCCTCTAAACCTCTAGCCTGTATCTTAGTTCTGTATGCATAAATAAATAAATCTTTAAAAAGAAAGATACATTTCTAGGGCCTTTCTGGTGGCCTAGGGATAAAGTGTTAACACTTTCACCACTACAGCCTCAGTTTCATCCCTGGCCAGGAAGGTGACCCACATATGGCACAGCAGACCTCTCCTGTCTTGCCTGATGCTCCCCTTCCAATAAATCTGCCTGCTCTGCTTCCCATTCACTCCCCACTCACTCCCCACTCTGGTCTACGTCCCAGTTCTTACACACACACACACACACACACACACACACACACACACACAAAGATACATTTCTAGTAGAGGAACTAATGCTTTAAAAGAAAAAAAATTGTAAAGATTGATGGGTATTATCATATAATCCTGTCCAAAAAATGCTATACCAATTTGCATTTTTACCAACAGGAAATGGTTTCTTGATTCCATAACCTGAATATTTAGGAATGGTCTTTTAATATTTCTGGCTATAGGTGGAACATTCTCTTACTGCTGCATTCTTTGGTACTTTAAAATTATTGAAGTTGAAAACTTTACCTGTTGTGAAGCATTGCTTTAGTATTTATTATGAGCTGCTAATTTACGTTTTTTCCTCCTTCTTCCCCTCTAGGGAGTGGTTGATTTCATATATTTATATATGAAATATATATACTTCACATATACATATATATTTCATATGTTAAACATATGCACACATTGTTTAATATACACACACATATAACATATATAATCTAACCTTTTATCAAATGGTATGAAATATTTTCCTTTGTCATTTGAAATTGGCCTTCATTTTAGCCATGCAAGAAATAGTTTAAATTTTTATGTGGTCTGTTTTTTGTTTTAAATGTTTTCTAGTATCTTGCAGGATTTGAAATAGGCGAGTTTTTCAGAATTTGTCTTGTCTTGACCATTTTGTATCAGTTTTTCCTGGAACACAGTGTACTTTCTTGATGTTCCAGAAGAGATCAAGGTACTATCAGACATGTCCTGCCCACACATTCTGGGCTAGCCTCCCAGACACTGGGCTGGAGCAAATAAGACAAGTGGCCTTGCTCCTCAAGGCCTTCATGAATGCCTCTTTGATACTGCCCCTGAAGCCTTTGAAATGGGTCAAGGCAGAACTTTCATTTTTATTCAATAGCCACCTTATATTCTACATGACAAGTCACACTTTACTGCTCAGTTATATTTTCAAGCCTAGTTTATTAGGTGACACCACCCAATGACACCAGGCCATCTATTTTTTCAACCATCTATTTTTAAAAGGCCAAACACTGGAAATTTAATAGAATGATCACTTTACCTTGTATTTTAAGAAAATTTGCTGTGCCCTCTCCCCCCCAAGTGAATCGCCTCTTTTTTACTCCCAAAGAAGCATTAAAATCCTCGTATTTCCCTTTCCCAATTCTTTTGATTCAGAGTTGGAGTTGGAGAGGTCACATTCAGTGCCAGCTTATTTGACAACTGCAGCTCTCTTCATCAGCTATTAGACCCATGTGGTTCCTTCAATTCCTCCAGGGATTTTCCAATTCTGTACTCTTCCTGAGTTAAAGATAAATACATGACCCTGTTTCAGCACATTCTCCTTGTCCAGAAAACTTCATTTCCTAAGCAATATTGATTTTTCATAAGCTAGTAGGGGTCTAAATCAATGGTCTAGGAACCAAATGTTGACTATAACACAATTTTCATTGTCGGGGAAAGAGAGAAGAAATAAGGAAAAGGGAAATTGTTTCAGATTCAGATTTGCTACCTGTCCTTTTTTTATATATACATTTAAAAAATTATTTCATTAATGAAATCAATGATAACTCAAACAAAAATACAGGTAAGGAGTGCTGGCTTATGGACATAAAGACCCCCCCCACGTGCCAGGAAGCTCAGCTAGCCCCACGATGACCTGAAGACACTTTCCATCCTCCAAATTGCTTTAGAACCAAAGCTTAAGAAATTACTTAAGGGGGCCCTCTCTGGTGGTGTAATGAGGTAAAGCCCAGCACTATGAAGCTACCTGCAGCCACTGCAGCACAAATTTGATCCCTGGCCAGGAAAGTGACCCACATGGTATAGCAGACCTCTCCTGCCTCACCCACTGCTCCCCTCGGCAGTGTACTTCAGTACATCCTCCTATCCTGATTCCCACTCTGTCTCTGGTGAATTCTCTCACCTGCTGTACCTCTGGCCTATACCCCACTTCTTATATGCATAAAAATTAAAAAAAAATTTTAAAAGAAGTTACTTAAGCATATTTGATTTTGACAATGAACTTAAAGTATAATTCATTTTCCTTTCCCCCAAAAGATGAGCTGGAGAAGACACAAAGGATTCACAGGAAGACTTTATGTCCTGGGAAACAAAGTATCTGATCGTATATATTTGTTTTAAAAAATTTGATAATGACAAGTTTTATGTATAAATCCTTTTTAAAAGGTCATTTTTTCATTTTTATACATGTTCACGTATAAACAATATATATGTATGTGTGTATACATATATATATATATCAGGTTTATTTTTTTAAAGATTTATTTATCTATGCATAAATAAGAAATTGGGTGGAGCCAGAGATGCAGGGGGAGATAGAGTGGAGAGCAGCACAGGAAGCTGCACTGAAATACACTGCTGAGGGGAGCAGTAGGTGAGACAGGAGAGGTCTGTCATATGGGTCACTTCCCTGGCTGACAGCTGGCAGTAGCTTAATAGCACCATGTCTTTAACCCATATGCCACCAGAAAGGCCCTAAAACTCAATTTTTATTCATCTTCCTTTACATAAACTCTATGTTTTAAGTGGAGGTAACTACTGATTTTTTCCTCTAATCACAGGCAGTTTTGTTACCAATTTGACTCTCCATTGAGAACTGAATACAGTTAAAAACCTCAATATAGCACAGAGATGAAAACCTCAGATTAACATCCCATTTAGGGTCTCATGGGTTATTCAAAGAGTCATTTGCCTACTCAGCATAGATCACAGCTTCACTAAAACAAGGCAAGGAGGACTCTGAAGACCTTGAAAAAGTTCTGATGTCTAAGACATTAACCACTGCGCCATGTTACTATTAATGTGATATTCTTACACAGGGCTTAATTTTTCTTTTCAGAAAACACTGATTTTCTTAGTAACATTTAACTTCTTAAAAGTATCAGTTTGGGCCCTCCCTGGTGGCGCAGTGAGTTAAAGCACAGCACTGAGAAGCTAAAGCCACTTCCACATGAGTTGATCCCGCCTGCCCTGGAGGTGACCACGTGGCGTGGCAGACCTCCCACCTCCCCCACTCCCCCTCAGCAGGGTACTTCGTCGTTGATCTGCCTGTTCTGCTCCCCATTCTATGGTGAAATCTTTCACCGCCCCTGCACCTCTGGCCTGTACCCCAGTTCTGTATGCACTAATAAATAAAACCTTTAAAATAAAAAGTATCATAGTTCTTTGACTCTTAGAGACCTGGTAAATTTAGACAACTAACCAAAAAAAAAGAAGTCAAAAGTATGTATCTTTATCCATAGCCTCCAAAGTGCAGGGCTTTCTTATAGCCTCAAATAAGCACCCTATTTCACTTTTCTTTTTCTTTCTTATTTACGTAATTAATTTTTTGAAGTACCATTGTTTAAGTTCCTTCTGGTGTTTTGACATCTAGGGCCCCTCCCCCACCACCCTCAAAAGTAGTCACTCTAGCACTTCCTGCAATTTTCTTCTTAAACTATTTTGTTGGTTTCTTGTAATTTTTCAGTGAACTTATCCTTTGATTCTTCTTTCTCTGTGAGAAGCTCCTTCCTCCCCTCTATCCTGTCCTGTAAATACACCTTAAAAGGAGGCCAATTCACCTTAATGTGTAACCAAGCACATCACAGTGAAGGCAGCCACCCAGTCACAGTGGGTGGGCAGGTGTTGCAATGTTAAAAAAACAACAACACATGTGCTCCCATGGGGTTTACAAATGAGATGAAAAAATGCACAAAGTGAAGAATGATGTAAAAAAAAAAAAAGAAAAACAAACACATGTGCTTCCAGTTGCTTTCCACCCTGGTAACTTTTCAGGATGTTTACTGTTAATACAGTATCAGGTAATCCAATGGGTTCTAGAAAAGGGATGACACCCACTCCTTTTATGGCTGCTACCAAAGTGCCCTGAACCACATGCCAGAACTCATTAGATGCACTGGAATTTAAACTTTTCCATATTGTCTAAATGTTTTCTTGAATTGTTGATAAAGACTAGTAGTTTTATAAAGGATCAAGTTTGCCCTTTTTCTTGTTATCCCTTTTTTGCCATGGAATTCATGACATTGGCATTGGCTGACATAAACCTCTTGGATAAAACAGCTTGCTCGCACTGTTTCCAGTGAAGGACCCCTGGTTGGGATGGAAGAGCATCAAATGGCTTCCTTTCCTAACACTGGGCAGCAACAGCTGTTTTTGAGAACCCTATGCCAAAACTAGTCAGATTCAGTGTGATGCAAACATAACAGTCCCTCTGTGTTTTGACAGTGTCCCAAAACACCAGGTTTATGTGGGCTCCCTGTGTGTCTCATGTGCCCAGTAGCAACACAGTGCTTGGTGCACTCCACAGCATTTTGAAGGACAAAGACTGATGGATTTCAGCTTTTTTTTTTTTTTAAAGATTTATTTATTTGTGCATACAGAACTGGGGTACAGGCCAGAGACTCAGGGGTGGCGAAAGACTTCACCAGAGACAGAGTGGGGAGCAGAACAGGCAGATGGATGAAGTACACTGCTGAGGGGAGCAGCGGGCGGGTCAGGAGAGGTCTGCCACGCCATGTGGTCACCTCCGGGGCAGGCGGGAATCGAACTCATGCGGAAGTGGTTTCAGCTTCTTAGTGCAGTGCTTTAACCCACTGCGCCACCAGGGAGGGCCGGATTTCAGCTTTTACAGAGACTTTTAGGATCTGGGGGCTCTAACTATTTCCCGACAAGGTAACTCCTCAGTGGTTACACAGTGTGGCCCAGGAGAGTGACCTGGCCAACTGTGGGTCAGGATAGAGGAATCTGCAGACCGTACACTGACTCTTGCTCCCCATGACCCCTTAGTCTGCCAGCTGTGCCTCATGCTGTGAGCCCATTCCAGCTATTCAGAGGATATCATCCATATTTCCCAAAACTCAGTTGGAAAGAAGTTGTGACACTAAGTTTACCATGACCTGAAAAGAAAAATTTACACTGCTTATAAACGTCCACTTCTCCTAGACAATAGCATCTGGACAGCTTTTTTTTAAAAAAGATTTATTTATTTATGCATTTAAGAACTGGGGTACAGGCCAGAAATGTGGGGTGGGGAAGTGGGGGGAGAGTGAGAGGATTCACCAGAGAGAGAATGGGGAGCAGAAAAGGCAGATCTACTGACATATACTGCTGAAGGGAGCAGCAGGTGAGAAAGGAGAGGGCTGCCGTCCCATGTGGGTCATCTCCCTGGCCAAGGATTGAACTTGTGCTGCAGTGGCTGCTGATAACTTCATAGTGCTGTGTCTTAACCCCTTGTGTTACCAGGGAGGGCCTGGACAACTTTTGAAGAGAGGGAGGGTTGCGGTGGGGAGGAGTAAGGGATGGGGAGAGAACTTGCAATGGTTATTCTTAAGACTCAATAATGGGGCTTTTCTTTGCGATCATTAAACCTCCTTCATGGTGAGAGAACACAGTCCACAGTCGTAGTTCATGCACCAGAGGGACCGCAGTGGCAGGGCAAGACTTCTTGGTAAAGACAGCTGTGATGATTTCTGTTTCCTAGACCTGAGCTGTACTGGCCCTTGTTCATGTTTTGGGCCTAGTTCTCAAGGATTGCACTGATTCTGTGCACTAGTGACAACACTATACAAGGCGAGAGAAAGCCTCAAAAGAGTTGATGTCATACAATCAAAAACAGTGATTGATGTTCATTGCATTTCCCAGTTTTTCCTGTAGTATTTATCCCATATATTCAAGTGTTAGATTTGGCCTCCACTCTTTTTTGTGGCTATGATTTCACATATTTACAAAAGGCATAGCACTAAGTGGAGTGTACAGCCTTGTATGACCCACAGTTTCATCTCCACTGCTTCTGCAGCCTTTGCTACTGTGTGTCCCCAGAAGCTTGTTGTTGTTGCTGCTTTACAACTCTACAGTTACTTAGAATTGCATTTCCTGGTTTCCAAGTGAGATTTCCCAATCATGTGATTTTCTAGACTGGTTGAAAAATTTCTCCCCTACTTAATGTTCACATATTTTAAAAGAAAACATAGATGAAATCTTTATGACCCTGAAGTAAACAAAGAGTTCAAGAAAGAACACAAAAGATTAAACAAGGAACAACAAATGATAAGTAGGACTTGATCAAAATTAAACACTTCAGATCTCTGAAAGTCATTATCAAGAAAATGTAAAAGCAAGACATAGATTGGTAGAAAATATTCACAATGCAGGGCCCTCCCTGGTGGCGCAACACTTACAGCACACTGTGAAGCTATCCACAGCCACTGCAACATGAGTTGGATCCCGTCCAGAGAGCTGACCTACATGGCACAGCAGACCTCTCCTATCATGCCCGCTGCTCCCCTCAGCAGTGTGTTTCAGTCTGCCTTTTCTGCTCCTCACTCTGTCTCTGGTGAATCCTCTCACCACTCCTACACCTCTGGTCTGTACCCCAGTTCTGTATGCGTAAATAGATCTTGAAAAGAAAATATTCACAATGCATGATCTTAAAAAAAGACCTACCAAGTCCTCTTACTACTCAATAAGACAAACAGTGCACATTTTTGCATAGGCAAGAGATTTGAACACTTCACCAAAGAGTGACACAAGTGGCCAATAAGCAAATGAAATGATGCTCGAGATCGTTATAGTCATCTAGGAAATGAAAAGTAAATCAGTGAGATATCACTGCATACTCATTAACTGGTTAAATAAAAAAAATTAATAACGCTGATAAGGATACAGAGTAACTGGAATTCACACATACTGCTGGTGGGTATGCAAAGTAGCACACCCCCTTAAGAGTCTGGCTGGTTCTTCTAAGTTAAACTTACACTCACCACACAACCTAGCCACCCCACTTCAAAACATTAACCCTAGACTAACAAAAACAAATGTGCACATTAAGACCTGTACTGAAATATTCACAACTTTATTCAAAATAGTCAAATCTGGGAATAACTGAAACTTCCAAATGAATGAACTAATTGTGGAATAGCCATATAAAGAAATACTTCTTGGAAATTAAATGCAACAAACTACTGAAACACACAACAACACAGTGAATCTCAAAATTATACTAAGTTCAAAAAGCCAGGCACAAAGCACTACACACTTTATTTTTACATTTATGTAGAACTACAGAAAAGGCTAATATAACATAGAGATAGAAAACAGAATAATGGGGATCTGGGACTGACTTCGGGGATTGACTGCACAGGAACATGAGGGAAGTTTTGGAAGGTGTTTGCATGGTGGTTACATGAATGCATACATGAATGAATATGCTACAAGAACTGGAGTACAGGCAAGAGGTGCAGGGGGTGAGAGGATTCACCAGAGAGAGTAGAAAGCAGAACAGGCAGATCTACAGAAATACACTGCTGTCAGGTGCAACAGTGGGTGGGTCAGGAGAGGTTTGCTGCGCCATGTGACTTAGCTCCCAAGCCATGGATCGAACTTGTGCTGCAGTGACTACAGACAGCTTCATAGTGCTGAGTTTTAACCAGCTGCATCACCAGGGAAGGCAGTGCATACATTTTTTTAAACACAGGATTGTTACACTTAAAATGGGTACATTTTGTAGTATTATTTAAAAAAGGATGATTTAAAAAAGAAAGTTAAAACCGGGGGCCATTCTGTTGGCACAAGGAGTTAAGTCTCAGCACTATGAATCTATTGGCAGCCAAGGCAGCATGAGTTCGATCCCCAGCCAGGCAGCTGACCCACATGGCACAGCAGACTTCTCCTGTCTCACCAGCTGCTCCCCTCAGCATTGTATTTTGTTATTCTGGCTGTTCAGCTCTCTACTCTGTCTAAGGTGAGTCCTCTCACCTTCCCCTCTTTCCCCCACCTGTGGCCTATACCCCAGCTCTTGTATGCATAAATAAATAAAATGAATCTTTAAAAAAATTAACACCAAGCCACTTACATTTTTTCTCACTTTCAGATGCTGTTAAGGTTGAATTGTATCTCCCAGAAGATACATTGGAGTCCTGTCTCCCAGTAGTTCAGAGTATTACCCTATTTGGGAAAACGGTCTTTGCAGATACAATTAAGTCAAGGTGAGGGCACAATGTATTAGAGTGGACCTTTATCAATGACTGTTATAATAATAAGAAGAGAAAATTTGAGGGCCTTCCCGGGTGGTGCAATGGATTAGGATGTAGCACGGAAATTTAGCTGTAGCCACTTCAGTACGAGTTCGATTCCCAGCCCCAGAGGTGATCCACATGGCTCGGCAGACCTCTACTGTCCTGCCTGCTGCTCCCTTCAGCAGTGTACTTCATTGATCTACCTACTCTGCTCCCCACTCTGTCTCTGGTGAAGCCTCTGACTGCAGTCCCCTGCGCCTCTGGCCTGTACCCCGGTTCTATATGCATAAAAAAATAAATCTTTATAAAAAAAAAAAGAGGAGGAAATTTGAACAGATACACTGGGAGAACACCATAGAACAAGAGAGGTAAAAACTGGAGTTGAGCTAAGAAGATTGGAGTTGGCAAGAAAGAACCATCCCCTCAAGCCTTCAGAGCATGACTGTCAACAATTTCATTATGGACTGTTATCTTCCAGAACTTGAGAGAAAAAATTTTGATGTTGAAAGACATCAAATTGCAATAGCATCCATAGGAACTTGACACAGGCACTTAGACTTATTTTCATGATGTACTCTTCTACTCCTGTCCTGTTGGAACCTTCCAGGGGTGAGATATGAGGTCAATGAACTTTAAGTCTAAAACCCTCTTCTTAAACCAGTGCGTCCTTGGTGGAGTTCACAGGAACCATCAAACAACTGTCAGCCCAACCTCCGGCCTGGTCTCACATGAACACTTTTGAGGGGCTGTCATCTGAAGTTAGCAGCCTCCTGTTTCTTGGATTCTAATGTCTGTGTTTTCCTTCTTCACATATACCCTAAATTCAACTTCATATGCATCCTAGGTAAGCTGCTTAAGTGTATATCTTTATGTGGAGTTCGGGTTATCATATTTCAAATGTTTATGTGTACCTCCTTACTGCTGGATCATCAAAAATTGTTTCCTTCTCCCAGAGAGATTTTCCCATAATCTATAATTAGTTTTGAATCTCCCATTGCTTTGGGAACATGGGGGTGGGGGGTGGGGACATCATAGTACAATGTCAGAAAGAAATGTCAGTACATTTTGATTTCTAAGTTTAAAAGCTGTTTCTGTATTGTAAAGACAAAAAAAAAAAACAAAAAAACCAAACCATTAAGTAGATGAACCCAGTCAAAAGAGGACCTAACAGGTAGAAACAGAATCGATGACCATTTCTTGCTCCCACAAACACCCTCTCATTCTCACCTTTAGGAGTTAAACCCCAAAGAGAAGAAATGCCAGAGAGAAACAAGCCCATGCATACTGCATCTTAATAAACTGAGATATAATTGGATAGTATCCCTTAAATTGGCAAGATTGTTTTCTGCTTCAGGCATGATAGGGGCTCAGGACTGAGTTGTAGAAAACATTTATATTTTCTGTACAAGCTGCACTTGCAGGGCCTCTTTAAGTTGTGCACACTACATGCTTCACTTACCTTGCTCTAGAACCAGCCTCGTTGCTCTCTTTATTTGCTGCTTTCAGAGGGTATCTTTTAAGGATTTCTGGAATTTGACTTTCTCTGGGGTATTTCCAGCCACTTTGGAGATCATTTGAGTCACATCTGAGAACAGTAACTGACTCCATTGTCAAGACTTGTGGGGTTCCAAACTTCCTTTCTGAAATAGTAACAATTGACAGATCATCTATTTTCCAAGACTAAGTGAAGGGTTTTCTCACATGTCCCTTTCAATTGTAAAATTGAAAAAGTCTTTCTAACAAATCCCTCTCCTTTCTCACCTCCGGATAATCCTAGTCAACCCTCTGCCAATTGTCTATAAAAACTGATTTGTCTTAAAATTTCCTGTAGTCAGACCTTCTTCTGGAATCTCTTCCCCCTCTCTTTTCACATAATTCCTAAAACTGAAGATTCCAAATGCAGATTCTATTTAAATGAAATTTCATAAAACTAAAGGTCAAAATAGTCATTCATTTTTCTTCATATTTTTTCAAGAAGTCACGTGCTCCCCATGGAAGCTTCTACCCACTGTTGTTGATCTGATGTTTTCGATCTCTGAAATCTGCAAGGCTGATGTAGTGACTCAGGGTTCCTGATCTGCAAAGAATGGGATAGCAATGGAAGTATGTCAGTTACATTCTTTTTTTTTTTTTTTTTTAAGATTTATTTATTTGTGCATACAGAACTGGGGTACAGGCCAGAGGCTCAGGGGAGGTGAGAGGCTTCACCAGAGACAGAGTGGGGAGCAGAACAGGCTGATCTACGCAGTACGCTGCTGAGGGGAGCAGCAAACAGGTCAGGAGAGGCCTGCCACACCATGTGTTCACCTCCAGGGCAGGTGGGAACCGAACACATGCGGAAGCGGCTTTAGATTCTCAGTGCTGTGCTTTAACCCGCTGCGCCACCAGGGAGGGCCTAGATTCTTTTGGTTTTAAACATAGAAAGTTATTGCTAAACTTGAAGAAAATAAGAAGCAAAGAGAGGTTGAAGTAACTTACAAACCTTGGGGAAAATGGTGGTCTTTTTGTTTTTGTCATGATTTTTAAATGTACAGGGCCCACCCTGGTGGCACAAGGGGTTAAGGCACAGCACTGTAAAGCTATCAGCAGCCACTGGAGTTTGATCCCCAACCAAGGACCTAATCCATATAGGGTGCAGCAGACCTCTCCTATCTACCCTGCTGCTCCCCTTGGCAGTGTATTTTAGTAGATCTGCCTGCTCTGCTCCCCACTCTGACTCTGCTGAATCCTCTCACTCTTCGACTCCTCGCACCTCTGGCCTATATCCCAGTTCTTGTATGAATGAATAAATAAATCTTTTAAAAAATGTACAATTCAATGGCATAAATTAGAAACACAGTATTGTGCAATCATCTCCACTATTTATTTCCAAAATATTTTCCCCACAGCAAACAAACGATGCCCATTAAGCAATAACTCCTCCTCCTCCCCTCCTCCCAGGGCCTGGTAACCTCTACTCTACTTTCTGTTTCTATGAATTCAATTACTCAAGCTACTGTATTTTAGTGGAATCAAACAATATTTGTTCTTTTGTATTTGACCTATTTCACTTAACATAATGTTTTAAGGTTCATTCATCTTATACCATGTGTCAGAAATATATTCCTTTTTATAACTGAATAGCATTCCATAACCTATCTGCATACTATATTGTTTATTCATTCATCTGTTGATGGACATTGAGCTGCAGAGGTAGTTTTACTTCTCCTGTTCCAATTCATATAACTTAAAAAAATATTTTTCCTGTTTAGATTGCAAAGAAGAATTCACAGAACTTCTCTCTAGAACATTGAGAACATTGCCATAAGCCATCTCCCTTTTGAACTGTTTCTACATATCTTTACTCAAGATCGCAATTCTTGGGAGTTAGAACCTGTACCTGCCCAGGACCACTGGGGGCCAGACCTGTGGGGGATGTCATATGAATTACACAATTTGGTCATACACCTATCCTTTGCCTAGAGAGTGAGTTGCTGCCAGAAGAGGATCCCACAAACAAACCAACAAGCTGCTGTACAGATGCTGGCTTTGTTTTCTTGTTAATTTGGTAGCGATCAGTCAAAAAGTTCAATGTTGGTACACTCCTGTCCACTCTAGGATGATTAGGATTCCTATGAGGAGTAATCTCTATGGATCAAAATGTCAGGACAGAAGAAGGAAGCTCAGACACTCCTAACCAACCAGAAACTGCCTATAATTCTAAGAAGCAGCAGGATGATTAAATTCATCATGTACTAAAACCAGGACCCAAATGATACCCTCGTTTGTACTGTGAACTGGCAACAATTTCTTGCATCCTGAAACAAGATGTAATATTTTTCTTGTCTACTAACAAGTGTCCTCAAAGGGCCTGGTTTCCTCAGAAAGGGCACACCCACTCTGAAACGGGATGTCATCTTTCTAACTTTAGATCATTCCCCAATTAGGCAAGAGTGACTTTTGCAACATGAGGTTTATACATTCTAGTTTGAAATGCCCCCTGGTGGACAGTATAAGAACCAGTTGTAACAAAGTCACTGAGGATCATGTGGCTGAACCTGGGCAAGGGCTGGTGTAATGAAATCTTTCACTCTGGCCCATTCAGCACACAAACTAGCCAAAATAGCCTTGGATACCTTTTCTCCTATCTTTCCTATGTCTCTCCAAATTAATCATGATACAATTATTAAGAGGAAAATATTTAATGTTCCACTTCATGTTATCATGTCGGCCAAGTTGTTAGCTATTGTGATAATAAGGTATTTTGGGAAAGTATATGAATAAAGGTTCAGGTACCAGGCAATAGTGTACATTAGTAATTAGCGTGTCAATTCTTCTTTCCTAAACTACAGAAGTGGAGCTGTGTGAGCAATGGTTTATAGTGGAAGATACACATCATGGGTGACTTTGGAGACTAGGTTATAAAAGGGAGTCATACAGGCCTATTTGGGATCACTCACTCTGGGATCACCCAGTCACCATGTCATAGGGACACTCAAATACCCCTGGGAAAGAACGAAGGAGGAATTATCACCTTTTATTGAAAGAAGCTATGCTCAGACAGATTTTCATCTCAGTTATTGTATGTCTCAATAAGCAGATTTCCATCATTTATTAATATTCTTTATGTGATGAACTGTCACACTTCCCTTCAGTATTTTAGTTATAGTTTCCTTTAGTTCTTTAAATATATTTATATGTATGAAGTTGATTTTTTTTTTTGCCTGATAATTTCAAAATAATCTCCTCATGAACATTTTCTGCTGGCTGTTCTACAGCCAACTACAGTACCTACAGTAGTTGAATTCATAGAAACAGAAAGTAGCCAACAGAAAGTGTTTTATATGTGACATAATCTCAAGGGTTTGTTGTTATTTTTCTTCTCTTTTTGATAATTATCTGTATAGCAATTTCTAAAGACTAGACTGTATTCCCTGCAGTATGTGGCCACTGAATTCTCTATGAGCTTTTTTTTTTTTAAAGATTTATTTATTCATACAGAACTGGGGTACAGGCCAGAGGATGAGAGGGTGAGAGGATTCACCAGGAACAGAGTGGGGAGCAGAGGAGCAGAACAGGCAGATCGACGAAGTACACTGCTGAGGGGAGCAGCGGGCGGGTCAGGAGAGGTCTGCCTCGCCATGTGGATCTTCTCCGGGGCAGGCTGGGATTGAACTCATGCAGAAGTGGCTTAAGTGCTTTAACCCGCTGCGCCACCAGGGAGAGCCCCTCTGTGAGCTTTTTAAAAAAAGTTTTTATTTTTAAGCTAGTGTTTGTAGAAGTCACTCTTCAGTATAATTTAGTGATAAGGCAAAATCATCACATTTTTAAATGCTTCATCTTTATGCGTGCCATCTTTTAGTAAGGGAATCTGTGTGAGAAGCAATGAGGTTCACAAGACTGCCTGTGTTTTAATTTTCTGCTTGCAAAAAAACCTTAAAGTCAGGCAGAAATGAGAGACGGAGACCTTCATGACCATGTCTCTCTGGGGCATGTGCATAGACTTGTAGAGTCACACAGCCTTTTACATCCCTTGGGATATGTGGTCACTTTTGCAGTTCCCAATGATTATCTAGTTAAACTTTCCAATTTATTCTCTTGAATTCCCAGCCTGTCTCTTGCTAGCTTCAGCTAAAAGCAGAGCCTAAGACAACTACAACGTTGCCATCAGATGGCTATTGTTGTAACGCTGCCCTGGAGGTAGGACTTCTTTTCTGCTGAGCTGAGTTCCAGTCAAATCAAACAGCCACACTTCCCAAGAATAGCGATTTTCCAGGCAGCTGCAAACTCAGACAAAATATTGACTGTTCTGGGAATGGCGCTTTTAACCAAGTTCCACAAGAGGTCAGTCCTCTCCACTGACTGCTTGTCTGCCTACCAAGAACCTGAGCTGGGAGGAAGGGTAGACGCAATAGCATTCCATCCACAAGTTAAAATATCACAGAAACCTCTTTGTTGCCAGAGTTTAGTAATTTCTCCTAAATTACTTTGGTTAATTTTCAGAGTTCTAAACAGCCTTCGTTTGTCTTCTTCCTCCTCCACTTTTTCCTTCTTCTCCATCTCCCCCTCCCCTTTCTATTCCTATTTTTTGTGGTAATGAGAGTTCACTGCGGTCCTTACTCTGCCATCCTGGATACCAGTGTCTCGAGGCAAACTCCTTCCGAAACATGGTTCTCACACATCTATGTAATAGAGTCTTCACTTAAAATTTCATCAAACTCAAGGGCAGGTCCTGAGTCTTCATCACATCATGACTTAAGCTTATTCTGATGCAGAATATTTCAGTTATCCTTAAGGTGTATTGCTGCCTTAAATGGAATGTCTAGAAGTTATTGGAAACCACTTCAAAGAGAGCATCAACTAGCCCACTGTGCATAGAAGACTGTTTAGCGATTGCAGCATGTGCAGAGAAGGTGATAACTTGAGAGTGCAAGTTCTCTGTACAGTAGCCCTTGCTGGGATAAATCTCAGCCGACATGCCTGGTGTGTTTTGAATTCATCTAGGATGTATTCTCTATCCATCACTGCTACCTATGGGAAAGGGAGAGCAGTGAGATGAGAGCTGATTTTTTCTAATTCTGGACTTTGCACCTGCCATTAGTAGTAGCAACCAATAATGCCTGTTCTTCAGACCATCTGAATTGCTTCCCTGAGAATAAGTTCACACCATCT
This sequence comes from Condylura cristata, assembly GCF_000260355.1. NCBI lineage: Eukaryota > Metazoa > Chordata > Mammalia > Eulipotyphla > Talpidae > Condylura > Condylura cristata. Next base: position 15,135,341 of record NW_004567118.1, on the reverse strand, counting down.
CTATGTCATTCATAACCTTACTGCTGAGACATGAATTGCGCCTTTTTTGGGGCCCTAGATGGTAGTCTGACAAAGATATATTTCCTGCCTTTATTGAGTTTTTGTTATCCTCCAAAGGTTGAGTATGAGTAAAAAGAAATACACAACTACTCCTTTATCTCCATGAACTGGTTTAAATAGTCAAAGGGAAATTAACATCAGTGATGACAATGTACATCACTGATGAAGCAATAAAAATGAGACAGATATACTGCAATCATTGAAGGATTTCTGCTGATAATGATCACCTGGAATTCAGTACAAGGAAAAACACTATATTTAGTCCAAGGGAATAGTGCATTTCATTACAATCAAAGAGAATAGTGCGGATTCATGGAAACTAAGACAGGGAAATACTGGCAGATTCCCACTAATACCTAGGAATTGAGAAATAAGATCTCCGAGAAACAACTGTATTTTGGAGGCTTTCTTCTGATATGGCAGATCGACAGTATCTGGAGGCAACTGCAAGGATATTAAGAAAAATAAGGAGGGGCCTCCTTTGTGGCTCAGGGGGTTAAAGTCTTAGTACTATCAAGCTATGGCTAGCCACTGCAGCAAAAAGTGAGAGTTCGATCCCCTGCCAAGGAGCTAACCCCTATATGGTGCAGCAGACTCTCCTGTCTCCCCCGCTGCTCCCCTCAGCAGTATATTTCAGTAGATCCGCTTATTCTGCTCCCCAGTCTGTCTCTGGTGAATCTTCTCACCTCCTGCACCTCTGGCCCACACCCCAGTTTTTGTATACATGAATAAATAAAAACAAATCCTTAAAAAAAGAAAAGAAGGCCCTCCCTGGTGGTGCAGCAGGTTAAATAAAGCACACTAAGAAGCTAAAGCCACTTCTGCATGAGTTCAATTCCCGTCAGCCCCAAAGGTGACCACATGGCGTGGCAGACCTCTCCTGACCCGCCCACTGCACCCCTCAGCAGTGTACTTCGTAGATCTGCCTGTTCTGCTCCCCATTCTGTCTCTGATGAAGCTTCTTGCCGCCCCTGAGCCTCTGGCCTGTACCCCAGCTCTGTATGCACAAATAAATAAATCTTTTTTTAAAAAAAAAAGAAAAGAAAAAGGAAATTATAAAAACAGAAAAACTTAAGAAGGGATCTTTCCCTACTGCTCATGTCATTAAAGCAGATAACTCATCTCTGCTGGCAGAAGTTTCCTTATTCTCAGGGGGCAAATGACTCATTGTATGAGGCAATGACCCTTAGCTTAAAAACAGCCAGAAACTAAGTTGTAAACCTGTATTTGAAGCAGAAGCCTAGCCAAATAGCAAACCAGATACCAAAGATTATTACCTGATGCAGCAATTTGAGCAAACAGTGGGGAAAAAATCCACCAATGTAAACTTCTGGATAAATGACCCTGACTTCCTCTCAAATTCAGTGCATGATGCTAAAATGCCAAATTGATTATTTTAATTCACATAATGAAAGACTTCAACAGCAACTAGGTAAATAGTCAGGGACCCAAGGAAAATAAATGCACAATATTTTTAGTCAATTATCATGTCTATCTAAATCAGAGGTTGGTAAAGTCCAAAGTTTTTCTTAAAGAGCTAGACAAGTAAGCATTTTAGACTTGGTGAGCTAAAAGACATAATCAAAACTATTATGCAGTGCTTATATATATTTGAAAAGTGATCATTAAAACATATAAAACCCATTCTTTGTTTGTGGGATATATAAGAAAAATTGGTTGCAGGTCAGGTATGATCCTGGATTTGCTGATCTATATTATCCTCACTTGAGCATGAATAATAAGTAAATGCATCAGGTCTGCGACTCTTTTATGAAGCATAAAAGAATGAGATAAACATAGCATATATAAGAGATAGACATACTACTATATATAGTCCCTTTTTTATGGTTTCTTTTGACCATCACAGAAATCCAATTCAAAGTAGCTTAAGTCAAAAGAATTATTAGCTCAAGTGACTGAGAACAGGGGTGGGTCAAAGTAGAGGGGCAATGTGCTCTTTTTCTTCTATATCTTTTCTTAGCTTTTTTTCTTTTCTTTTATTAACTGATAATTCTTTTTTTTTAATTTTATTTATTTATGCATACAGAACTGGGGGACAGGCCAGATGTGTAGGAGTGGTGAGAGGATTCACCAGAGACAGAGTGGGGAGCAGAACAGGCAGATTGAAGAACTACACTGCTGAGGGGAGCAGCAGGCAGGACAATAGAGGTCTGCCAAGCCATGTGGGCCACCTCCCTGGCCGGGGATGGAACTGGTGCTGAAGCGACTGTGGCTAGGCTAGCTTGTACTGCTGTGCCTCAACCAGTTGAGGTACCAGGAAAGGCCTCAGCTTTTTTCTATGACTCAGTTACTTTCATTATGCAGATATAAATTCAAAGAAATACGTATCATATTGGAAAGATGGACTAAGTGAAAGATTTGGGAAAAAACAAGTGACTAAAACTGTCCAAGAAAATATGTATAAACACATACCTGAAAGTGATTTAAAAACTAAGAGGAAGCTGCTAATTGTGTAGCCTCTGCCTTTATGAGGGCTTTTGGCTTTTCATGGAGACACATGAAATAGTAGGAGAGAAGAGGAAAGGCACCAACCAAGGGTAAGGAACAAGATTCTCAAGTATTATACTCAAACCCTACAGATCCATTTTAGCAGCACTTATCTTCATAGTGTTCATTATTCTTGGTAGGAGGACAGAAAGGACAACAACACTTCGTTTATTCACGAATGGTGTTTTGAGATCAACTTTGACAAAAGAAGGAAGGGATATGAGGGAGGCAAGAGTGCTCTATAGAGAGTAGTAGAGGTCATAAAACAGAAAGGTCAGACTAGAAAGGGAAGGAAATTGGGTAACAATGAGGCCAATAAGTTGGGGAAAGGACCTATAGATCTGGCCTTCCCTGGTGGCACAACAGGTTGAAGCGCAGCACTATGGGCTGTTCACAGCCACTGCAGCACAAGTTCATCCCCAGCCAGCAGGGGAGGTGACCTCTCCTGGCCCATCCACTGCTTCCCCATAGCAGTGTATTTCAGTGGGTCTGCCTGTTTTGCTCTCCACTCTGCCTCTGGTGAATCCTCTCACCCCTGCACCTCCAGCCTGTACCTCAGTTCTTGTATGCATAAATAAATCTTAAAAAATAAAACCTATAGATCTCTTTTTATTGTCATTCAAACTCAATAAAGTTGGGGCAGGGGAGAACCTATAAGACTTTGTATTATCTAAGAACAGTGGTAGTAAAAGAGCATGGAAGACATGAAAAAAGAGGTGGAGGATAGAGAACAGCCAAGTTCATTGGAGTCAGCAATTTCTAATAGTGGGCCGTTGCTGTTTCTAGTATAGTCATGTGTGAGCCCAGCTGAACTGGAGTGAACACATATGTTATGTGAGTTGAGTAAGTCATGGAAGTATGAATTTACAGGGTTTAGTGGTTCTTCCAAAAGAAATTGAAAATATCAGGTAAGGGGCTAAGTCTCAGCACTATTAAGCTATCAGCAGCCATTGCAATGCGAACTAGATACCTGGTCAGGGAGCTGACACATGCTGCAGCAGACCTCTCTTGCCTTACCTGCTGCTTCCCTCAGCAGTGTATTTCAGTACATCCTCCTGTCCTGCTCCCCACTCTGTCTCTGGTGAATCCTCTCACCCCTCATTCTCCAAACCTCTGACCTACACCCATCTCTTATAATCATAAATAAAATAAACCTTTTTTAAAAAAAGAAATTGAAATTATCATGCTGCTGGCATAATTTGGATTAGAGGTAGACAGGAGCCAGGTTGTACCAATTCTTATAAATGTAAATTAGTAAACATAAACTAATGGAACAACAACAACAAAAAGAAGTAGAAGGATTTTTTTTACCCATCTGAGAGCAGTACTGGTCTGACAATAATGGAAGAGAGAAAAAGATCAAAATTGTCTCCAACCTCTATGAGATGTGAATAATAGACCATGAACCCCAAAACATCAAAAAGATAGTATCAGGAGTAGGAATTTACAATAAAACAAGAAGAGAAGGGGGGGGTTATAGACAAGAATGTGGGGGAGTTTGTTTACAGTGGAAATAAATATCCAAAAGGCACAGTGGAAAAATATTTTAGAGAAGAGAGCAGTGGGAGGATGAGTCAGGAGAGAGAATAAAGGGCACTGGTTTGGATGTAAGTGGGGGAGGAAGAGTGGGAGACAGAAAGGCAGAATGATGACATGCACATATTTGAAGTGAAATACAGAAAAGATAAGTGAATTCAGCTAGCCTCTAGATGAAACTCTAATGTCCTGTTTGGGGATCTCCTTAGATGTTTACATGTAATGAAATCAATCCACTCTCAGGTGAGGCAGAGTAAAATGTGTTCTTTAAGCAAAGACTCTCCTACCCCAGCTCACTGTCCACCATTATCTCTATCAAATCTACCTGCGATTCTGACAGGTCCTCCAACACTCTGCATTTCCTGAACCTTTTCCTACAGATCTAATCTCAATGACATTGTCAATTGTTCCTTGGGGATTTATTTTTGTACCATGAAATTTTTGATTGATTTGTTTCCTCCTCTCTTTACTGTGTGAAAAAACAGGGCTGTCACTAAACACCCTGGATTTCATAAATTGAAGGTCAAGTCCTTTAGGATGTTAAAAAAAAAATAATATAGGGACTTGAATAAGGCCAGTAAACTAGAAGAGCCTTTCCTTACAAGTATAGTCCCCAAAACAGGGCCCAGGATGCATTGCATCTCCAGCAGGAAGGGATGCTGTATTTCCACACAAGCTTCGCAAGTACTCCCAGAACCTATATAGTGGGTTGCAGACCTTTGTCTTGGGGAATCAGACATGAGTTTCACCATGAGCCAGGTACTCTCCAACTTGCCTTTTTCAGTTGTTTGCTGATGAACTTTTTTTGTTGTTGAAATAACTGATTGCTTTTGTTTGCAGTAGACAAGGTTGACAGACCTCAAAGTTGTGAAATTCAATGTACACACTGAATTCGTGGTAAAATGAAATAATTATTTTCACTGTACAATTGGGAAATAGGAAAACATTTTTTAGCTCAAGCAAATTTTTTTTTATTACAAAGTTTATTTTTACATCATTTTGCACATTTTTTTTTCCATCTCGATTGTAATCCCCGCGGGTTTCCCATCACCAGATCACCCCTGTGCCACCACCATAGTCCCGTGCATTTCCCTCCCTTCCCCCCTCACCCCCGTTTTTGATCCCATTCCCCATTCGCCCCCACAGAATGTCTCTGGTATATGGTTGTTCATTATTTTTGTTATTTTCTCGCCTGGTCCATTATACTCCTGCTATGAGTGAAACCATCTGGTATTTTTCTTTCTCTTTCTGGCTTATCTCACTAAGCATGATCTTTTCCAGCTCCATCCAAGTTGCTGCACAAGACATGTGTTTCTCTTTGGTTGCTGAGTAATATTCCATTGTATATATGTACCACATCTTTCTAATCCAGTCATCTACTTTTGGGCATTTGGGCTGCTTCCATGTTTTTCTAATTGTAAATAAAGCAACAATAAACATGGGGGTACAGGTATCTTTTTCAATCAGTGTTTTTGTGTCTTTTGGATAGATACCTAGGAGTGGGATTGCTGGGTCGTAGGGAAGCTCCATGTTTAGCAGCTTGAGGAACCTCCAGACAGTTTTCCATAGTGGTTGTACTAGTTTGCATTCCCACCAGCAGTGCAGGAGAGTTCCTTTTTCTCCACATCCTCGCCAACAATTGTTGTTGCTAGTTGTTTGAAGATGTGCCATTCTCACTGGGGTGAGGTGGTATCTCATTGTGGTTTTAATTTGCATCTCCCTTATTACGAGTGATGTTGAACATTTTTTCATATGCCTGTTGGCCATCTGCATTTCCTCTTTGGAGAAGTGTCTTTTTAGCTCTACTGCCCATTTTTTGATGGGGTTGTTTACTTTATTTTTGAGCTCAAGCAAATTTTTAAGTTCAAATTCTTATGTGTTAGTATTGGCCTTCTAGAACTGTGGTATTAAAGGCCATTGTATAATAGGTCTAGCATGAAATAAGTATAAAACAAATGGCAACCATTATTTTAATTTTTAATCCAACCAAACTAAATTATTTAGGTTTCAGAACAGTACAGTTAAGTAAAAATTATCATTTGGTTACCTATATAAGACTATGAGCATTTGAGTGAAGTAATTATGCTTAAAGCTAATCTTTGTTCAGTTGGTGCCACACCTTAATGCTCACAAGTTCACCTTCCTTGAGATTTGATTATAGAGTAAAAAGAGACAAAGCTTGCCCCAGATGCTATATCCTAGATTCTAGAATCTTAAAATTCATTTATATCAAATAACAGTTCACCTGACCCATTTATTTGGCACATAATCTAAAGTGAATCCACATTACAGTATCCTGAAGAGGCTGTTATGGGAGATGTTTGAGAAAGTAAGAGTTAAACTCTGTGTCTTCAAATTCTACCCTTAATTTTCTGTGTGGCTTGAGCAAATAATTAATTTTTTTCAAGTGCCAGTTTCCTGACAGAAATAATAATAATAGAACTCATATCAAGGCATTATTATAAGGGTTACCTTGAAGTAATACTTGGCACACAATAAATATTGACTTTAATAATAGTAATAACTTTTTTGCAACTTTATATGATCATATAGAATTACAGATGGAGATGGGTGTGGTTTTAGAATCAATTTAGCCAACATCCTTTCAAGACCTTTGTGAAACTGAGACTCAAAATGAGAAACTGAGTTGATGAAGTCATTGTACTTAGCATTTACTATACTATCTCCTTTGATGGTGCCCCAAACTCTGTAAGATAGCTATCATTATTGTCCCAATTTTATAGGTGAGAAACTGAGCTAAGATAACTGAATTCACTTGCCTAAGGTTTCATAGTGGTACATGGTGAGGCAAAATTAGAAACCAGAGTTTCTACTTATAGAGTCCGCAACTCATTAATTCTATGCCATTCTGCTTTTTAAAACTGACTGAATTCCTAAATTTCAACACCAAGACACACAGTCAGTAAGATTTGGGTTTGGAAATTTCCAAAGCAGGTGTTTCTGGTTAGCCACTAAAGAAAAATAGCTTATCAGTATGTCACCTAACTTCCTGGTCAACTTATCTAGATAAATTAATTGATAAATTTTCCTTTAACAAGTAATAAAACAAAGGGACTTTTTGTACATTATTATGAAAAAAGTTAACTGGGGTGGGGGGCATTGAGACTTTGCCTAATATTTTTAGTGCCTTATCCTGTCATTCTCCCCCTGGCTCATAGCTGATGATTTCACTCCAACTTCAGAGAAAATATAGGCCAACTGGCAATAAATTCTTGTATCCTACTGCTCCTCAAATCTACAAACTTACCTGAAATTATTGCCTTTTGTTTACTTTCATAAGGATGAAACTATCCCTTCTAAGGGGATGTTCTCTACATATCAGATTAGCATCAGCAGCAGCACTGAGGTGCTTACTAGAAATGAAATTCTCAGTTTCCATCCTACACTTCCCCAGTCAGAAATGCTGGGTGTTGACTCTAAAACCACACCGGGAAATTCTGAGAATCACTGCTCTCAGTTTACAATTCTCTGCTTTTCCCTCTCAATCTCTTTTTTATCTTTCCTGTCATTAAAAAAAAAAACAAAAAACCCACGGGCCCTCTCTGGTGGTGCAACGGGTAGGGACACAGCACTGCAAGCTAGCAGTAGCCACTTCAGTGCAGGTTGGATCCTTGGCCCCAGAGGTGACCAACATGGTACAGCAGACCTCTCCTGACCTGCCCGCTGCTCCCATCATCAGTATATTTTGTTGATGTGCCTGTTCTGCTCTCCACTCTTGTCTCTGATGAATCCTCTCACCGCCCCTGCACCTCTGGCTTATACTCCATTTCTGTATGCATAAATAAATAAATAAATAAATAAAGAATGCAAATCTACCTTAAAAGAAAAAAACAAACTTGGGCCCTTCCTGGTGGCGCAGTGGGTTAAAGCACAGCACTGAGAAGCTAAAGCCACTTTTGATGAGTTCGATTCCCGCCTGCCCTGGAGGTGACCACATGGCTGGCAGACCTCTCCTGACCCGCCCGCTGCTCCCCTCAGCAGTGTACTTCGTCGATCTGCCTGTTCTGCTCCCCACTCTGTCTCTGGTGAAGCCTCTCGCCGCCCCTGAGCCTCTGGCCTGTACCCCAGTTCTGTATGCATAAATAAATAAATCTTTAAAAAAAAAACTTGTTTCTTCAATATTTAAAAACAAATTATCCTAAGTCTTTTGCTATTTGACTCTCTTCTTCCATTCAGTTTTCTTTAAAAAAAATTATTTTATTTATTTATGCATACAGGAGCTGGGGTGTGGGCCAGAGGTGCAGGGGTGGGTGTGAAAGGATTCACCAGAGACAAAGTGGGGAGCAGAACTGGTGAATCTACTGATATATACTGCTGAGAGGTGCAGCAGTAAAGACAGGAGAGGTCTGCTGCACCATGTGGGTCAGCTTCCTGGTTATGCTGACCTCGACATTGTGCTGCAGTGGCTACTGATAGCTTGATAGTGCTGAGATTTAACCCTTTGTACAACCAGAGAGGCCCCAGACAGTTTTCTTAAATGACCTGTTTATTCAACAATCAGTGTCTATTTGTCATCACCTTTTAACTCACTCCTCATTCCCTATCAGCCTAGGTTTGATCCCTACCCTTAAGTGGAACTTTTGAGGCAAAAGAAACAAGTAACTGCTTATGGATAAATCCAGTGGTGATTTTCAGGCGTATGCTTAGTTGACCTTTCTATAGTATTGGATATTAACCATGTTTGTCTTAAAATTCTTCTCCTTTGACTTTCATACAGGACATTCTTTCCCATCTTCTCCTACCTATCTGACCACTTATTCCCAATCTCTTTCTGGTATTCACCCCTTCCGGACCTAACCAGGATGCTTAGTCTAAAAACAGGATTTTGCAGCCCCAGGATTTCTGATATTTTGGGATGGATAATTCTTTGTTATGGGGTTGTCCTGTGTATTATAAAATATAACATCCCCTGATCTCTATCCAATACAGTAGCAACCCTCTCCCCAAACCATGAAAAACAAAAATGTCCAGATATTATCAAAAGTCTCCTAGTGGGGAAAAAGTGCCTATTGTTGAAAAACACTGATCTAAAAGTAATTCCATGTGACTTACTTCTGGTAAGTACTAAGAGAGGATTGCTGAAGGTTTTGTGGAAGTTTTTCACCTGAGAAAGACCTATAGGAAGTCAATTGTTTTCATGGGGAAAGCATGCTATATGCTGTAACTCTGGATGAAGAAAATGATGGTTTTTGATGACATTGTTGAATGACTGGAACAACCAGTCCTGACTTTTGATACTCTCCTTCCTCTAGATTTAGTCTTGACTAATACACCTTCCACACTTGCTTACTCATTGCGTTGCCTGCTGCTGTCTCATGTCTTTGCACCTGTTTTCAGTCTTTCAGCTTGTCCCCGTCAGATTTATATTTTATTTCAACTGGTTGGTTTTCTTCTTCCCTTTCCCAGTAGATACTTTTACTCTCCTGCACTTTAGCATGGAAGATAGCCATCTCACTACTATGATGACAACTTCCAGTTCCCAGTCCTTAACCTGGAACCTCAGAAACAACTCTGAACAACCGAGAAGCATCTGAAACATAAAAGTCACAGAAGAGGTCTGGCTTGGCTCCAGAAGCCTTTCACTGCACCTTTGGTTCACTGGCACCCTCTGCTGATACTAGGTCAGGAGACTGAACTGCTCCAACCTGAAACCAATTTTCTTGGAGTTTTAAGAACTTCCTTTCTCCTATGAAAGAATTGGAATTGAGAGATAGAGACAGGAAATCTGAAAATTATGGGTTCTTGGAGCTGAAAGATATATATATATTCTTGAGAGACTAAGAGAATGTTATTACATTTTTGTCTCTTTGATTCCCTTCATCCCCAGTGCCGGAACAGTCCTACTTCATGGTAAGTGCTCAGAAAATATTTGCTAAGTGAATGTGTGCTGAGGTGTGAGCAAAGGGCTGGTCTGCTGAAAAAGACATAGTTGAGGCCCTTTATATTCCTAGAAAGATAAAAAGAACAGTTGCCTTGGTCCCTGTACAAGGTCCTCCTTAGGTGTGGCAAAGGTTCCTGCCCTCTGGATCTATGAGAAACCTGTGTATTTGTATCATACATTCTTTTTCACTTATGCTGTGAGGAGGTTGACATAGACTGGTAGTCTTGCCAAAATCTCTCCTATAGTGAGTCTTAATATAACATGGTCCATTCAGAAACAGGAATTTCCCCCAGCCTTTTATAAGTTAGGTGTGGCATAGGAACAAAATCTGGTCAACAGGATAAGCACAAGTGTTCAGAGCAGTTTTATGTGACACACATGCCTGAGACTTGAGAAGTCCTAATTCCCAAAGAATAAATATTGGTAGCCTGAGGGGAAGGCTTGGGGGTAGGAAACAAAGGGTGGAGGGGTCTAGTGATGTATGGTGGAGGATTATGGGTGCTTTGGTGGTTGATGTGGTGTGGTAACATACATCTAAAGAGTTGTAAATCTATTCCTGTAAATGACTTAGTGTCATAAGCTAATCTTATCTCAATAAAAAATTATGTAAAAAATTGGTAACCAAACATTTCTAGAATAACCTGATTTTATCTCACAGATGACTGTTTTTATAGATGTCATATGATTCTTATAGGGGCACATTTTATTTCCTGACCCAATTCCTTACTATATCAATCATTGCCAATTTTCAATGTATGTTTCCATGAATGTCTCATTTCTTTCTAACTTTTGCCTTTAACTTAAATCTCAGATTTAGAAGTGAGAAAAGATAACTCCCTTATCTGCTGTGTTGCTAAAACAATTCCCTCTCTTTTAAGTAGCCTAACAAAGCTGACTGGGCTGGCTCAGCAGGATGAGCTACTTAATAGTTTACTAGCAGGTACCAACACTGGTGTTTGAACTCACTTATAGACAGTTGTCCCAGACATCCTTTTATATTCACAGTCATTCCCCCTACTGAAAGCACTGGTTGATTAGTGTTCCCCACTTCCAATTTCCCTGTGAATACATAGAGCAGTGGAGGGCGGGGTCCTTTCCCCCCTTTGGAGGACCATTGTAGAATGTCTAGCTGTGTCTGACCCATGCTTGCCTCTCCACAGGATAATGAGAGCTTGAGGACAGCGTGCACTCTGCTGACTCTTCTATAAATAATCGCCAATAGACTCCTTGTTGCGCATGTTTCATGAGTCTCTGGAATGTTTCTCACACCCTATGCCTGACAGGTAGGTACTCTTCAAAAACCTCTGAGTCCACTGCTCACCAACCACAGAAATATTATAGATGACTATGCCATAATTTCAAGTGGATACTCAAAGAGTATCCTCATGTATATCGCTTGCTGGCTGTATGAGAAGTCTACCTTTATTGCCATTAGAAAATCTATGGTTAGTAAATCATTACACTACTCTAGCTAGAATATCTTGTTTCATAGTAATTATGGTTTTCGATCCTTATGATTTCCATGTACCCTCAAGATCACTTAAATCTTTAGAAGCCCCACTTGAAAACTGGAAAACCTACAGAGATGACCCAGGACAAATACCTAAAAGACTCTCCAATGAGATAAGGTACAAGGTAAAGGTGTCTGAGTAGGAGATAGTGCCTAGATTTTTATTATTTGCTAGTATCTCATCAAAGCAAGACCACCACTATAGTGGGTTTACCCAAATGATGGACAATTTGTTGAGTTTCTATTTTCAGATAATGATTCCCAAAAATGGGCTTTAAAGATTCCTTCCCAATGCATCCCTGGTGGTGCAGGGGTTAAAGTCTCAGTATCATCAAGCTATCACCAGCTGAGATTGATTCTTAGCCAGAGAGCTGACCCACAAGGCCCAGCAGACACCTCCTGTCTGGCCCACTGCTCTCCATAGCAGTATATTTCAGTAGATCTGCCTGTTCTATTCCCTACTCTATGGTGAATCCTTTTACTCCTGGCACATATGGCCTAGACCCTAGTTTTTGTATGCATAAATAAAAATTCAAAAGTCTTAAAAGAAAATTATAACTCAACGGCTTCAAAAGATAGACACCTATCTCCTAAAGAAGATGCAAGTCAGAGTAGAAGATACTTAAGATGACAAAAAAAGGAAAAAAAAAACAAAACACATCAAAACCCTAAGAGCCTATGGAGTACATCATACACTCTCATCTACTTATTTTGCAGATGTAGTGAGCATACAAACTCAGATCTGTAAGGAATGTAAAATTATTTTCCATAAGTACATTTATATTTAAAACTTCCAATTCATCAAGTTCACGAAAATTTATTCTTAATAAACTGAACATTCCTGGAGCCCTCCCTGGTAGTACAACAGGTTAAATAAAGCACAGCACTGCAAAGCTAGCCACAGCTGCTGCAGAATGAGTATGACCCTTCAGTGCTAGTTTGATCAGCAGCCAGCCAGAGAGGTGACCCACGTGGCCCAGCAGACCTCTCCTGTCTCACCTGCTGCTCCCTTCAGCAATGTTCTTTGTCGATCTGCCTGTTCTGCTTCCCACTCTGTGGTGATTCCTCTCAACCCCTGCACCTCTGACCTGTATCCTATTTCTGTATGAATAAATAAATCTTAAAAAAAAAAAAGATCATTCCTTGAAATAATTCAGTAGAGCTAATTTCCTTCATGATGTGAATGAACTTCTTGAGATATATCCATACTGAGACAGTGTATCAGTTAGGACTACTTCTGGTGAGAAAACTATAAAATTCAATGAAGAGTAACTGAACAACAGGGATTTTTATCTTTAATATATATTTTAAAAAGCCTCTGGGGCCTCCCTGGTGGTGCAAGAGGTTGAATCTCAGCACTATGAAGCTGTCTGCAGCCACTGCAGCACAAGTTCAATCCCGGGCCCAGAAGCTGACCCACATGGCAGAGCAGACTTCTGTCTCCCCACTGCTCCCATCCAGCAGGGTGTCTCAATCTGCCTGTTCTGGCCTCCCCTCTGGTGAATCCTCTCACACAACCTCCTGTACACCTCCCCCCCCCCATCTCTGGTCTATACCCAGCTCTTTTATGCATAAATAAATCTTTAAAAAATGAAAACTGGACCCTCCCTGGTTGTGCAACAGGTGAAAGCATAACACTATGAAGCTATGGCACGAGTTCGATCCCTGGCCAGGGAATTGACCCACATGGTGTGGCAGACCTAGCTTGTCTTGCTTGCTGCTCCTCTCAGCAGTGTACTTTGTGGATCTGCCTATTCTGCTCCCTACTGTGTGTCTGATAGGTCCTCTCACCCCTCCTCCGCACCTCTTACCTGTACCCCACTTCTGTGTGCATAAATAAATAAATCTTTAAAAAGAAACTATTTAAATTAGTGCCTAAGCAAAATATAGGACAAAAATTAGGACATCACAAAGAAGCAGAAATCTCAGAACATATTGCTGGGATGAAGCAACACTGCAACACAGAGGAATGCAACAATCCAGAGTCCTAACAAATAAGATGAATCGGGTCATCCCCAGTTCCTTAGTGAGGAGGAACAGATTTGTCAATGAAGATTCTTTATGTGGCAAGTGAAGAAAAGTCCAAGGCAAAGTGATTTCACAAGCAAGGGAAACTGAAGACTGTTGGTTAATCCAGGGATGGTTACTTCTAAATTGAAATGTCACCAGGACTAGCTCCCACATCTTTTTATTCTGAGCTTCAGCTTCATCTCAGGCTAGTTCCCCTCCTATTTGACATTAGTAGAAACTAAATCCTGAGGTGAATATCTCTTTCAGTAACTGTTAATACAGATAAGGATTTCTTCTCTTCCAGAAACCCCAACAAATGTCTCTTCACATCTGACTTGTGCTTAAATTATGAGTGCATTAATGAACATATCAGTAAGGCCATAGTGGTGGAACCTATTTGACTGGTCTACCCTAATCTGGGCCTTGCCTAAATCTGGGATTAGGGTTAATGCTACCAAATGGCATAGTGATTGACCATTTTACCATAAGAATGGTGAGCATATGCTGGAGAGCAAACAAATTGTCCCCTAGAGTATGAGAACATTTTTTATTTTTACTTATTTTTTAAAAAGATTTACTAATTTATGCATACAGAACTGGGGTACAGGCCAGAAGTGCAGTAGCAGTGAGAAGATCCACCAGAGACAGAGTGGGGAGCAAAATAGGCAGATCAATGAAGTACACTGCTGAGGGGAGCAGCGGGCAGATTAGGAGAGGTCTGCCGTGCCATGTGGATCACCTCCAGGGTGGAAATCGAACTCATGCTGAAGTGGCTTCAGCTTCTTAGAGCTGTGCTTTAAATCACTGCACCACCAGGGAGAGCCCTATTTTTACTTTTTAAGACTTACTTATTTATGCATACAGAACTGGGGTACAGGCCAGAAGTGCGGGGGTTGAGAGGATTCACTAGAGACAGAGTGGGGAGCAGAAAAGGCAGCTCAACGAAGTACATTGCTGATGGGAGCAGTGGTGAGACAGAAGAGGTCTGCCACACCATGTGGGTCTCCCCCCAGCCAGGAATCCAACTAATGCTGAAGCAGCTGTGGCTAGCCTTGCAGTGCTGCACTTTAACCCATTGTGCCCCTAGGGAGACCACAAGAACATTTTTAAAAATTTCACTTTAGTTTATTGTACTTAAAAGCCAGCAGAGTAAGTTAAGTTATCCTCATTACAAGAGTCTCAGTCATTTTCTATTTTTTTTACTTCTTCATCTCATTTTTTTATTAAAGCCCTTTCAAGAATAATTACACAGTAGATGTTCTTTCCACCAATCATCACTTAAATGATTTGTCTGATTAGCTAGTGTTCTTCATTGCCTCTAAAAGACACTAATGCCTAATGCATGCTGAATTTTTAAAGCTAGACTTCAATTTTTTCATTCAATGAGACAGCAGCACTGCACCTACAAGCTGGGCTAATGCTTGTTCATTAACCTGTTTGTTCCAGTTGTTCTTGTTTAATTACATATTTAAATGTTGCATAATATGATGAAATATAAGTGGAGGAAAAATAAGTTCTCTCTATGAAAATTAAATCAAATGCTTTAGAAAGATTTAATAAAGGCAAATCAATAAAATGTTATGAGTTAGGATTGAGTGAGACTACTGTAAACTACTTGGTGGGTTAGAGAAGTTGTAAAATCTAGAAGAAGATTCTGCATTGAGAACACTTTGCTCTCAATTTTTCTGTTTTTCATTTGTGCATACAGAACTGGGGTACAGGCCAGAGGTGCAAGAGCAGTGAGAGGCTTCACCAGAGACAGAGTGGCGAGCAGAACGGGCAGATCAACAAAGGACACTGCTGAGAGGAGCAGCAGGCGGGTCAGGGGAGGTCTGCTGTGCAAAGTGGATCACCTCTTGGGTGGGCATGGAACCCACACTGAAGTGGCTGTGGCCAGCATGCTGTGCTGCATCTTAACCTGTTGCACCACCAGGGAGGGCCCCCTGTTCCACTTTAAAGAAGTCAAAATTGAAAATCACAGGTAATGTAATATTGACATGGTTTATGGACAAAGGATTAGTCCAAATAGTGGACTAATCCAAATAAAATATTTCGAGGTCTTGGCACCACATGAAAAGACTGGCAAAGGAATATATGCTATCTATGCTAAAATAAAGCATTTAAAGAAAATGTGTGTAATCCTGTAAACTAAGCAGAGAGGTCAGTAAGATAATTGGAATTCAATTTTGTAATTAGTAAGTAAGTAGTGGATGGTTCTGGAAGGGAAAAAGGATAAATCCACTTTATAGGAGAATAAGGTGAAAAATAATACTATTGAGAAAATTTAATCATGAAGCTTAACAGAAATAAATCTTTAATAACAATGATAAAAGCTAACATTTATAGATTATTTATTGTATACAGACACTACCCTAGACATTTTCCAACTACTATTTTTTTTTAAACAACAATTTAGGAGGTAGATCTAAGTAATTTGTGCTGTATTAAATGGCTAGAAAGTAAAATGAATTTTCTGTTAAAGTGTATGGGCAGTGGGGAAATCCACTGATTTTACTGAGCATATTTCCTAGGGGAATAATAAAATATTAAATCAAAGCAAACTATGTTATTAAGTGTTCTTGCTACTTGACCAATATTCTTTTAAAAATATAAGCTTCCTGTCTTTAGGTGATTTAATAGTTCACCTTTAAACATCTGTTCTGAAGCACCTCCAATTTCACTCAAATCTCACAGACCAAACTGAAGAAATATGGGAAAAAATAGTTATGCCTTACAATTTAGCACAAAAGAAGCAGTTAGTGTTTTAAAATGCTCAGAAACCAAATGACCTTTTCAGCATTTAATAGCAAACACAGTGTTTAAATTTTACTAGTTCCTATCTTAAAGGAGACTCTGACTTTGTCTTTAATTCTCAAGGGCACTCTATCATTGGCTTAAAACCTCCTACAGAAGCAGAGTAAATAGTATTGAGGAGCAGAATTAAGTCATATGTAATTACTTCAAGAAACAAACAAAACACATCTCCAAATTATTTAAACAAATAACTTTTGTTTATCTTTTAAGAAAATGAAAAAACATGAAACTTTTCCTCAAGGAATAGTAATAAATTCAAGGTCAGCTTGCTCTACAGAACAAAGCCAGGTATATAAGTAGAGCTATCTGAAAAGGTATGAATATTCTTCCCACATTAATGACTCTGAAACCAGTTATCTGTAGAAAACATGACAGATTGAATTTCCACGGCTAATTAAGAACACATACAGGTTTGACATCTTTGGGACTCTGGCAGCAATGATTCTAATTTTGTGTCCCCTAACAGTTTACATTTGTGCACAATGAATATGACAGTGATAGCAGAATTGACTGATGATTTTGTTAAATACTGCCTTACAAGAGTGACATGGTCAGAGTAAAGGAGAAAGTATAAAAATTTAATCTCTCTAGACACATTATCTTACAGTTCTCTGTACACAGGTTGGCTCTAATAGATGAGCAATGGGCCACTACTTACTATATTATTACCGGTATTTTCTGGCTATTGGAAAAACAATAACAAATTCATTAGGTTTTTGTTTTGTTTCCAAAATTAATTCTTCCAGTTTATGACTGAAAATTTAGAACTCAGTAATTAGAGCAGGATACAACCCTCAAATCAACAAATCAATAATTAATCCAGGGTGGGTGGGTGAACTGGATAAAGGAGGTCACTTGTAAGATGATGGATGGAAATTTGACTTTGGTTGGTGATCAAGATATAATGTATAAAAACACTGAAATATAATGCTATACTTGAAAACTTACATCATGTTATAAGCCAATGTTTACAACATATATTTATATATAAAAGAATTATCCCTGAAGATCTAAGGTATAAAAATTTATTATCCAATAATGGTAGTATCATTACCCAATAATTAAAAAAAAATAAGTCATTTTACAAAAAACATTGGGAAACATATCAATGTGGAAAAAATTCAAATTCAGCACATGCCAAAATAACCCCATATAAACTGGAATGTAGAAACACATTTTAATCATGTTTTTGTGGGAATAAACATGAAATGTTAGTCCCATTTAACTAATCTCAGAAGTGAAAAGGACATTTTAAACATAAAACCAGTGGGAATATAGAGAAGCGAATTCGGAGTTTTTTAAAAATGTATTTTATCTCATATTTTCTCCCAGTATTTTAAAAAAGTATTAACTTGCTATAAGCAATGCTGTTGTGAAAGTTCTTATATACATACCTTTTCCAAAGATGTTTATATTAAATTCCTAGCAGTGAACTTCTAGGCCAAAGAATATATGTAGTTTAAATTTCAGCCTATATAGACTAAAATAGGAATATCAAATTATATTTCCACTAACAGTTCATAGGAATTGCTTATCTCTGTATCATCCCAGCTACACATACTATCAAAATTAAAAGGTTTTTGTCAGTCTGATCGGTAAAAAAATAGTTTCTTTGTGTACATTTATACCATTTTTTAAATTTAGTTCTTCAGGGTCCCTGGTAGCACAAGGGTTAAAGTTTAAGCGCAATTAAGCTTTTGTCAGCCACTGTGGCATGAGTTCAATTCCTGCCAGGAGTTCAAGTCCAGCCAGAGAGCTAACCCACAAGACACCACACACCTCTCCTATTTTATAAATTCTACTCCCCTCAGCAATATATTTCAGTAGATCTGCCTGTTTTGCTCCCCACTCTGTGTCTGTAACTCCTCTCAATTTTACCCCCAATCTCTGGCCTATACCCCAGTTGTTTGCATAAATAAATAAATATTTAAAGAAAAAAAACTTAGCTCTTTAATCCACTTACCAATATTTTAAAACTGGTATTAGCTAAGAATTTAATTTTTTCCCCTTTAAGAATAATGGGATATTCCAACAAAGGGATAACTAGATGTCCTAATAGTAGCTAGTGAACATCATCCTTTCCTCAACTGTTTGAAATGCCACATTCATCATATACTCCTCTTCACATTTATACATTGATCCATTTCTGGACCCTCTGTTCTATTCTACAGATTCATTTGCTCATTTCTCTGCTATTGCTGTCCTTTTAAAATATTCTGTACCTGTAGGGAAACCCAATACAAAAGGCCTTACTAGGTTGACTATTATCTTAATAGTCTTCTTTTTCAATAATATCTTAGTATTCTTATCCATTTTCTTTTCTGAATACATCTTAGAATCAACTTGTAATAAACTTTCAGGAATTTGGAATCAAATCTTGAAATTATAATAAACTTATAGATTAATTTGGGACAAATTAAGCTCATCTAGGAATGTGATATATTTTCCCACTTTTTTCATGATTTTTTATTTTGGTCAAGTTTCTTCATTTTCTTCATATAACTTTTAAACATTTCTTGCCAAATGAGTAAATTAATCACATTTCATTTAACAACTGTTGTTCTAGGTTCAGAGGCTACTGCAGTGACCAAGACAAGTTCCCTGATCTCATGGAGTCTGTACTCTAATCAGAGAGAGTCAATACACAAAAAAACTAACAAAAAGGTTAGTGAGAAGTACTCTGCAAAGAATTCAACTGGGGTTATATGATAGAAAGATATTAGTTACTTTAGCCTATATGGTTAGGAAAGTCCCTTCATATTTAAACTAAGATCTTAATACTAAGAATTCAGTTGTAAAGCTGATAGAAGTGGAAAGAGCATTCAAGAGCTAGGGAACAGCCAATACAAAAGGCCCCAATAGCTTGCCTTGTTCAAAGAACAGAAAGAAGGCTATTAAGGGAAAAGGGGAAGGGGAAAAAATCCTTATGAAATTATGTTAGACATTAAGGGACCAAAATGACCATGTAGATCTTGTAAAGGAGTTTGCACAAGATTTTAAATGTGATGGGATGTCACTAAATGTACTGAGTAGTAAGTCATTTATCTGATTAATGGTTTTGAAAGGTTAAGAATTGCAGAGAAGTGAAACTAAGTGAAAGAAATGTTTGTGAGGAGGCTAATGTAGTGGTCTAAGTAAGAGATAATAAGTGATTTGGACAGGGCTGGTGGCCTGGATGTAGTAAGAAGTAGTGGGATCAGTATGGATTTTGAAGATTTAGTCAAAAGGATTTGCCAATGAATTAGAATAACTGGAAATTGGGGGAGGGGCAGGAGAAAGGAGAAGGCAGGTAGTAAAAAAGAGGAATAAAACTATGTTTTTTGGTTTGAAGGCAGTAGATGGTGATGCTTACTAATATAGGTAAGACTGAGAGGTCAGAGATAGGGAGAAACCAAGAACTTATTTTTACCATGTTAAGGTGAAATACTCATTAGACCTCTGTGGAACTGTCAAGTGTGTGCTCAGGGCCTCAAATTTAGGGTAATGTTCAGGAAAATAGAGACAGATTTGGGAGTTATCAGCAGACAGTTTTAGAGCTATGGAGGCTCTACTATGGAAAAAAAAAAAAAAAAACTGAAGAGGCTAAGAAATGACAAATAGCGGAAGACAGTGAGCCCAGAATATTGAAAGGGGAGTTACCAGGGATCCGCAGGCGACAGCGCCTTTGAATAGTGGCAGCTGGTATTAACTTTAAAAGTCTATGTTTTTGAAGGAGGAAGGAAATGCTTTGAAGGCAAGTATCTTCATGGATAAGAATAGCTATGAAAGAAAAAAACCAACCTTTTGTATTCAAAAAGTTGCCAGGGACGTGTAGTTTTGCTCCAGTTTCCACTTGGAACAGGAAGTTAATGGGGATCATTTAGAGAAGGTGAGGGAAAAAAAGAGGAAATGGCTGATTACAGACGTTACACTATAAAGTGTGGAGTGAAACGGTTAGGATGGTTGGTGAAGAATGGGATACAGACCACATTAATTTAAGTTGAATGGCGCATAGAGATACTAATCAGGGTAATGGTGGATGACCTGGAGGTTAGTGGTTAAGACTGAGTGAAAAAGATTTATAAATACAAAAAATTAACTTTTGTAATCTGGGGTAATGGGGTGGAGTTTGAAAAACTGCTTAATGAAGATGGGGTTACACAAATTGTTTTTTGCAGGTCTTTGTACGGAAAGTGTTGGATTAGAGTTGCTAGTATTTCATTGAGGATTTTTGCATCGTTATAAAATATGGTCTATAGGTTTGTTTAGTTTTAACTGTAGGATCAGCTTTCAAAACAAGTTGGGGTTTTTCCAAGTATTTTTACACTCTGGAACCATCTGGTGTAGTGCATTTTGGCGCAAGGGATATTTTGACTACACTGATCTGGTTCTCTACAGTTGAGCTGGTTTAGCTTATTCATATTGCAGCAAGGGCTCTGTCTACTTGTATTCCCTGTATCTGCTCCTTGCATGAGTATCTTTTCTGTTCCCATTTTTGTACTAGGATAGCTCCTTTGAAAATCTCCAGGGCTTTACGGGAAGGGGAAGGGGGGAGTGGGAAGGACGGAGCACAGATCACAAACTGGAAAAGTGAACTTGAAAAAGAATCACTACAAGAACGTTCGCTGTTGAGACTTCACTAACCTGCCCACTCGGAGGCTTATTTTAATTCCGTGGACATCCGTGCTAAAGTTTGCGCGCTTAGATGGCAACCTGCTGGGCGAGGAGCAGGCACCACGAGCAAACTTAAACGAGCCCGGCAGTTTTCGTAAGCTATTTTCAAGTGAGATATCCGAAGGAGAAAATACTGTATCCCCAGTCGGGTAAATTCCACCCAGAGGCCGCTCACGAGAGCCACACTTTCCCAGTCCGTTCGCGATCAACCTTCCTGAGTGAGGTTTCCCGCCATTTCACTTCAGGGAATGCAAGGTCTTTCTCTGTAGATTCTCCACACTCGTGGGAGGCCCAGGCCCACACAGTTTCCCGCCAGGCGACGGCGAGAAGCTAGAGCAGTAGGCCGCGTTACAATACCGAGGACAGAGGAAAGAGGTGACAGCCCCAGCCTCTCGGCAAGCGCTCAGCATCCGCCGAAAACGCGAAAGGGTTTTCAACTGCGAAGCGAGGCGAATTGGGCAAGTGCGCTGGCCCAGCGCCCGCGCGGGGAGGAGGGAGCGCGGCCGTTGCTGGGAGGAGCGAGGGCTGGGCGGGGCGGGACCGGCTAGCTGTAACTCGACTCCCGATTGGTTGGGCCCAGGGAGCCGAGTGACGACAGCGGGGGAGAACGTCTGATTTGTGTGGTGGGCGCGGGCAGGCGAGGGAAACGCACTGCGCAGGCGCAGCTGCTTCGGCTCCTCTCGCCCTAGCGCTCCGGCCCAGCTCTCGCGGATAAGTCTCGACATCGCGCGCCCCCCCCCCGGGACAGCCCCCTCCCCCTTCGCGGCGGCGTAGAAGATAAACAATAGTTGGCCGGCGAGCACGGAGCGTGTCTCCCGCCGCGGGGTTCGGCGGGCTGCGTGGGACCGGCGGGATCCCGGCCAGCCGGCCATGGCGGGGCTGTACTCGCTGGGAGTGAGCGTCTTCTCCGACCAGGGTGGGAGGAAGTACATGGAGGACGTTACTCAAATCGTGGTGGAGCCCGAGCCGACGGCAGATGAAAAGCCCTCGCCGCGGCGATCTGTCGCTCAGCTGTCGCCTCCGCAGCCGCCACTGCCGGCTCCGGCTGGCACCGGAGTGTCGGGGAAGGGCCCGGCGGTGTTCGCCCGAGAAGCGCGAGACCATCCCCCGGACGCCGGGGCCTCGCCGGCCCCCGGTCGCTGCTGCCGTCGCCGTTCTTCTGTGGCATTTTTCGCGGTGTGCGACGGGCACGGCGGGCGGGAGGCGGCACAGTTTGCCCGGGAACATTTATGGGGTTTCATCAAGAAACAGAAGGGATTCACCTCGTCCGAGCCGGCGAAGGTTTGCGCTGCCATCCGCAAAGGTTTCCTGGCTTGTCACCTCGCCATGTGGAAGAAACTGGGTAAGTTTCCTAGCTTGTTTGGCTCCCGCTTCTTTTCCTGGCAGTTGAGGGCTTTTATGGCACCGGCATCGCGTGGGCCCCCGGCCAGGAGAGCGCGATCGAAGTGTGAAGTGTTGGGAAGTGAAGAGTCAGCCCGCTCTAACAGGCTTCCCAGTGTGGAGGTTCGTGCTAAGTGGCCGTGGTAAGCTCTCTATCTTCCTGCAGCCGCTTCTCTCTTTATTTCCGACCTCCAAGGATCAATGGGAAGCTGCCCTCTGCCCCTCGCGGCTTCCCTTTGATGACACCCAGCGAAAACGAGTTTGAAACCTGGCGCCAGATTTTGGCCAAAAGATGGAAGTGATTACACATTGCTACCTGGGCCACTCCAAGAAAGCGAGACAGGACACAAATTAGTGTCATCATTTGCACTTGAGCCACTTATCTCTACCGGGTACCTCCTACGGTGGCGTCAGGTCTCCAAATTGACTCCAGGTAGCTGGGAGTTGGAGAAAAGAGCAGGCTAATTTAGAAAGGCTGAAATGTTGTCTTCCAGCTACTTAACATTTTGGAAGGAATTCGGTTGTGATCTTAAGTGTTTTTAGGATCTTTGTGCTTGTGCTGTTTGTGAAAAATAAAAAATGAATATTTTGGTAGTCTCTTAAACTGGTCCCATGTCAGCGGTGTCTTAAATTCTGCTGGAGATTTTTAAAAAGTTTCACCGGGAGCTACCCTAGCTAGTTAATGACTGACAAATAGTTCTCAATTCTTAGTTGAAAATACTTACAATTTGCAACTGACCTTCGGAGCACCCAGAGATAAGGATTTACTGATATGCAAACGAGAGATAGAGACCTTAATTTAGAAATACTTGGTTTAGTTGTTAGTTTTACCTAAGCTTTAAAATACTTTCTGAAGCAATTCAGCATGCTATCTTACAAAGTTGTAAGTTGCTTATCCATTGCAGCGAATGAATGGCATGAATCTCTTTTAGAGAAGATACTGTCTCCATTATTTTTTTAAAATCCACTTGTTTATGGTATCATAATGTTTTATTTCAGCAGTGGAACAGAGACATCAGAGTTTAAAGATTGATAAAATATAGAACTTTTTAAAACGGTATTATCGAAGAGTTGTAGGCTAGCTTCTTTCAAAGTCTGTTTTCTATTTGCTTGACTTTCTGCCAAGAATTACTTGATTGACTCATAGAACAACCAGTCCTCCTGCGGAAGGCGTTTCCCATCCAATCCCAGAGGCCCCTATTATGGATTTGTTTTGTTTTTGTGTCGACATAGCCAAGCTGAAAGCAGTGCAGTTTGTTCCAAAAACGTCATTTCATCGCCTGCAGGTCAAACAGGTGTGGGCAGCAAGACAAAATAGAGAAAGATCCAAAGATCAGACCCAAAGAACTATTTAGAGTCTTGTTTAATTTGCAGTACACTTGGTGTAAAGTGAATTTGTACCAATTGAAAGGATAAAGAATAAACCCTGTTATTTGACTACTATTTCTTCTTCTTCTTTATTATTATTTTTTTTAAAACAGCGACTATGCTGTTAACCAAATGTGAATGTTTGGTTTTTTACATACAGGTGCTTTTTCAATCAACCTTTCGCTTTTCTGAGGCATGGTTTAGAGCCTTATATATCAAACAAATGTTAAAAGTTTGCTTTGTTTCACAACTAAACTTCATTCACCATTTTCAAAACTTGAATTAAAAAAAAGATATACAGAGTATATGAAAAATTTGACACAGTAGGTATATAGGTTTTTTTTTAAAAACCTGCTCTTCAGTTTCAAATTCGTGGATGGCTTCTCATTTTTATAAAATCAACTTTGCAATTTGTAATCTATAGATGAAGCCCCTCTTAGTCTGTCTTTAGAAACCCTGCTCATTTTTATGGTAACCCAAATTTCGATCACATTTAGTCTACTTACCTTTTTCTAGCATACATTAAAATACTGCAAGTTCTTGAATTGCCCTCCCCCCTCACCCCAAACTGAAAAATACACTCCTCTGTCTTAAAGTGTATATTTTCTTCTGTGCACACTTTTTTGAAATTAAGCCTCCTTTGTTCTGTTTATAGTGCTCACTGGGCTAGAGCAGTGTGCTGAAACTTTTTCCTCCCAGAATCATTTGTACTCTTAATAAGATTGAGGAGCCCAAAGAGCTTTTGTTAATATGGGCTACATTAGTCAATTGAAAAATACTTGTTGGTTATTTAAATAAAACAGGCTCACTATATGTTAATATTTGTAAATGAAAAATCACTTTTTTCTGAAATACTGCAAGAAAAAAGAAATTACATCTGCTCTGCATTCAGTCTTGTTCTGGGTGTAAGTATATAAAGAAAAGACGTTCATTCACATATGTAGTAGGAAAAGGGAGGAGTAGTTTAGTAGCCTTTTCAGATGATTTTGGATATTCTGTTACCAAACTAGTAGTTTTTTAGATCAGTCAAAATTGAATCTGAAATCTTATCAATGAATTTTTTTTTATTCTTATATTAAGATCCATTGGCCTCTTGCACTTTGAATCTTACCCAGTGAGATGTGTGACATGAGCACTTGAAAAATTGTTCACTGAGTCAGGCAGATTTTTCAAGTATGGATGTATTTTTTATGCACTATCAAAGCATCACATTTATTACTATCACTGATTTTATGAAAAAAGTTTTTTAAGATTGGGAAATTGTCAGGTACACTGTATTGGATATACACATTTCCCAAAATGGGAGTTTTTTTTAAAGCAGCAACTAGAAATTTATCACTGGCAAGAAATATTATCATATTTTGGTTGAAGCGAAGAGCTGTTCATTTTGAAGAAAATGTATGCTGTCTGGTCAAATATTAGTAACACAATTTATTAGTCTTCCAAGTAAAAATGATGGTCTGTTAAAAAATGTGTGTGACTTGTTCTTTTCATAATACAACCTGCTTTTTCTCTCAATAGCTGAAATATATAATAACTTAAGTCTATTGTGGGCATACTTCCCTTTTTTTCATGAGGAGTACTAAAGGGATCTGTATTCATGGGTAGAGATTTAATAAAATTTTTGTATTATCAAGTACATTCTTAAGTGAAACTGGTGTTTATTTTATTTTTTAAACTGTGAATATTTGTAGAGTGGCTACAGAGAATGACAACTGGTTCAGGTTATTGCCACTGCTTTGACTGCTACTAAGACAGTAGCAGTCTTTTTAACCATTGCTTTTGGACCATCAGTGAAAATGTGAACACAGAGAAAGGGGCAAATGAACTCTTAGAATGATTATGAAGGTAGTTTTGGTCTTGCGAAATTCCTAATAAGATAACATAGACCATTGAGAGATAATCGTAATGTTGACTTGCTTCTCAGCTAAATCTTGGTCGTTAGGGGCAAAAAATTACCTTATATGTAATATAATTAATCTCTTAGGGCTGACCATGGAATTCCTTGTCTAAAGTAGCCACTAGGTTAGTTGAATTTCTTTGGTTATAAAGATTAAATTGACAGCCCTCCCTGGTGGTGCAACAGGTTAGAATGCAGCACTGCAAGCCAGCTGCAGCCCTTCAGTGCAAGTTTGATCCCCTGCCCAGGAGGTGATCCACATGGTGAGGCAGACCTCTCCTGACCTGCCTGCTGCTGCCCTCAGCAGTGTGCTTTGTCAGTCAGCCTCTTCTGTTCCTCACTCTGTCTCTGGTGAATCCTCTCACCACCCTTAATCTCTGGCCTGTACCCCAGTCTGTATGCATGCATGTATGCATGCATAAACAAACAAAATCTTTTTAAAAAAGGTTAAATTGACTTTCTTATATATTTTTATAATTAAAAAAACTTCCCCCTTTTAAATGTTGATTAAAAATATGCATGGCGTAAAATTTACCATTTTATCCATTTTTATATGTATATTTTGGTCGCATTAATATAGTCACAATATTGTGCTCCCATCACCACTGTCCATTTTTAGAACTCGTTCACTATCCCAGACAGGAACTCTCTATTCTTTAAGCAATAAACTTGCCTTACTCTCTTTCTTAGCCTCTGGTAACTTCTGTTTTACTCTGTCACTGAACTCATTTATTCCGTGTAGAATAAAGTGTAGAAGTGGAATCACACAGTATTTATCCTTTTGTGTCTTATTTCCCGTAGCATACAGTCTTTAAGATTTATCCATGTTGTAGCATGTATCAGAATTTCCTCTTTTAAGGTGGTATTATCTATTATATATAGGTGTGCGTGTGTGTTTTGTGTGCCCTATTGACATTTGGACTGTTCGTACCTTTTTACTACTGTGAATACTGTTGCTATAAACTCATATATAGGTATATATATCTGTTAGAATCTATTGTCTGTGCTTTTGCTTATATGACTAACATTGATACAAAGCTTTCTTTAAAGTACAGTGTCCACTAATAAATGTTTTTATCAAGTATAGAAGGAATGATAGAAGTAGAAAATCAATTTGGCCCCATCTTGATTGATTCATCCAAGAAATATTAATGAATGCTAGTTAGTAGGTAAAAATGTGAAAAACCAAATTTTATTTCATTACACAAACTGGGTGGCTTAAAAAACACATTTTATTCTTTCATGGTTCTGGGGGGTTGGTTTCTTTTGAAGGCTCAGAAGGAGAATTTTTCCCATGTTCCCTTTTAGCTTCAAGTCGTTGCTATACTTTGTCTTTTTTTTTTTTTTTAACTTTTAGATGCATTATCCAATCTTCTCTGCCTTTCCTTCTCTACTCTCTAAGAACATTTGATTTTAGATTTAGGACCCACTGTAATCTGGGATAATCTCTTAAAATTCTTAACCTAATTACATCTAGAAAGATCCTTTTCCCAATTAAGGTCATATAGACTCTGGAAATATCTTTTATTTGGGGTGGGGATGGCACCATTCACATTATTATCTCCCTACAAAATATTTACTGATTACTAAAGGCAAAAGATTGTAGTGGAAAAACCTGGTAGATTGCACCTTAATTGAATGGAAAGGGTAGCATCACTTTTAATGGAATAAATTGAAGTTGTGTCCTACCAACAGTGCACACACAATTAACATTTCTGTCAAGGCCATATTCTCTCTATACTCTGAAAACTTGAAGGGAGAATTCCTTCCTTCTAGCTTCTGGTGCTTACTAGCAGTCCCTGCCATTCCCTGACTTATAGATGCCATCATTCCAGTCATATGGTCGTCGTCTTGTCTTCAAGTCATTCTCCTGCTGTGGCCAAATTTCCCTTTTTAGTAGCACTGCCAGTCACTGGGTTATGTCCCACTTTGAAGACTATTTTAACTGGATTACTCTATAAAGACTCATGTCCAAATGAGGTCACATTCTTAAATTCTCTGTGTTAGGACCTAAGCATATCTTTTGGAGGGGAGGGCACATATAGTCACATCATATTATCTGTTGTTTCTCAGTCATATGAGAAACATTAACTGACCCAGAAAAGTTTAACAAACACAGTTCTAAGCTTAATGGTAGCAACAGACTTATCTGCTCACTTTTTCTCTGTTGACAGATTCAACCCATCTCACCACTGTATACTGTAGGCCTTTGATTACTATTTAAAATAAGAGTCCTAATACCTTATGCCGCTAATTGAGTCCATAATTAATTTACTTTTTTCCTGAGCATTAGTTGCTGCAACTTACTCTGTTACTAGTTTTGTATTACAGTTGTTCAAGTAACACACACTGGCTACTCTGCATTAAGGAGTGAAAAAAACATGGGGATTTACTAGAAGGACAGTAGAATTAAACTAAAGACTAAGTCAGTTCTGAAAAGACCAGAACCACTACTCCTAAGTTTTGTTGTTCCAATGAAGAATACATGCAGTGGAGGCTGTGTAGTCCTGAACAAAATCAGGTTGCCAGTACTGGAAGGAAAAATGAGTGTACATAGACATGCACTTTATTTAATACTGTAAGGGCTAGAGTGAAAACAATATAGCATTTTTCTTAATTTGGGTTATTTCTACAGGGAAAAAATTTAAGAAACTGCAATTGTTTGGTTAAAGGATGTACAACCTTATTTTCCCCCTCTCAGCTTTTAATGATTTGCCACCCATTTATAGAACTGTGTAACTTGTGGACTACAGCTTAATCCTCCAAATCTCCAGTGTTAAAACACTTACCACCTTCCTTGCCCTATCTCTTTATCCTTCCCCATTTTCCTGGTAACTAGCATATTTTTCACAAAATCTAAAAATTATTGTTCTTTTTGCCAGTTTGTTAAAAAGTCTGTGTTTTGATGGTTGTTTTCAGAGTGCTTTCACATCTCCGTACCCTTTTGGCATTAAGATTTTCTAAGAACTCAGTATAGACATTAGGAGGTATATGTGCTCTACAGTTGTATTGCTTGGGTTCTAATCTTAGTTTCTATACTTACTACATTATGACTTTGGATAAACCTCTTTATGCCAAAGTACCCTTATCTCTAAAATAGAGATAATGAGTGCCCTCCCTAGTGGTGAAACAGGTTAAGGCACAGTTCAACCAAGGAGCTGACCCACATGGTGCAGCAGACCTCTCCTATCTCACCTTTTCTCCCCTCAGCAATGTATTTCAATCAGTCTGCCTGTTCTGTTCCCCACTCTATCTCTGATGAATCCTCTCACCCTCTGCACCTCTGGGCTACATCCCAGCTCTTGTATGCATAAATAAATAAATCTTAAAAAAAAAAAAGGACTCTTTTTGCAAGTTTGCCTTATTTACATTTATTGTGATAATAGATATTTTTAGTTTCTTGGTTTCAGAAAACAATGCTAGCTTGTTTAAAAAGAAAATATTTTAAGAAGAACTGTTGTTAACCCACAAAATAATTGAAAGAGCTAAAGAATTATAAGACATACTCTCTAGGCTTTGCTTCTAGGAATGACATCTGTAACCAAATGGCAGAACTGAATGGAGTAGGGAGCTGAATGCTATGATTTCTGCCTGCAAAATTGATGACTTCTTTTCACTTTTTTTTCTAACTTAAAAAAAAGTGTGAAATATAGCATAGCATACATATGGAAAGTGATATGGAACATAAATACACCCTTTAACGAAAAATTACAAAATGAACACCATCTGGTTAAGAGAGCATTGCATCTCATATTTCCATCTTAATCACTATCTTTTTTTTCTTAATATCAGTTTATTTTTACATCACTTTGTGCCTTTTTTTTTTTAACTTCTAACCTTTCATTACCTCTTCAAGGAGGAAAGGCTATATAGTTGTCAGAGACAAAAGAAACAAAGGAAAGGGACTAGTAACACAGCAAAGTGTGATAAGCAGAACACTCAGAGTGCTTTTGAACAGGAAAAAAAATCCCTCAACTTATTAAAATTCTGTATGAATTAAAAGTCTTTCCCATTGCTTTATTCTGCTCCCTTTCATTCAAATCTGAAAGACTATAATATTATAAGCAGTCCTAAAAATTTTGCTTTAAGTCTTCCTAGTGTTCTTTCTTTTTTTTTTAAAGATTTATTTATTTGTGCGTACAGAGCTGGGGTACAGGCCAGAGGCTCAGGGGCGGCGAGAGGCTTCACCAGAGACAGAGTGGGGAGCAGAACAGGCAGATCTACGAAGTACACTGCTGAGGGGAGCAGCGGGTGGGTCAGGAGAGGTCTGCCACGCCATGTGGTCATCTCCCAAGCAGGCAGGAATCAAACTCATGCGGAAGTGGCTTTAGCTTCTCAGTGCTGTGCTTTGACCCGCTGCACCACCAGGGAGGGCCCCTAGTGTTCTTCTTTTTAAATAAAATAATAGTTTATTTTTACATCATTTTGTGCCTTTTTCCGTCTCAGTTGTAATCCCTGTGGACTTCCCATCACCAAATCACCTGTGTGCCATCACCATAGTCCAGTGCACCCCATTTTTGATCTCATTCCCCACCTATAAAATGTCTCTGATATATAGTTGTTCATTGTTATTTTCTCTCCTGGTCCTTTATGCTCCTGCTATGAGTGAAACCATCCAGTATTTTTCCCTTTTCAGGTTTATTTCACTAAGCATGATCCCTTCCAGCTCCATACATGTTGCTGTAAAAGGCATGTGCTTATTTTTACTTTTTTTTTTGGTTGCTGAGTAATATTCCATTCTGTATAAGTACCACATCTTTTTAATCCAGTCATCTATTTTTGGGCATTTGGTTGATTCATGTCTTTCCGTCAGTCACTATCTTTTGTGATAAAATTCTGTAGCAATTGACTTTTTCTTAAGGATTGTATCACTTAGGTGCAAACTTAATAGCTTATTTTTGGAAAAAAAAAAACCATGCTTCATGTATCTTAGGTTTCTTGTGAGGTTCTTACCCATTAAATGTCGTATAGTTTGTTGTCATGTTGCAGGATACTGGGGTTGTTGCTTGTTTGTAGCCCATGTGAGGAGTACATCTATAAGCTTTCACGAGGGACAATAGAGTCAGAGTATATGTTTTTACCTTTAGTAGAAAATGACCAGATGATGATGACTAGTTTTTTCCAAAGTGGTTGTACTGGTTTATAGGCATGTTGCTACAGGTTCTTAACAATACTCAATATTGTCAGACTCTAATTTATGCAATTTGATAACTATGTAGTGGTTTTTAATTTGCATTCCCGTGAGGACTAAAGGAGTTACATATCTTTGCTTTTTTTTTTTTGACTGGAAAGGCATGTTCAAGCTTTTGGTCCATTTTTCTATTGGGTGATCTAACTGATTTGATTTGTGTGATGATTTTATATATCTTGGATACCATTATTTTGGCATATATATATATATATATATATATATATATGTTGCCAAACTAATTTTGTGAGTTGTCTTTTTTACTCTTGTAAGGTATCTTCTGATGAACAAGAAATTCTTAGTCTAGATGTTAGTAAAACTTTGCAGTCAGATTGTTTATGTGAGTTGCCCATTGTTTTTGTCTGTAGGAAATCTTTCCATATCCTGAGATCATGACTGTACTGTTACATATTTTCTAAGCCTTTTAGTTTATTATTATTATTTTTATTTTTAATATAACAGTTTATTTTTACATCATTTTGTACATTTTTTTTTTTTAGTTTTATTTTTAATGCCAAGTCTCTAAGAGGCCTAGAATTAATTTTTATGTTTGGTACCAAGGACCCAAAATCTTTTTTTCCCCCCTCATTCACTCATTCATTCAAGATTGATTTATTTATGCATTCAAGAGCTAGGGTACAGGCCAGAGGTGTGAGGGTTGAGATGATTCACCAGAGACCGAGTGAAGAGCAGAACATGCAGATGGAATGAAATACACTGCTGAGGGGAGCAGCGGCTAAGACAGGAGAAGTCTACTGCTCCATGTGGGTCAGCTCCGTGGCCTGAGATCAAACTAATGCTCCAGGGGCTATGGATAGCTTCTTAGTACTGCAGCTTACCCACTGCGCCACCAGGGAGGCCCCAATTTTGTCTTATTCCATTTAGATGAAATTTCTCTTGTCTACTTATGTGTCAAGTGTCTAAATACGCATGGGCTTTTTCTGTGTTCATTTTTCTGTTCTATTAATTCATTAGCTTATAACTTTTCCATAAAGTATTGTTAAGAGATTTGTTAGCACTGTTTGCAGACATAATAATTTTTACAGCTATTGCAATTTTTGGTTGATGGTTTACATAAATAATACTAATTTTTTTATTAAAGATTTGTTTATTTATGCATACAGAACTGGGGTACAGGCCAGAGGTGTAGGGGCAGTGAGAGGATTCACCAGAGAAAGAGTTGGGCGTAGAACAGGCTGACTGACAAAGTACACTGCTGAGGGGAGCAGCGGGCGGGTCAGGAGAGGTCTGCTGGGCCATGTGGGTTACCTCTGGGTGCAGGGGTTGAACTCATGCTGAAGTGGCTTTAGCTTCTTAGTGTTGTGCTTTAACCCACTGCGCCACCAGGGAGAGCCCAAATAATACTCATTTTATGTAACAATATTTGTTTCTAGTAACCTGTGGAATTTCATCAATGCCAACAATCAATCTCAATAATCTACTCAGATTTTTTAATCCATCTATAAATTTTTTGGGGTGAACCATTTTCTCTTTGCATACATACTCCTTTGGTACTTTCCAGATTTGCTCTTATTAAACACTGATCAGAACAAATCAAACATTTGTTGAACACTCACTATGAGTCTGGCATGGTTGTGGGTGATACTACATGTTGTGTGTGTGAATAAATTTAAACTTTATTAATATTGGTAGCTGTTCTGGTTTCTTTGAGCAAGTGTGAAGGTCATTATTTTATATACTGCAAGCAGCCCTCTGCTGTGAGTGACAGGATGTTCTGTAGGTGGGTTGAGAAGGGAAGGTGAGATTTCGATGATTTGATGTCTTTTCAACACAGATAGCATTGAAAAAAGAGAATTAGTTATTTGACTATATTAGAGAAATCTTGTGACTAGGAAAGTTGTGTGGTATCTCATCTAGCTTTTTGGGCTCTATTGCTTCTCCTGGTACTACCAACAGATGCATTTCCTTCAAGAGAGAGGAAGTATATTTATTGGCAATTTAGGAACTAAGCAGTTTAGTTTGAGCTTTTCTGGGACTCTTAATATGGGTATCTTATGTACTGCCTTTTTTACTTGCATCTAAATGTAGTTAGAGGTGAAGTACCATCAGCCCTTGTGTATACTATTTACCACTGTCTTCCACAGCAGCCATCGTGGTTAGGTGTCGTGGCTCTCCACAGACACCTGAGGAAGCCTAGTTCATGCAAAAGAGAACCAAGAAGTTCATCCTGCACCAGTCAGACCATATGTCAAAAATAATTGGCAGAAACCAGAGGCATCAGTAACAGGGAATACTGGAGATTCAAGGAGCAGAACTTGATTCCCAGTGTTGGTTATGTGAGCAACAAGAAATCAAAGCACATGCTACCTAGAGGCTTCTGAAAGTTTCTGGTGTATAACATCAAGGAGCTCAAAGAGCTGCTGATAAGCATCAAGTCTTATTGTACTGAGATTACTCACGTGTCCTCCAGGTAATGCAAAGCCACTGTGGAGAGAACAGCATAGCTACCCTCCTCGTCATCAGTCCCAGTGCTAGGCTGAGCAGCAAAGAGAAGAATTAGCTAGCTCTTCTATGTGTTGTTAATAAAACTATAAAACTGGGGAAAAACAGTTAAAACTAAGATTTAGGTAGAACTAGTAAATCTAACCTCTAATATTATTTTGTACAATTACATACTTATATATTATTGTATTATAAAATTAATTTATTGGCATATTGAACATATTAATCCTTAGATAGTTTTCAAATATTTTTCTTAGATTTCTTTTTCTGTGCTAATTCAAATTTTAATATGCTAATTAAGCAAATGTAGGCATTTTTATTCTGATACAGTATTAATGCTTATTGCTGAAAGAGTAAAATATCTTATTTCTCATTACAGCAGAATGGCCAAAGACTATGACAGGTCTTCCCAGCACGTCAGGAACAACTGCCAGTGTGGTCATCATACGGGGCATGAAGATGTACGTAGCTCATGTGGGTGATTCAGGGGTAGTTCTTGGAATTCAAGATGATCCGAAGGATGATTTTGTCAGAGCCGTGGAGGTGACACAGGACCATAAGCCAGAACTTCCCAAGGAAAGACAACGAATCGAAGGACTTGGTGGGAGGTAATAGTTGTACTGTTTGCCTTTCTTTTTGTTGTTGTGTTTTTACTAGTTAGATTGACCTATTTCTCTCTTTCAATGAAATTACTTTCTTGGTATTAAACAGGTTTTTCATTTGCCTGATAAAGTACCATGGATGATCATACTTATGTCATTATTTTATTTCTGATAAGTCTCCAAAGGGATATCATTTTATTTTGTTTATTTTTTAAAAATAATTATCTGTCTATGCATACAAGACCTGGGGTACATGCCAGAGATGTGGGGGGGTGGTGAGAGGTTTCACCAGAGACAGAGCAGGGAGCAGATTGACCACTGGCAGATTGACCGCAGAGGGGAGCAGCGGGCGAGACAGGAGCGGTCTGTTGCGCCATGTGCAGTGGCTGCAGACAGCCTCATAGTGCTGTGCTCCGACCTGCTGCGCTGCCAGGGGGGGCTGGATATCATATTTTAGTAGAACTCAAGTTACAAAGCATACAAGGATTTATTGAAAGCCTTTTATGTAAATACTGGTCTGTATGTTTTTCAGAATTTGGACAGAGCAGCCCTTAGAATTCCAGAGTAGAACAGTATGAAATTGGCTTTGGGATGCAGTTTGCTAGAATTAGCTTTTAGTTTGTTTTCTGAATCATAATGTACTACAAATATTTTTCTCTCCTTTAATTTTGTCTGAAAGTATAGTTTGCAAAGTATGAACCAAAATTGACTTCAGCATAGCTTTTCATTATAAAAATTAAAATTTAAGATTGTTAAAGCCACAAATGAATAATGAGAAAATTTAAAAATTATCCTAGTACTTTCAAATTTGAGGCAAGTAAGATCTGGTGTCTTCTAAATAATCATTCTAAGGATTTTACTGAAATACTTTAATAGAAACACAACTTTCTTCTAGTACTTTCTCTGGTAAAGATAAATATGGAATGTCATTTATCTTATAAGGCAACATTGCTATTGTATAATGATTTTCTTTCTTAATTACACCTTGTCTGCATTGGGTAGATTTTTGAAAAAGGTATACATTTCTGTTGGGACCTCAGCTGCCCTTTGTACATGCTCTTTTGACATGTGCAGGGAGTTGTGGGATCTTAAAAGATACTGCTTACTGCGGCATATGAAGCACCCCTGAGCTGTCACTTGGGGTTGGGGCTAGAAAATCACTCGTGTCACTGTTGGGATCATGTCTGAGAACAGCATAACAGAAACTGTTTTCTGTCCTGTATGCTGCTAAGTTCAGTGATCCTGGTTTTATTTTGTAGTCTCTTTCTTTGATCCTTCCTATGAGTGTGGGATTTATTTGGGACCACTGCTGGTAGTCATGCAGAAGTGAGCTTTGCAGTTCCAAACTGAATTCTTTCATGAATTTGAGTCTCTCTGGAATTTATTTTTTTTACATTGTCTTGTTTCTGTACCAGTACCATAATTTGTTTTTAAGTGGCACTTTGTTATTATCTTCATTAAATTCTTTAAAAATATTTTTCTTGGCTATTCTTTATTTTCTATATGAATTTTTAAATCACATTTGATTGTAATAAATTTTTTAGAATTTGTGTTTTTTTTTTTGTCTTATCACTTAAAATACCATCTGGCTGTTGGGCAGATGCTCTTTGCCATTTGTGAGCAGATGTCTTTTTGCACAAATTGAACTGTTTTTATTTAAGTTATTTCCTCCTGTCCCTCTGTCTCACCCTAGGCAACTGTCCAGTGCTCTGTTTTTCCAGCCTTCTGTTCCTGCTCAGTCAGCTCTCTATCAGGCTGTTTCTGTGTGTATGCCTTTTAATCATGCAGGACAACAGCAGGGAGCACAAAAGAGGAGCATCTTTTATAACACTGTGTTGGTTTTTTGATACTATACCATTATTTTGTCTTCCCCAGAAATTCAGAAACAATAAATATCATTAAATATGAAATATTGTAGATATTTATATCATAGACTCATGAATATTAGAATTATATTGGAAGCAATTTGGATAGCTAGCTACTGTAATTACATAAGTATTAAAGCTTACTTACAGGGAGCAGGCTTAGGAAAAGAACAGTAAGACTTTAGGTAGTATGAAGGCAGAATGTTGTTGGTGTCTTATTTATGTATCTGTCAGGTAGAACTCAGATCAGGCAGGCTAATATTGAAATCTCTTTGCCACTTTTCTCTACCTTTTCTGGGCTTCCAGAGAAATCTTTCTATTGATTGCTTTTACAATTCAGACAGATTGTAACTAAGTTAATTTCAGTTTATCTTATCAGGTACAGGTTGAAACTATATTGTGTTTTGATAATTACTTCACCAAAGAATAGCCATATTTCCATATTTTAGGTGCTCTGAACATACTAGTTCTGCTATGTACTAATTGTAGATTTCTGTTGCTCCTATATCAAGCCTTTAGCCAGTTTTCTACCTATCCAACTTTCAGATGTGTGGTTGATCTATTTTCTAGTTATCTTGCTTGCTTCTTTGACATGTTTACATGCTTTTCTTCTCA
This sequence comes from Condylura cristata, assembly GCF_000260355.1. NCBI lineage: Eukaryota > Metazoa > Chordata > Mammalia > Eulipotyphla > Talpidae > Condylura > Condylura cristata. The sequence continues at coordinate 15,098,967 of NW_004567118.1, read as the reverse complement.
TTACTTCCATTCCCTTCTATCTAGCTCATTTGTAGTCTCTTCTCATCTTACTATTTTCTATTTTTTTTACTTTCCCTTTGTTTTTTTTGACTATTACAAAAGTTTATTTAACAAAAAAATTCAGTAGGAAAATGTACATAATCCAATTTTTTATATCATAGTAAAAAGGTGCTGTGGCGAAGGGGACATGTGGAAGAAACTGATTTCTCTGGCGAACACAGCCACTGCTTATACTCGTTCCAAGGCTTCTAACATGACGATACTATTTCCTTGTATTACCACCATGCCAGTATTGTTCTGTTGCCCACTAGTTGCCATCTGCACACACATTCATCTAGCACAAGATTCATAAAGGGATCAAATCCCCCTAGTATTCCTTGGACATGTCTGCCACCATTTAGTTTCAATGATAACTTTTTGTACATAAATTTTTCAACTTGGGGTGGTGAGCTTTTGCTCATGGTGTCTAGTTGCTGAGCTCAAAGATGGCTCCAGACAAAATTCCTGGCCTCCGTCCCACTTCTCCATAGGCCCCCTGTCTTGTTATTTTTCCTTTCTGAATAGAAAGTTTGTACCTGAAACAAATAAGGAATTATTATGTGATATTGTAGTCTTGTTTCATTAGTTATTTGACTCATTGAACTACCCTGCCTGATGTTATTTTAATAATTTAGAGTATTTGGGCCTTCCCTGTTGGTGCAGTGGGTTAAAGCACAGCACTGAGAAGCTAAAGCCACTTCAGCATGAGTTCGATTCCTGCCCTGGGGAGGTGACTCACATGGCGCAGCAGACCTCTCCTGACTCACCCGCTGCTGCCCTCAGCAGTGCACTTCATTGATCTGCCTGTTCTGCTCCCTGCTCTGTCTATGGTGAATCCTCTCACCACACCTGCGCCTCTGGCCTGTACCCCAGTTCTGTATGCATAAATAAATAAATCTTTAAAATAATAATAATTTAGAATATTTATGTGAACTCTATTTTTAGTGTGATGAACAAATCTGGAGTAAATCGTGTAGTTTGGAAACGACCTCGGCTCACTCACAATGGACCTGTTAGAAGAAGCACAGTTATTGACCAGATTCCCTTTTTGGCAGTAGCAAGAGCACTTGGTAAGTATGACTTAAATTTGTGAAATCATATTAATTTTTTTACAATATGATGGTAAAATAAAAGAGGGAACTGAGAATTAAATCCTTACGTGGAGTTTATATCATGGGGGTAGAAATCTGATTATATATCAAATACTTTAGAACCTAATTTAGGGCCTCTCTGGTGGCATAAGGGGTTAAGTCTCAGTACTATGAAGCTATTAACAGCCACTGCAGCAGGAGTTTGATTCCTTGCCAGGGAGCTGACCCACATGGCCCAGCAGACCTCTCCTGTCTCATCCACTGCTTCCCTCAGCAGTTTATTTCAGTCATTGTTTCTGATCTGCTCCCCACTCTTGTCAATTCTCTTACCTCCCCACTATGGCCTGCACCCCAGCTCTTGTATGCATAAAAAAATACATCTTTTAAAATAAATGAGACAAAAAAGTAAAATATAATAACAGTTGCTGGAAAGATCTGCCAGAACAGTGAAAGCTCCATGTTGGGGGAAAATTTAATGCAAAAATTTAATACTACAATTGTCTTATCAAAATTTCATAATCAAGGGCCCTTCCTGGTTGTACATTGTGTTAAGTCTCAGCACTCTGAAGGTATTTCCAGCCACTGCGGTGTGAGTTAGATTCTCAGCAAGGGAAGTGACCCACATGGCGTGGCAGACCTCTCTTGCTCCCCTCAGCAGGTGTTCCAGTGGATCTGCCTGTTCTGCTCCCCACTCTGTCTCTGGTGAATCCTCTTACCCCTGCACCTCTGCCTGTACTCCAGTTCTTGTATGCATAAATAAATAAATCTTTAAAAAAATTTGTACTCATTTTATACACTATTGAGTGAGTCTTTTGCTATAAAAAACATTTGGAAGAGATGAATTTGTTTCAATAATGAAAAAAATTGTTTCTATTTTTCATATTGATTTTACTTATCACATGTTATCTCTAAAAATAATCATCTTTAGATTTGAACTCCAAATAAAAGTTGCTACATCTCATTACTTTTTTAATCCTTATTCTGGCACTTGGACAAAATTTTTTAAAGAATTATGACTGCAATTTTCTTTTTAAAGCTTGTTGGTCCATAGTAAATTAAATACTATTTATTTTTAAAGCATACATGTTGGCCCATAGTAAATTAAATACTATTTAGCACTTAGTTTTCTTCCACTTTTTTTCTGGGAAGAAGTGTCTTTATGAAAATTGGTGCTGTCTGGACAAATGTTGCAAAGGTGCCTTCTGGTGGCTCTCTGAGGAATTGCAGGAGTCTTGCAAATCATTTATTGAACAGATTATTACTGAGTGCACAGTGGATCAAGCACAAAGGCATTCATCAAATTATCACAAGAAGAACTAAAAAATGGCAACTCTTTTAAGTTCTTTTTATCTACTAAGGAGAAGTTAAAATAGGTTGTACTACCTCACTAGAGAAGGCAAAATAGAGACATCTGAGCTGAGGCCTGAATTACTAGAAATTGAGAGGAAGGGAGTGTGTTTTAGGCATAGGAACTATATTTGCAAATAGCAAATACAATTTGGAGGAAGTATGGTGGATATAAGAAACTCTGATCATGGCCCTTGTGAAGAGGGGGAGTAAATATTGCAGGTGGAATGGGAAACATAACTAGGTGTGTGTGTGTGTGATATATATAATATATATATTTACATCATTTTGTGCCTTTTTCCATCTCACTTGTAATCCCGTGGGCTTCCCATCACCAAATCACCTGTGTGCCATCAGCATAGTCCAGTGCACTTCTCTCCCCTGTGTGTGAATTTTAACTTATAACAAAATGCATTTAACAAAATATGTTTTCTTAATCATTGTAAATAGTAGTAAGTTCATTTATATTGTTGTACAACCATCGCCAGCCTCCATCTTAAAGTTGTGCTTCAAAGAGATGCAGTTTGAGTTGCAGTTTTGAGAATGGGTTAGGTGAGGCAAATGGATGCTCGGAAGCTCACCATGAGGAACCACCCACACAGTAGGGGGTGGGTGGTGGTGGCAGCCATGGGGTAAGAACTGCTGAGTGTCCTGGACACGCTGGTTCCTTTGTGCAATAGGGGCAACCAGAGAACATAATTTCACATGGTGCAGCAAATAAAACCAGCTTTATCTATAAATGGCAAAGTTGTCTATATAGAAAACCCTGAAGAATCCTCAAAAGCTACTAGAATTAGTAAATGAATTCAGAAAGGTCACAAGATCCATATTCAATATACATAGTCATGCCTATTTTTATGTACTAGGAATCAGCAATTTTAAATTTAAGTAAGTATTGTTTATAACTGCACCAAGACTATGAATATACTTAGGTATAATTGTAATATAATATGTTTGAGGCTTGTATGCTGAAAATTATAAAATATTGATTAAAGAAATAAAAGAGCTAAAGAAATATACCTTGTTCTTGGATTGGAATATAAAATATTGTTAAAATAGCATTTCTTTCTGAACTGATCTATAGGTTCGATGCAATTCAAGTCAGGAAAGAGGAAAACCATTCTTCTGGAAATGTATGAGTTTCAATGAAAAAAAAAAAGAGATCAGCAAGATATTGGCACTAGTTATTTGGGATTGTTAACAAAAGAATAATTGAAAGCATGTTAGCATGAGCTCACCAAAGGAGTGTACATTTGTGCATAGATCTCTCTAGAAGGATATGTAAAAACAATAGTTGTTCCCTAGGTGAAGAGCTGAGAATGGAGTTCTTGACATTTACCTTTTGTACCATGTGAATGTATAACCTATTCATATAAATAAGTAGCTTATTTTAAAACGTTTTTGAATTTATTAAGATATTGTTAGTGTATACATGAGAAATTCTGACCTTTTAAAGTCGTCATATAGTTTGCTTTAGATTTTAAATTTAGACATATTAGGAATTCTGCTTTATATAAAATTATGTTCTTGAAATGGTAATATTAATCTTGAATAATGAGGAAAAACTGCTTTTGGAAGCTTTTAGCATAATTTATAAGCTTTAATTGCTACCTTATTATTTACACTAATTGTTTCCAAGTTCATTTTTATTTCATCAGCCAAGGAGCTTTGTTTTGCTGGTATAGAGAGATAAATGTGTCTTTGTGAGCCAACCTGGTTTATAATTAGCTTTTAGTGGTCTCATGTAGTCACTTCTGCTATTCTGAAGGATAAATTGCTCCTTCAAGAGGCTGGTGTAGCAGTAGATTTTGCTATTTTAGAGTGGAGTAATTGATGTGAATTATTCTTTCTTGGACTTTAAGCATGTTTGAATTGGCCACTTTTCTGGTGGGAGATATAATGGGGAAGTTCAGATAAGGAAAGGATAAAACAAAAGGTCTTCCTCATATGTAACACAGTGCAGACCTGCTGAGGAGGTGTAAAAACTAGCTGTGCTCTTTTGTGAAAATATTTTTTTATTTCAGGTCTTCAGTAAATTTCACAACAAAATAAAAGAAACAGAAATTAATATTTCATTCTGTCTCCTCCTTTCTCAGTTTTTGGGAGCAAAAGAAGATACTTTTTCAGTAATTTTGTCTTGTATTGTAGAAAAGTAGATGGTTTCTATAATTTTTTTTCTATTTCACTTTTATTGATTTTCTTGATAGCTAGAGTTAATCAGAAGTTCTTTTCTATTGAACATTTTGAGATTTACATCTCACAGGCTTAACCTCTCTTGCCTGCTGCTCCCCTCAGCAGTGTGTTTCAGTAGATTTGCCTGTTCTGTTCCCCACTCTGTCTCTAGTGAATCCTCTCTTTCCTCCCACTCCCACCTCTGACCTATACCCCAGCTTTTGTATGCGTAAATAAATAAAATTTAAAAAACAAAGTAGGTCTCAAAGACACAAGAGTTAGGCATGTGAGCTAATCAAGGATAGCTAGTTGTGTAACAACTTTATTTTTCCTAACTCACTGAAAGGTTGAACTATTGATCATATATATAGGTTAGGAACATGAAAATACTCATTTACTGACCATATATATAGGTTAGGAACATGAAAATACTCATTTTTATTTCTAGAATTTTCTTGCAAGTGGCTGGCATTCTGTAAGTTTTAATATAGGTACTTTCTTGATCCTAGGGATTAAGGGAAGATTTTCAGTTAGCTACTAAGACTCCTGTTTGTAGAGCAGTTTCTCTCCAACTTACATTTTTTCCATAAACACTTTGGTTATCTTGGACTTTTACTCTTTCCTATACATTTTAGAATTACTTGTCATATTCTAAAAAAATCCGTTTTGGATTTTGTGGAATTACATTAGTTGCATAGGTTATTTTTAGAAATTTAACATCTTTAAAATATTGAATTGCCTTTCTCTGAATCCAGTTTATTTCTCCATTCATTTAGATAGTCTTATTTATGTATCCAAGAACTGGGGATAGACCAGAGGTGTGCGGGGGATGGTGAGAGGATTCACCAGAGACAGAGTGGGTGTTGAACAGGCAGACTGATTGAAGTACACTGCTGAGGGGAGCATCTGGTGAGACAGCAGAGGTCTGCTGTGCCTTGTGGGTCAGATACCTGCGCAGGGATCTAACTCCTGCTTCAGTGGCTGCTGATAGCTTCATTCCGCTGAGACTTAACCCCTTGTGTGACCAGGGAGGCGCTGTTTGGTTTTTATTTTAACAGCCATGCTAAACATTACTATTCTGATCATTTAAATGTATATATTTTTTGCTTTTTGTATAGAAATAGTTTTCAAATGATCATAACTTCATTTTCTCAATTTGAACTCACATACCTGATTTATTCTTACTGTCTTAACTATGCTGTTGATAATAGAAGGCTTTTATCAGCTTAAGGGACTTAGCTTTTTTTTTTTTTTTAAGATTTTATTTATGCATACAGAAATGGGGTTAAAGCCAGAGGTGCAGGGGCAGCAAGAAGACTCACCAGAAACAGAGTGGGGAGCAGAATAGGCAGATCAACAAAAGTACACTGCTGAGGGGAGCAGCAGGTAAGACAGGAGAGGTCTGCTCACCATGTAGATCACCTGAGAGGGGATTGAACTCACACTGGAGTGACCATGCCTTGGCTTAGCTTTGTAGTGCAGCACTCCAGCCTGCTGTGCCAGCAGAGAGGGCCTTTAAAAAAAAAAAAATTAAAGAGCAGGTTTATCAGGGAAAGGGGACAGAAAAGTAAAAGACACACATAGACACAAGTGGGCAGGCAGAGCTGCCTGGAAGGGGACAGGCTTGCTGAGAGAGGCCTGCATGGTTGCAGGCTGGTGGCCTTGAGGAGAGCTGCCTCCACTGCGGGAAGTCAGGAAAGAGAAGCCCCAGCATGGTACAGGTCACTGATAGGAAGGAGGCTGCTGCCCTGTGGAGAGAGAGAACTGGTGAAAAGAAGCACCTGCATAGGCACAGGTGGGCAGAAGTACTGGTGTGAGGGGACTTAGTTTTTAATTCTAGCTTGGTAGAAAGTTTTAAAATCATGAATAAATTTTGAGTGTTACCAGATGCTTTTCTGCATCTCTGAAAATATAAATATTTATTGATGTATGCTTCCATCTTGGAATTAATACTGTGTTTTCCTGCTGCCTGCCCTTTAGGTGATTTGTGGAGCTATGATTTCTTCAGTGGTGAATTTGTTGTGTCACCTGAGCCAGATACAAGTGTGCACACACTTGACCCCCAGAAGCACAAGTATATTATATTGGGGAGTGATGGACTTTGGAATATGATTCCACCTCAAGATGCCATCTCTATGTGTCAGGACCAAGAGGAGAAAAAGTACTTGATGGTAAGAATGCTAATTTTACATTATTGTCTAAACATTGTTCTGGTACTTCTGGCAGCGGTCTTGAATGTGAATTCAGGATGTTCATCTTGAGTAGAGTTTTGCATTTGCCTGCCTTTAGAAGTAGACAAAAGATAGATTGTATAGCTTATTAGGAAATGAAATAGGAAATAAGTAAATGAAACTAGATAACAAAACATGTAACCACTGGCTTCATTATGAATAGTACTTGACTTACTTACCAATGAAGCCTTGCCAATCCCTTTTTTTAAAAATTGAGATGTAATTTATATACCATAAAACTTAACCTTTTTTT
>NW_004567118.1:15045834-15090729 GCF_000260355.1 Condylura cristata | reverse complement strand
TTCTTATGTCTAGGTCTTTAATCCACTTCGAGTTGATTTTTGTGACTGGGTGAGGCAGTGATCTTTCATTTTTTTGCATGTAGCTTCCCCAAAAGTTAACCTTTTAAAGTTTACAGTTCAGGGCTTCCCTGGTGGCTGAGGGGTTAGGTCTTAGTGCTATGACCACTATTACCTGAATTTGAACTTTAGCAGGGAGCTGACCCACATATGGCACAGCAGACCTCTCCTGTCTCATCCTATGCTCTCCTTTGCAGTTGTTTCAGTAAATCCATCTGTTCTACTCCCTACGCTGTCTCTGGTGAATCCTCTCACCCCAGCACCTTTGGTCTGTACCCCAGTTCTACATAAAAATAAAATGAAAAAAAAAAAAGTATACAGCTAGTGGTTGTTGGTATAGTCTCAAAAGTTATTTAATCTTTACTAGGAATGTTTTACAATTTTATTTTACATCATTCTTCATTTTTGTACAATGTATACCTCTCCTCTCAGGTGTAGTCTCTGTAAAATTCCCAGCACTGGTTCATCTGTGCACCAGCATCATAGTGCTTTGTGCTCTTCCTTCCTGTTTTGACCCTTCTCTTCCCTCCTCCCCTGCAGAGTACCTCTGATTTATAGTTGCCTGTTGATTTTGTTTTTGTTGGTCCATTATTTGGTTCCCCTGCATTCCTCCTATAAGTGAAAACATCTGATATTTTTCTTTTTCGTCTGGCTTACTTCAGTGAGCATGATCCCTTCCAGCTCCATGTTGCTGCAAATGGCATGAATTTTATCTTTTTTGATTGTTGAATAACATCCCATTGTGTATTTATACCCCATCTTCTTGATATAGTCATCTATTTTTTTGGCATTTAGCTTATTTCCATATCTTGCCTTTTGTAAATAGTGCTGCAGTAAACATAAGGGTGCAGGTATCTTTTGAATTAATGTGTTTGTGTCCTTTGGGTAGGTCCTTATGAGTGGAATTGCTGGGTCATATAGTAGCTCTACTTTTGATAGTTTGAGGAACTCTCATACAGCTTTCCATTTACTATGTAATTTTAAAATATTTTCATCATCATCCCCTGCAAACTCCTTAACTATTAGCAGCCATTTATTCTCTTCTGCTACTTCCTACCTCCTGGCAACTGCTAATTATTTTTTTCTCTGTGTTTCCCTATTTTGGATATTTTATATAAAAGAAACCTTATAATATGTTGCCTTTAATATTTGATTTCTTTCATTTAAGCAAATACTTTCAGGGTTCATTCATGTTGCCGTGTCAGTGCTTTCTTTTTTCTTAAAGATTATTTATGCTTATAGAACTGGGGTACAGGCCAAAGGTGCGGGGCAGTGAGAGGATTCACCAGAGACAGAGTGCGGAGCAGAACAGGCAGATCGACACAGTACACTGCTGAGTTGAAAGACACATATACATTGTTTTGACTCATTTTTATAGTGTATACATGCAGAACTAAAGTACAGCTTTTCAGTAACTTGGGTCTGGCAGGTTGCTTTTTGTGAGTGACTGAAGATGGAAAGATTTCCACGAGCTTTAATTTGATTAGTAATTTTATTTTATGACACTAGTAAACACTGATAATAAAATGGATCAAAAAAGGTATGAGAAAGAAAAAATAAAAAGTACCATTTCAAAAAAATCTTTACAAAGTGATAATTATAATGAATATTTGAGGATGGCTTAATAGTAGTTTTTAACCCTAGTAAGATGCTAAGAGGAATGATTTGCAGTTTTGCCATCATTAACTTGTTGAAATGCTATAATATTCTAAGATTAAACAACCTTAAATAAAGATGATTGCCTGTTTTCCTGAGGAAAAGATGAAAACAAAAGTTCTTTATCCAGTTTGAATATATAAACTACAGGTATATATCTAACAACGTGTGTACATCATATATATGTTTTAATATGTTGCTTTATGGTATGTTTTAACATTTTATGATATTTAGTTTATATTATAGTAAAATGATTATTCTTGTAGTTTAAATTATGTATTATATTTTTAAAGGGCCATTCATACTTCTTTGTCACTGAATTTTGCCCTTTGACAGTTTTTGTTGGGTCATTGCATTTGATTTATAGAAGCTCTTATTAGGAGGAAATTGGTCCTTTGCCCTGAATTTTTGCCATGCCCCATTATCTCATTTGTGATTTGTTTACCTATAATAACTTGATGTTTAATTCCTATTTTAGATAACTTCTAAATAATTTTCCTAATTAAGATTAAAGTGAAATCTGAGTTTTTTAATACCAAAAAGATGAAAATTTAGGTGAGACATAAATTGAGAACAGTACTATATTAACAGTTACAGGGACTGTGAGTAATGCTTGAAATTTTGGAAATTTTTATTTAGGCCACATTGAGCATCTAAATTCAAATTTTTTTCTTTGATATAGATGTAGTGGTAATGAGATCTGAGTTGTTATATTGCTTCTTATTCTCTTAAACACAGGGTGAGCATGGACAATCATGTGCCAAAATGCTTGTGAACCGAGCGCTAGGACGTTGGAGGCAGCGCATGCTTCGAGCAGATAATACCAGTGCCATAGTAATCTGCATCTCTCCTGGAGTGGACAGTCAGGGAGATTTCACCAGTGAAGATGAACTCTATCTGAACCTGACTGATAGCCCTTCCTATAATAGTCAAGAAACCTGTGTGATGACTCCTTCTCCATGTTCTACACCACCAATCAAGGTATACAGTTACAATATCGACAGTTTCTTTGCATAAAGCTACCTGAAAACAATTCTAAGATTCTTTAGAAATAGAATGTAATAGAATTTTGGGCTTAATCTAAGTTTAAGAAAGTGATGGCTTGTTGTCATGTTGTAGCTTGTTGTTCGTGAGCTAACCTCACAACATCAGAGTAGCTGCTAATGCAAAGTGATTGATTAGATGTAACCCCTGAAGCAGTATTAATGCTTGGAACTTAATAATCCTTTTCTAGTATTATGAAGACTTCTAAAGGGTTCAGAGTTTGTAAAGTACTTTCTCATGTGCCTGTTTCATTTGAGCTTCATAACCCAAAAGGGTAAATAGTTTCAGATATTATTCCATTTTATAGATACTACTGGAAGTTAGAACAAAGTCATGAGCCATAGACCAGGATTAAAACTGGAACTTAGGTCAGACTTTAGAGCTGGTTGTCTTTTTAACATGGATAGGAAACATTCTTTATCCATGTTAATATTTTGTAAGTTTTAAGATATTTAAGATATAGATATGCTATGATACAAATGAATATAAATGGACCACTGTTCTTTTTATCTGATTTCATACCATTTTTTTCCTTCCTAGTAGTTAGTAATATTGATACTTATTTTGATAAGTACCTGGGCCTTTGAGAATTTTTCAGAATACTGACCATTTAAATGAAAAATAAAGAGGAAATCTGTGTTATGTATTCAATTTTTGAAGATGTGAGAGTTACACAGTATGAAGAATTTAATTTTGGGTATTGTGACCCTTTACTCAGGAAATTTACTGTTTTTGCTTTGCTTTTTATCATTTCACATATACATGGCAATTTACTATTCTTTACATGAACTCTTCACTTAGAAATTGACAAAATTAATTTTTGTACTGATTTTCTTAAAAGAATTTCTTGTCAAAGCTATCTTTTCTTTGAAAACACTTGAATAATAATAGTACAGTTCAAAACTTTTTAAAGTCTTTGTACTCTTTTTGGAAAGCTATGAAGGCACGTATGTTCACTTGCATTATGCCTATATTTTAGGGAATAGGATATTGAAACAGAAATGAACTTAACATTGATTTCAAATAATTATTGCAGTCTGCTTATTCACATTAGTAAAATTGTATAAGTTGCACATAAACTATGTCTAAATATTGTTTCTAAAATTCTGAGAAATAATCACCTGATACTATGTCTATAATAAAGATAAGGGGGAGGTTACAGTGGTTTTCTTTTTTTTGCTAACCATTGGCCCCACCCAAAACAGGAAAATATTTAGAGCCATTCAGAATGATTAGAATTGTTGGCTCTCACCTAATTACTAAAAAGGGGCAAATTTCTGCCCAAAAGAGTGTTTTGTCTTATTTTAACTGACTTTAAAAAGTGTCTGATTTATTTCACTCTAATAATAATTCTGTTTAGTAATATCTAGAGAAATAGACATTTGGTTAATTTTGAATGGTTTTTAACACATTTAGAAGACATTTGAAGCTAGGCTTATAACTGTGAAAATGACTGAATCCTAACGTAAATCAATAATCAGATCTTTGGTTTTTAGATGAATATGATAGAAGTAGTCTCCATTTAGGTCAGTTTGTGATCACACACCTTGCTTCTTTCCCTGTCTTTTCTTTAGGAAAAAGTTAAATTTAGCTTTTTGTTGTTTTGCAAGCTAACAACTATATAAAGGCAGACTGAGGAAGTAAATTCTAGGCACAATTTGTAATTAGTTGTTTAATACTGGATTATAAGATGTAGGGAGTAAGTTGATCTCTAAAGTAGTGAAACTTTTTTAAAAGTATGTCTTTTTAGGAGGTAATCTCTCGATGTCACACACATTTTATGAACATGTAAGAAGGTTTAGCAGTACAAGTTATTAATCTGAGGTGGGTCTAAGAAGTCTAAGCCGTTGCCTGTGATAACAGATGCAGTATATTCCCACAGAATGCCAATATAAAGAGAAGAATTCAAGGAGAAAGTGGGGGAAGAAATGCCAGTGCACCTGTAGTGTCAGAATAATCTGAATTTAGAAGGACACAGCACAGCATAAATGACAATAAATTGAATTAATTCTGAAATTGTCCCTTTGTTTTTCTTTTATAAAGAAATTCCATGGTACATCTAATCTTGTGTTACATACTACAGTAATGTGTTCTGTTTTTATAAATAATTCAATACCTCTTTGCTTTGCTTTAAATTAGTGACATGATATTTTGATAACATGAAAATTTTTGTCTGTAGAACCTGGTCTTGGCTGCAAGTCCTTTTTCTGCATTAAAGGAATAACTCTTGGTTAACAATTACTTGTGACTAGGCAGTGTTTGCTGTGAATAGCCAAACATGCTTGTGACTAGGTTACAACCTAATACAGAGAAATAAACTTACAACTCCTGTTGATGTTATTGAAAGCCATATGTAAATGTTCTAGAATAAAGACTGTCCTGTTATCCTTTCTCAAAACTGATACTTTGAAATAAGGTTGCTGCCCAACATCTAGTCATACAAGAACTGGGCTGCAAGGGGTGAAAAGATTTAACAGAGACAGAGTGGGAACAGAACAGGCAAATCTACCAAAGTACACTGCTGAGGGAGGCAGTGGGAGGTTCAGGAGAGGTCTGCCATGCCATGTGGGTCACCTCCCTGGTCAGGAATGAAACTCATGCTTCAGTGGCTGCCTCTAGCTTCATAGTGCTGAGATTTAATCCCTTGTGCCACCAGGGAGGCCCAGTTTTGCTTTTCTTAAAAAACAGTGTCACATCATTTGGATATGGGTACAAAGCAACTGAATTTCATTTACACCATAGTTGCTTTAATGTTGCACTTCATATTTTTCACACTAAATATTCAGAAATTAGAATTTGTAAAGCAGGAAATAAATTTGTCACTTATCCTAAATAATTCAATTTCATTATTCTAATGAAACCCTAATTATTAAGCTGAATTCTAGGTTTAATTATTTCTTACTTGGTTTACCTTTTTTTTTTACCAGTCACTGGAGGAGGATCCGTGGTCAAGGCTGAGCTCCAAGGAACATATACCTGTCCTTGTTCGTAGTAACGGCTTCTCAGAGAATTATTTAGAAACCCAAAGCGAGATAGCACGAGGAAGTGTCCAGTCTGCAGTCATACCTGCAAAAGATCCAGAGCTGCTTGAAGAAAATTGTACTAAAGCCCTGACTTTAAGGGTACATGATTCTTTGAATAACAGCCTATCAGTTGGCCTTGTGCCTACCAATTCAACAAACACAATTATGGACCAAAAAAATTTAAAGATGTCAACTCCAGGTCAGATGAAAGCCCAAGAAGTTGAAAGAACCCCTCCTGCAAACTTTAAAAGGACATTAGAAGAATCCAACTCTGGCCCTCTTATGAAAAAACATAGACGAAATGGCGTAAGCCGAAGTGGCGGTGCACAGCCTGCAAGCCTCCCCACCACGGCCCAGCGAAAGAACTCTGTTAAACTTACCATGCGACGCAGACTTAGGGGTCAGAAGAAAATTGGAAATCCTTTACTTCAGCAGCACAGAAAAACTGTTTGTGTTTGCTGAAAGGTATCTGGAAAATGTTTTTCCCAAACTTGGAATGTAATAGGGCTTTTTAAAGTTGGTGCCGAAGTTGAACTTTTTTTAAGGGGACAAAATAAAAATAATATACAGTTTGACTTTTTGGAATTCAACAGTTTTTCTGGCCTTGTCCTTGCTTGTATTATAACTGTGAATTTTGTAGATGTTAGGGTGTAAGTTGCTGTAAGATGTGTGTAAATTTGTTTCCTTCACACAAACTCAGTCTCTTATTCTGACACAGTAAATGTAAAAATAGGGCTAAATGTTTAAAAAAGAAATCAAAAGAATCTATTAGATTTTAGAAATACATTTAGACTTTTTACAATGCTTAAGAAATTTGTATAAGTCACTTGTGATGCAAACTATACAACTTTTTAAAGTAAATTATTAAGCAAACTGGAAAAGTGATGTATTTTCATAGTGACCTGTGTTTCACTTAATGTTTCTTAGTAACTAGTCTCTTTTAAAAATTATTTTTTATTTCTAATTACATAATTCAGAACTAAATTTTTCACAGACACAAATGTGTTGAGCCATGCTAAAGTAGCTGGGTATTAGTCTTGTCCTAATTAAACTATTATGCATTATCTCTTTTTTCAGTGGCATTTTTATAAAACATTAATCATCAGATATATTCAGCAAATCTTTGGATTAGAAGGAGGTGTATTTGCCGAAAAGGATGCTCTTCTCAATCATCACAGACATTCAGTGGCATTATTAGGTCTTAAAGTAGTTACCTTCTTCTCGTGTTTGCATAAAATATGTGAAGTTTTTCTTGCTATTCAATAATGGATGGTGCTGCTAATTCCCAACATTTCTTAAATTATTTTATATATCGTATAGTTTTCATTGATTATATGGATATGTTTGCTCATCTAATAAATCAGTGAACTGTTCTGATGATGCTGGATTTTTTTGTTGTTTTGTTTGAATGATAAATACTGACTTTATTGTGCTATATCATGCTTTAGAGTAATAACTTAAAATATGTGTAATATTCATTTTTGCACTCTGACTTTTTAAATATTAATACAGAATACATCAAAACAGACTAAATATCCAGCAATAAAATTATGGTTATTTCAGCTGTGTTTTTTTAAAATGAAATATAACAATTAAAAATAATAATAAAAGATTATCCTTTGGTATTGTATGAAAAATCTAAAAAGATCTAATTCCAAAACACTAAAAATATGATGGTGTAGTAAATTGTTCTATAATATGAATTGTAATAAATTAAAAAAATAATTTAGAGTAAGTTCTCATTGATAAATTGAAGAAATAATTCATATCTTCAACATTGATTATGTCCCTACTGCATGCTTTGTACTGCATCATTAGAAACATATCAGTTTTTCATAAAGGGATCAGTTGAAATCAGGGGCCTGGGGATAATTTTTTGTGACTGGTTTTTAAGAAGGAATTTTGGATAATGAGATCTAAGATTCAGATACTGAAACTATTAGGCTCTTTCCAAATTTACGTACTGTAATAAGTTTCTTCATCTTGTAGGTTTTTAATACTATTCTATCTACACCAAACAAGTTCAACAGATCTGAATATATATTTCCTTTTTTAGTTTTTTTTCCTTTTTCTGCTGAGATTATGAAGAAAATAATTCTGTATCTACATGAAATTAAAATCTGGATAGTGGATTATGATTGGAGTATATTTCAAGTAATTTTTTTAAAAAGACTTATTTATCCATACAGAACTGGGGTACAGGCCAGAGATGTGGAGGGTGAGAGGATTCACCAGGAACAGAGTGGGGAGCAGAACAGGCAGACTGACGAAGTACACTGCTGAGGGGAGCAGCGGGCGGGTCAGGAGAGGTCTGCCACGCCATGTGGTCACCTCCGGGGCAGGCGGGAATCGAACTCATGCAGAAGTGGCTTAAGCCTCTCAGTGCAGTGCTTTAATCTGCTGCGCCACCAGGAAGGGCCTATTTCAAGTAATTTTTAAATATTTATTTGTACATACAGAACTGGGGTACAGGCCAGAGGCTCAGGGGCGGCGAGAGGCTTCACCAGAGACAGAGTGGGGAGCAGAACAGGCAAATCGACGAAGTACACTGCTGAGGGTCAGGAGAGGTCTGCCGCACCATGTGGTCACCTCCAGGGCAGGCAGGGCAGGTGGGAGTCGAACTCATCCAGAAGTGGCTTTAGCTTCTCAGTGCTGTGCTTTAACCTGCTTCGCCACCAGGTAGGGCCTATTTCAAGTAATTTTTTTTTTAAAGATTTATTTATTTGTACATACAGAACTGGGGTACAGGTCAGAGACTCAGGGGCAGTGAGAAATTTCACCAGAGACAGAGTGGGGAGCAGAACAGGCAGATCAACGAAGTACACTGCTGAGGGGAGCAGCGGGCGGGTCAGGAGGGGTCTGCCACGCCATGTGGTCACCTCCGGGGCAGGCGGGAATCGAACTCATGCGGAAGTGGCTTTAGCTTCTCAGTGCAGTGCTTTAACCCGCTGCGCCACCAGGGAGGGCCTCAAGTAATTTTTTAATATAAAAATGTCATAGAGTCTAGTACTGGAAAGAATTTTGGTTTCAAACTCAGCTGAAAATGCTTTTACCTCTTTTCCTGTCTGTGTTCCTAGGGCTGGGTTTAAGCCTATTCTTTAAGGAAATGTTATGTAACCATAAACTTTTTATTTAAATTTACTTGCCTTTATAATACATAGCTCTATAGTATGATGCATAATTGAAAATTAATGATGTAAAAATAGTACATAGGAAAAAAATCACCTCAATACCCAAGGCAGCCAACATTCTGCTTTCCCCTTTTTGTTGTGTATTCTTTCAGGGGATAATCTAGGCATAGTTAAAGAACTATACCTATGCTTAAAGATTTTCCCATATTGGGGTATCACAGAACCTCCTTATTCTAGTCTAGGAATGTGTTATTTATGCCATTCTTTAACCATGTCCACTGGGGAAAAAAAAACATTTCACCCTTTACTCACATTCACAGTACTTTTGAACCCAGGTGTGTGGGTTCAAAAGCAATTTTCCAATTTTCCAATTTCCAATTTTCCAAGCAATTTTCCAATTTCCACAGACACCAATTGCATGTCTTATGTTTCTATTCTGTTTGGACAACTCATCTGCAAGTTAAAGACTCGGTCTCACAAGACTTTCCAATACAAGCACCAGTCACAAATCCAGGTTGTCACAAACATTTATCGCTGACTGGCTATAAATTAGGGTTCCCACAGCCGCCTCAGATTTGATAATTTACTAAAGCAGCTTACAAAACTCAGGGAAACATGTTTACTGATTTACTATATAATAAAAGGTAGAACCTGAACAAGGAGGTGAAGAGATACATAGGACAAGGTCCAGAAGGCTCCTCAACAATCTCCACATGGTTGTGATGCAACCCCTGCCTGATATGGAGGGTTGTATGTTCACTAACCTGGGAACTCCATGGCACAAGTTCAGGGATTTTTATGGCGGCTCTACCATGTACCTCATGGTAATAAGAATATGGCTTACTGGGACTCCTTGGTGGCACAGGTTAATAACAGTGCTATCAAGCTATCGCCAGCCACTGAAATAGTTTGATCCCTGGCCAGGGAGCTGACCCACATGGCACAACAGACCTCTCCTTTCTTGCCCACTGATCCTTTCAGAAGTGTACTTCAGTTGATCTGTGTGTCTCTCCCATCTCTCCCATCTCTGGCCTGTGCCCCAGTCCTTGTATGCATAAATAAAAACAAATCTTAAAGAAGTTACAAGCTTTTGATACTGTTTCCTTCTACAACAGTACAATTATATGCAAAGTAATGGCATTTCAGTCAATTAACTGATCATAGATACTGTGGTGGTACCTATATGCCTTCTTAAGTATACAGTGGGCTATGCCACTAGCCCATTGTGTAAGAACACTCCCTCACCTGACCAAAGTCACCTAGCAGAATGTATCCTGTCATTAAATAAGGCAAGACACATCAATTATTTTAACACTTGAAGAAACCATTTCCTCTGACTTCCATGCTTTTGATTAAATCTGCAGTTGCTCAAGTTCTTTGTAAGTAATGCATTGTTTTCAGAATTCTTTCTTCCATTTTTAATTTCAGCAGTATGGCAAGGTGTGTTCATATTTATTTATTTATTTTTTTTGGAGTTTGCTAAGCATCTTGAATCTGTAGGCTTATGTCGAATCAAGTTTAGGAGATTTTCAGCTATTTTCCTTTTTATTTTTTTAAGATTTATTTATGAATACAAGAGCTGGGGTACAGGCCAGAGGTTTGGGGGTCAGAGGAGTCACCAGAGACAGAGTGGGGAGCAGAACAGGCAGAGGCACTGAATACACTGCTGAGGGGAGAAGAGGGTGAAATAGCACGTTGTGCCATGTAGTTCACCTCCCTGGCTGGGGATCGAACTTGTGCTGAGGTGATTGAAGCCAGCTTCTTAGTGCCACCAGGGAGGGCCCAGAATTTGGAATTCTAAAAAGTAGTTTTCAGCCCTTCCTGGTGGCACAACAGGTTAGGAACCACAGCCGCTTCAGTGTAAGTTCAATCCCCAGTCCTGGAAGTGATCCAAATGACGCAGCAGACCTCTCCTGTCTTGCCTGCTGCTCCCCTCAGCAGTGTACTGCGTTGATCTGCCTGTTCTGCTCCCCATGGTGTCTGGTGAGTCCTCCCACTGCCCCTGCACCTCTGGCCTTTACCCCCAGTTCTATATGCATAAAAAAATCTTTAAAATAAAAGTAGCTTTCAAGAGTGTTGCCTTAATGATGGCCAATGTGAGTTTATATGTATGTTTACTTCACAATTGAACTTTAGTAAAACATGATTCTTGAAGATTATTCTTTGTTTTCTTTTGCTTTCCTGTAATCAAAATATTAATGTTCATCACAGTTCTCTGTAAAAGCTGATAATTTCATAACTGCTTAAACCATGTGATACTTCTTCAAGTGTTTTTGGTAGCCAGGATGAGGCAATGATGTTCTGGAGGCTAAAAAAAGAATCCTAATCTTACCAAAACAAAAACATACAATAAAGTACAAACTGACCTAGAAATTGGGTTTGCATATGGATTATTCTCTGGCATTTCTCTGGGGACTTTTGTTTTTGACTGTAGGGTCATAGGAGAGGCAAGCTTAGTCATCAGTGATAGATCATAATGGAAGTATTGTAGCAACTGGAACAAAGAACTCTGGCTTGAAGTCACTCTTAGACTCAAAATAAATTTTCTAACTGGGATTGCTCAGTCATAAGCAGATTGTTGAAAAGTTTCTCCAAGTTATGATACTTTAGAATGGCTCATGAACACCTACAAGTTACTTCTATTCAAAAAAAGCATCCCCATAAATGTTGTATCTATCTGAAGGCTCATGAGAGACTCTCTCACCACCCTTGAGGCAATGAAAATGGAGTAATTAGAACAAGGTGGTTTGTACCTAGTAGTCTTAATTTGGGTACATTTCTAACTTATTCTAAGAACTTTATATTTATTTGCTCTGTGTAAAAATCTCATGAACATCATAAGATTCTACAATTGATAAAATATGCAAACAAGAGACAAGAAGTCACCTGTTTGGGTATAATTCTATAGCTAAAAAATGTTCAATGTCTATAAAAGTCATCACTCAATGTCAAATCACTAACATAGGTATCATGTTTGATTATTTTCTTCCACCTGTTCCACACATTAAATTATAAATTCTCTTAGGTTTCTCTTCCAAAATACTCTGAAATCACTACTTTTCACCTGTATTGCTCCAGGCCCAGTTTTAAACTTCACACTGAAGTGGCTGTGGCAAGCTTGCAGTGCTGGGCCCTAACCTGTTGCATCACCAGGGAGGGACCCTATGTTTACATGTTTAAAGCAGCTTCCTATCTGCTGTATAATAAATAAAGTGTTGTCATCAGAAGGGGGAAATAGTAGAAATGTTTCAGGGCAGGGAGAGGGGCACTGCTGAGCCCCCAAACCTGCCTGCTCTAAATAGGTTCGGCCATCTGTTGCATCAAGACAAAACATAAGACTTTAATGAAAAGGAACTTTAATACAGTGAGACAATATAATTTCTCAATCAGCACCTGAAGTTACCCATCCCTTCATGGGCAAAAGTTCACCCAAAAGGGATTGGTCGAAAGCAAGGCCTGAAAGCCGACCACAAGACTAAATAAAGCACCTTCTGGCCGGGACTCATAGAAAAGGGTAAGAAATGGCCAGACAAGTTTGGGAGGAAAAGAGCAAAATCAAAATCAAACCAAACACTGCCATAGTCAACCTCCCTACGTGTCTCTCACCCACATCTCTTTCAACCAGTCCAGGGCCAAGAAATCAACATGGTTTTTTCACATGTCTCCCTTTGCTCCATGTGGCTTCCTCAGGTCTCCTTCTGGCTCTCCATCCTGCTTCCTTCCTCCCCAGATTCCTTCTCTTCTCTTCTTTTCTCTGCTCAGCTCCACCCTCCTCCTTGGTGGGGAAGGGAACCTGGAACTTCCCCATTCCTCCGGACCAACCTGTTACAGAAGCAGTGTGCAATTTTAGTAGATAGGATGCAGCACTGCAAGCTAACCACAGCTGCTTCAATGTTAAGTTTGATCCCAGGCCCCGCCCGGTGGTGACTCACATGGTGCTGCAGACCTCTCATGTTGCCCGTTGCTCCCCTCAGCAGTATACATCATGGATCTTTCTACTCTACTCTCCACTTTGTCTCTGGTGAATCCTCTTTGTCTCTGCACCTCTGACCTGCACACCAATCTGTATGCTTAAATAAATAAATCTTTTATTAAAAAAGTAAACATAATTTGATACCTCTTAGCTAGGGAAAGAATGCCCTGAACAAACTCCACATGGTTTTTGCACTTCCAGACCAAAGCCACCAAGACACCTCTAACTATAAATCCCATCACCACTGAAAGGATTGCTGGGACCTGAGGGTGGAGTTAAGCCTTAGCCAGGTTTGGCATAAAATCAGACATGTGGGTCTCGGGGGGCTGGCTTGGCTTGTTGGCTTTTGGTCTCTTGGCCTCTTGGCTTGACACTTGGCTGTTCTCTTGCTCTCAGCATGCCATTGGGATTCCAGGGCAGTGGAACTGGTAGGATGCATTTACCAATTTCCTCCCCTCTTTTTCTTCCGGACTTACTCATTTCTTCATTTTCCTTTCTTTTTAAATAAACTCTTTTTGTGTGTGCCTGCAGTTGAGACTAGGCAACCCATTTCATTTTGGGGTTGCCCTGTAACATTTCCACCTTAGAATAAAATGGAAACTCTAAATATAGCCTTATATAGGCCTATAGTCCCCATCTGACTACTGCCTATTTCTCTGACCTAGTTTTGTTAGTTCACTTCACTTAAAACATAATGGTTTTTCTCACACTTATTCAAATTTAGTTTTATTCTTAAGTCTTTTTGCCTGTGTTCCTTTTGTCTGGACTGCTCAAAGTAGCTGTCTAATACACATCATTGAGACCTTCAAATACCATCTCCTGAGGGGCTTCCCTAGACTATGCAAAACAAGCCATTTCACACCTCTATTTTTTAAAAAAAGATTTATGTATGCATACACGAACTGGGGTAAAGGCTAGAGGTGTGGTGGGTGAGAGGATTTATAGAGACAGAGTGTAGTGCAGAACAGGCAGATTTATTGAAGTACACTGCTAAGGGAAGCAGCAGGCAAGTCAGGAGAGCTCTGCTGTTCCATGTGGGTCACTTCCCTGGCTAGGAATAGAACTCATGCTGCAGTGGTGTGGATAGCTTCATTGTGCTGGGCCTTAACACACCAGCCACCAGGGAGGGACTCCCTATTTTTTAAATAGAATTTCACATTACTCTATTTTTTGTTTGCGTATTTACTTCTGTTTTTCCACCAGAATGTAAATTATGTGGTTGAGGACAAGCACCTTGGTTGATTTGTTTATTGTTGTACCCCCAAATGTAGAATATGCCTGATACATAATAGATACTCATTATTTATTGAATGAGTCAACTTGTGGGAAAAGGCCTTATTTCCTTGTCTCTTTTATAGCTTTAGGGATAGTCAAAGAGTGATGGAGTTTATCAATGCATATCAAAAAGTGACTTAAATGGAAAAAACTTACACAAGTGCAGGTTGTTCCTTTGGTGAATATTTCCACTAGATCTCCTCTAGCTTTCATCTTTATTCCTGGGACTGGATGCCTGAGAATAATAATTCAAATAAAACTAAATTTTAAAATAGCTTGTTCTGTTTAGGGTTATTAGATGCCTTGGAGTTTGTCTAATTGGGGTTATGAGACATGCACAGGAGAAACACACAAAAACCATTTCAAAGATAACAAAGAAGTAAACCAGTGATAATATTAAGACCAAGAAAAAAAAATCAGAATAATGAATACATTCCTTCTTCGGTTGATTTACATAGGATGCAAAGCTTAAAAGTGACAGGAATTTGGAGTGGAAGATCGGTGTTAAATAATGTTTTACTAGCCAACATTCAAATATTAGACCGATTAATAGCACGTTGGGTGTCTCATTTATTGGCATTGATAGAATGTCAAGGGCAAATGGGTGGCGTCTTAACTCTTGTCTCTGACGTGCTATCTTACCTACTTCAAGTCTTCTGCATATTTCTGGCGGGGGTTATTCCTCTAATTAGTTTCTCCTTT
This sequence comes from Condylura cristata, assembly GCF_000260355.1. NCBI lineage: Eukaryota > Metazoa > Chordata > Mammalia > Eulipotyphla > Talpidae > Condylura > Condylura cristata. The sequence goes on along the minus strand of NW_004567118.1, from coordinate 15,075,868 downwards.
CACAGCGTTAAAAACGTCTTGAGATTTCTTTTACTGTTACAAACCCTACGCCTATTAGTAAGCCATATTCTTACGGGATTGTCGTACTAGACAATGCTGATGAAATGGTTAGGCGTGTGCTGAGCATTCGTTCAATCAATATCGTTACTACAAAATAAATGTAACTGACAAGAAAATGACGATATCGCGGTCTCCTTCACCTCGTAGTCTGAAAACAGGTATAGGAGTAGAGAGGGGCGGCCCACAAACCTAGCTCAAACTGACAAGCTTACGGACCGCGCACGGTATTTAAAGTCGGCTTGGCTCCAAGCTACCCACCAGCACAAGTCAGGCTAGATTCCCGGAAGGTAAACATATTACCAGGGGGCGGGGCAGAAGGCGGGTTCGGCCTGGATGAGTGGCCAGTTAAGAGTGATTGGCAGCTGCCATGTCCACGTGCTTTGAGCTTCGAACCAGCTGTCGCGAGAATTCGATGTAAACAGATCAGTCCCCCCCCCTCCCCCCCAGTCTTCGGACTTCCAACCTGAGACGCTCAGGTGAGGTGGGCAGGAGTTTGGTGTACGGTAATTTTTGACAAAGTCAAGCAGATTTTGTCTGCAGAGGAAAATAAACATGTCCGAAACTCCTCCCCACCTGCTTGCGTTCGCAACCGAACGTGACATCTTCGCTTCACCCGAACTTACATACTGTTGTGTTTTCCCTCGAGCTTGAGTGGATTGGCTAAACACAGGAGGCGGGTCCGCCTCTTTTCTACTTGCTGGTTGGCGAAGCTGGCTTCCAAGGGCGGTGCCCTGTCGGAGCCAGCTGGCCTCTGGGATTGGCTAGAAAGGTAGTTCCGCTGAGGCGTGGTAGGAAGTGGTAGCTGTCAATCACGAGGGGAGACTCCAAACAGTGAGCCTGGATCTGGAGAACAGCGTTTACCGGCGGGGCGGCCGGTGAGAGGACTCTTGGGGCTCTGGCTTTGGGGAGGCTTGGAAAGGACAAGGGGCAAGCAGCGTGAGGGGAGAGGGCTTGGCTGGCAGAAATTCGACGTGGGAGAGGAGTTGAGATTGGAGGGGGAGGGGAGGCGGCAAGGGGCCAGAGGGCGGTCGGTGGCAGAGGTAGCTCAGCGTTGGAGGTTACAGGGGTAGCTGTGGGCTGGTATCTTTCGGGAGAGTGGGGCCTGAGGGGTTGGCTAGGGTCCTCAGGTGACAGGACCCTTAAAGGACAGTTCTAGGCAGGCTTTGTTTCGAGAAATAAAGGATGGAAAGGAAGTGAGACGGCTGAGGGGCTGGAGGTAAAGGTGCCCACTGAAGAAGGGTAACTGAGCTAGAGGGGTAAAGGGTGTTTTGGCTTTAGCAGGTAGGATTCACAGGCTGGGGAGTTTTCAAAGAAGGTGATTGTGTGATCTCTGCTTGTAAGTGATGGTTTTAGGGGCTTTCAAGATTACTTCCAGGCTGTGGGCTTCTCTGAATCTTTTAAGGTCTTTAATATTGCTGTCAATCCTCTCTTAATCTTAACTTAAGTACATTCCATGCTCCTAAAACCTCTCCAGTGATTCAGATGATCATCAGACATCCAAGTGTAAGGATTCATTGATGTGACCATAATGGATAAGGGTGAATTTTTATTACTTATTTAGACTCTGGTGATTAGGTTACAATCGCAGGAAGCTAAAAATAAGATTTAAAAAATCTTGTTAATTATGGCCATGCAATTTTTAAAAATTAGATATATTTAATACACTAGTTTCAGGTGTAAAACATAACGACTGGATATTTGTAGATAATGTGAAATGATCATCACAGTAAGTTTAGTTAACATCCATCACCATACATAGTCACAGTATCCAGGATTACTTGGAAGGTTCATTTGGTCAAGTGTATTTTCACTCTGTCAATAGAAGATTTCAGTAAATTCTTTAATTTTAGTTTACAGAGGTATCACTTTTTAGAAAGTAATCATATGCTAGGCTTCTCATCCAGGATCTGGTTTTCGGACCTGATTTAACAGTAGATCAAAGGGTTCCATAAGAGTCTTAACTAATGTTGTGCCTCTGGGCTAGTCCAAATTAAAAAAAACCAAAAACTCGTAATTTGAAAGTTTTAATCTACTTTCTCTCTCCCTTCTGGTATAAGAAATTGTTGGGAAAGTTTCAGTCATTTTAGGTATTTTAACAGGGGGGGTCTCAAGTGAGAAATCAAACTTTTCTCCTATCCCTGATAATAATGGTCCATTATTTCTATCTTTTCTGGAAACAGATTGTATGAATGAAGTTATGGCTACAGATTCCCCCAGAAGACCCAGTCGATGTACTGGTGGAGTTGTTGTTCGCCCCCAGGCTGTCACGTAAGCAAATTTCAGATAAGCTTAATAACTGAAGCAAAGGTTACTCATTAAAATAACTGTCATTCAGTTTACACTTCTGAACAATACTTATTTTTGTAAATTTTTTAAAATCTAGGTATGATGGGATAATCAATATTATTGACAAGACCAAATAAAAGGAATTATTAGAGGACAGTGTTGATATATTCAGTGCATAAAGTATATAAAAGTCTCTGTGTTGAATCCTGAAGACCAATGTTTTTTTAAAATCTAGATTTAAGAGTTAGTGGGTTATGAAGTCAAGTTAGTGGATCAGGACTTCTGTTTTAAATATGAAATAGTATAATATAAAATATAAGGAGGAAGTATTTTCTGTGACATGTGGAAATCTTTGTATGTATATGTTTATTAGATTGTGTTATGAAATCTGTCTCTTTGGGTCACTTCACAAAGTTTTATAGTCAATGTCAAAAAAAGTACATTCTGCTTTTTGAGTATTCTTTAACAAAGTGTATATATATATATAAATTCTAAGAGCCTTTACTCTAAGTGGTTTTTAGGTATGTGTATTTGAAATCACTATAATCAATAGAAAAGATGTCAGCAAAACAATGAAAATTTAGAGTTAGTATTTTAGTGGAAACATTTTTGTATTTTACATCTGAAAACTTCCAGTAAGAAGCTAATTATATTATACTTTAAAAGCTGAATAGAATTTTGGAAATTAGAATTAAGAGTACATTTTAGGCAAAGGGAATAGAGTGAACCGATGTGTGCAAGGAAACTATTTTCATAAATGACATAGATGTTGACCTTTTTAAAGAAGTTTGAGTGGACAATTATGCCCCTTCAGTAGTTAGCTAGGGAGATAACTTTTGTTGTCTGCTTTTTAAAATACTCATAAGGGGATTATAATATTTTGGACTATTTCCCATGGGCAGTTTAATGTGCTACATAAAGGTTGCCTTCTCAGACTAACAAAAATATGCATGCTCTATTTTACCATAATATTTCCTTTTTCCCTTCCTGCTTTTCCTAGGGTTCTCTTTCTTTATCAACTATGGACCATGGCAACATGTAAAGCATGGTATTAGCTATGGGTTAGGTACTCTTTTAGTCTTCATTATACTGGCCAGGAAAACTAAACAGAGAAATTAAGTAAATTGTCTTTGGTAACAGCCAGGTAAGGGAAGCTGGATAAAACACAGGCAGTTTGTCTCTACAGTCTGTGTTCTTCTGCAGTATTCTGTGCTGCTTCACCATATGGTTCAACATATATTGCTTTTTGTTATGTAATACGTAATTTTGGTGCTTAAAAATATTTAAATTCATTTAGTGTTCTTTAAGTCATTTATATTTGTATGTTTACTTGATGTGTGACTACTGGGTTAAAAGGTTCTAGAGATATAAGGTAATACATACAGATGGATTCCTTCCTGTAATAGAGCTTAATTCTAGTTGGAAAAACTGAAAGTAGGTAATTACAGGCTTTGATCAGTGCTCAGTGTGCTGTGATAGAGAATGAGGATGGGGAATATGACTTAGGGCTCAGAAGGCTTCTCTGAGGAGCTAACACTTAAGTTGGAGATCTGAAAGGGAGGGAAGTATATTAAAAGGAATCCAGGCAGATAGCTGGTGCTTATTTGAGTCAAAAAAGGTTTTGACTGAAAGGAGAGCTTGGTATGTTCTAGGAACTAAAGAGATGACTAAAGCAGAGTAAGTGAGGAATGTGGCAAAAGAATGAGGCTGGAGAGGTAGGCTCAGTCAAAAAAAAATTTAAGGTCTAGTAAGTTTTGTGGATATCTATAGATACATTTCAAATTAGGTTTTTAGGGTAGCTCACATTATCTTCAAATGTAGTTTTTTACCTTTTTTCCCCCTGTAAATGAATTTGACTTGGTTTTTTGAAGAAATTGTTTTTTTCCCTATTTACTGATAGTTATTTACTTCCAATTTTAAAATATTGTAGTTTCCATAACGATTTCATTTTCCCCCTTCACCTTTATGGATTTTAATATTTTTCAATGTCTTGTGAGGATTTAAAAAAAAAAGATTTATGCATACAAGAACTAGGATACAGGCCAGAAGTGGTGATGGGAGGATGGTGAGAGGATTCACTAGAGACAGAGTGGGCAGTAGTACAGGCAGATTGACTGAAATACACTGCTAAAGGAGCAGTAGGTGAGACAGGAGAGGTCTGCTGTGCCATACGGGTCTCCCTGACCAGGGATCTACTTGTGCTACAGTGGCTGCAGATAACTTCATAGTGCTGCACTTTAACCCTTTGTGCTGCCAGGAGGACCCTTGTGAGAACTTCTTAATGAGTCTTCCCATCCCTGCACATTCAGCAGGCATAGAAATGAATACTGATTGACTTTGTTATACAGGTAAGGAACCTAGCTCATAATCAATTTCAAGAGAAGGTCACTAAATACTGAGTCATCAGCAACAGGTTTTCTTGCTGTAACTAGGGCATTCATTCGTCTGCTCTGACTCAAGATTAAGTCCTGCCTCAGCCAAGTGTTCTGTCATCATTCTTTCAACTACAAGTTAAGAGCATGACTTTTAAGAAGAGATAATGTTTAAAAATGTTAAAAGCTTATTTGCACTTACTAGAAAGCCATGAAACTAGAAAGCTGTGTGGCAGGACTATCAGGTCTTTTCCTTTTTTAATGAGTGACTTTTAGGGCTTCTAGAAAGAAGTTCCCTATTCATCTTAAGCTGTCATGACAAAATGTTTCCATTTCACCCTTTTTCAGGGAGCAGTCCTATATGGAGAGTGTTGTGACTTTTCTGCAGGATGTTGTACCACAGGTAAGTCAAGTGTCTGTGGTTTCAAAAACAGTAGGTTTTACCAGGGCAGCTCTGAAAAATGAGACATCCTGCACTCGATAGTCATATCAACTCCAGAAACACTTCTAGCAAGAAGCTTTATCATCTTGAGTCAACTATACTTGTTACTAGATTTGCCTTACTTTTGTGTTGACAGTGGTAAATTTATTATTCCCCAGGACATACTCTCCTAAGAGAAATCAAGATGAGACATTGGTTGAGAGGTGGAATTTGGGACTTTCTAGTTGGATTCTATTTCTAAGATCTTTAAACCTGTCTTAATAAATATTTGTTGCCTGTCTGAAGTGAGAAAAGCAGCATATACTTTGTATTTCATCGTTTTGATATTACATGAACTAAATACTATAGTGAGCACCCATCTGCATCTCTTACATACTGAGCAATATTTTTATGCCAAGACAGGATGCCTTATTACTCTAGCTTATAGAAGAGTAAGCTTCTTACTGCTGAAGAATAAGAGCAGCCGGACCTCCTTGGATCATCTCTTATGCACTGCTCCTTAGACTTAACATTAAAAATAATTACCAGGCCCCTCGCTTACAGGGCATTCTGTTACTTGTGTGTGTAGTAAGAATCTCAGCTGATTCTTGTGAAACAGTAGATTTTGAAACACTGTAGTAGAATTATTGAAAGGAAAAGATTTCTTTTTGATAATGTCAGTTTTCTCTTGATTGCCAGGGTTTTTGTAACTTAACTGTTCAAAAAGGACATTCATAGAACCAGTGTCCCAGCCTCCTTGAAAAGTCTAAAATCCATATTTCAGTTGTATTAAATAAATTGTTTCACCCAATAAAGGCAAGTGTCAAAGAATGATGGTGTTCCTTTATTATGTTAAGTCAGTTTGAAGGAAACTTGGTCACCAGAAGGAGAACTGTGGAGCATGTTAGGAAAAAATAAATGCTTTCCTTTCTTGAGAAACGTGGTTAATGAAGAGAGTCAAAGTACTTGAAACAACTGGAGAATAATAGCAGCCTATCCGTAAGTGTTACACATGATAGTACAGTCTGAATATTGAATTGCTAAGGGAGTCATAGCAAAGAAAGAAGTAAGAGTCAAATTCCCAAGGACATTGAAAGTAGCATTGCTTGAAATAGAAGGAAAGCCTGGCTATTTGATTTTGGAGGAAACTGGCTAACTGGTATGGTAGGCATCAAGGTTGCTCTAACTATAGAGCATCTTGTACTCTGCACAGAATGCCAGGTCTTGGAGAGCAGTGGGGGACTGAGATCTAGTTTGTTCTGTAAACTGCTGCTTTCTCTTAAGCCCTTAGTCCTGGCAGGAGACTGAAGTTCCAAGGGAAGGGTATTTTAAATTTTTTGTAATTTGCCTACTTCAAGAGTGCCTCTTTATCAACTTGTTACAAAAGCACTTTTTGTGCTAATGGAAACCTTGTGTAGCCAGCATTTTTTTGTTGACTAGAGGAAAGAGTCTTTGGGATACCCCAAAACTACAAACATCTGTCTAATTTTATGGGTAAAGTTTCTGACTTGCTTTATGATTTTACTTTCTGCTTTGAATTTTTAAGAATAACACAGATTTCAAGTTACAGAATAACAAACTTTAATACAATTAACTAAACCAGGGAAGCTGATTGGTATTCATTTTTTACTTTCAAGAATTTCTGAATAGTAACAGCATAACTAGTCTTTTGTCTTGTGTTGCTATTTTCCTGAGGCATTTTTATGAATTGGAAGATTTAAGAAAACAGTTTCTTCTCAGTTATGAATACCCTCTGCTCTATATTTAACATGATTCACATAATTCTTAACCTCTTCTTTATTTGTAGATATGCAAAAATGAGATTGCTCTTTTGCTCAGAATTTGGCATCCAGATTTAGAATTCTTTCTAGCCCCTTGTTAATTGTGCAGCTATTAGAATCAGCAATCCCATACTTAAGTGTAGTTTCATAGGCTGTGTAAATATCAGAGAACAGTATGGCTAAAGGATTTCTCAGTTATTAGTTTAGACCCAAATTAAACACAAACTGTATTTATGATTTTTAAAATTTGTTCTGTAACCAAGTGCCAATATTTTTCACATTGGTATTGACAACAAGAGCGCAAGGAGCACCCCATATATGCATAATGAATACTGGGTTTCAAAAAAACATGTATCTTAAATTAAGACTGTCACAGAAGACAGGAGAACAGTGTTTATCCATGATATGTAAAGAAAATGAATAGCCACTCTGTGGGAAAGCTCTTTAAAGTAGAAACTCATCTTTTTCTTTTTAACCTCCCCTTCACCAGAAAAGAAATAAGTAAAACTTAGCAAAGAAAATAAAAAGGAAGTTTAATAATGGCACATATATCTCATGTACACAAGAGAATCCCAGCATGACTAACTGATCCATTCATGTAGCTAAGATACCATCTTGATAACTTACACAAGACAAAGACTAAAGAAAGGTCACTTGGGGAGGGGACTGGGAGGGGACTGGGAAGGCACTGTAGAGAAAGATAGGCAGATTTAAGTTCTGCCTTCTCTTTAGAAAGGGGATAAGCAGATTAGATCCTCCCAATATACACCCTTACAGCAGTTTACTTGTAAATGTCTTTTTTATTCAAAGGCAGCCTCCACCCAGCCTTCAGAATCCCTCCCATGAAATCAGTATTTTGCCAAATACTCAGTTTAGGGTAGAAGTAACTTTTCTCCAGTGAAAAATTAAAACACAATTTAATTACAGTGATTTTGCTTATATCTTTTAAAATTCAACAATAACAGTGCTGATAAATGTATATAGGTGTTAAAAGTTAGATAAGGAATAAAAGGAAAAGTAGATAAATCCTGTCAAGAGTTGAGGTAAAAGTTATATAATGCTGGGCCTCCCTGGTTGCCTAGGGATTAAGTCCCAGCACTACCACCTGAGGGCCAACCACAGTGGCCTGAGTTTGATCCTGGCCAGAGAGCTGACCACATGGTACAGCAGACCTCTTCTGTTTTAGCTGCTGCTCCCCTCAGCAGTGTATTTCAGTTGATCCTCCTGTTCTTCTCCCTATTCTGTGTCTGGTGAATCCTCTCACCCCCTGCACCTCTCTCTGGCCTACATCACAGTTCTTCAACACAGGATAAGTAAAATCCAAAATAACCAAACCCATTCATGTTATGGTGCTATGAAGTCTTGACAACTATTCCTTCATTGAAGAGAAGTACAGCTAGTAATCAATGCTGAGGGAAAAACCACCTCAGACTCTTATGTGGCGATTCATTGACCTCCATAAGATAGCAGGTGAAAGCTGCATAAACCCTGTGCATCTCTGCCAAACTGAGAATAAAATCTCAAGATGGGTAAAGGAAATCATAAGCTGAGAGGCAAAATGACAGGCTTTCTCATGGGAGGAGCAAACCCACAGGAAGAGAGATCAGAAGCAACACTCAGATGCTTCAGTCATCTTCAGAGAATTATCTCACAAATGTTTAGTAAGGAAAAGCGTGTCAGTTAAAGAGAGGAAAACTTGAAGACTGAGCAAAAGCACACTAACTTAGTTGGGAAACTCGATTTCCCCCTGAACTGGAAAGAAAAGTTCAAGAATCCTAACACACTGAAAGGTCTCTTTCAAACTTATTTTATTCAGTGTGTTGCCCAGAACACAAGGTTGCAAAATATTGGGGGAAGTGAATCATACTGCAGGTGAGAAGCAGTTTTATAATCTGCTAAATTGAAGAACATTTTGAAAGATAATATTTTACAGGCTCTTTACTTAGTAAAAAAAGGAAGTTATTCAAATGTGTGTTGGCCTGAGTCAGATCATGGAGCAGACAAAGGACATTAGTGGTGAAACTGGTGAAATCTGAATAGTCTGGGTTAATGGTAATGTGGCAAGTTAGTCTTCTAGTTTTGACAAATGTACCCTGGTAAGGCAGGATTAGATTAGATAGGGATACCGGCTAAGTGGTAAATGAGAATTCTGTATGGTTTAATAATCTAGAATTATTCCAAAGTAGTTTATTTAAAATAAATTTTCAAGGATGAACATAGCAAGACTGCAGGAAAAAAAAAGATGACAGTAAGGTAGTTGAAGAAGATAAAAGTTAATGAATTAGTTGGTTCTAGTACAGGCTTTCTTTTATCCAGAGGAATGAACTGACCTAGATATGCCTCACTTATTTGAGGGTGGGGAATAAACCTCAAGGATGCCTAAGAACTTTTTTTGTATAGTAATCCTAGTATGAAAGTAACTCTGTCTTTTCATATTTTCAGTGGCCTTTAACACTTCGTATGGCATGGTGCAAGGGATCTGTAATTAGGGAATTTATAGTTGGTCATGAAACATATATGGCATGGTAGTTTTGTATGCTTTTGATATAGCTTATATTAAATAAGATTCTGTAATTTGAGTAATACTTTGTAACTGAAAATGTTACAGCTCTTTGTTGACAGTATTTAAAAAATTCAACAAAATCACTTACTGTATGGGAGATGACTCTCTTTAAGTGCTGATGAGTATTTTGGATCCTTTTCCTAGGCAGTTCATGCTTATCTTGGTGAACCTTGCAGGCTTTCATGAAGTAGGGTCCAGAAGCCAGATAAGAGCCTGAAAATGTAATCTTTTTTCTTCACACCTAATACTGGCTGTTGCCCTTTGCCCAGAACTAGAACTGAGAAGAAAGTAATACTCTAGAAAACTCTTGAGTGTAATTGTCTGATTATAAACACCTGGATAGTTTTGTTTATTTCTTAGACTTTATATTTGTTGATCAATATATAGAACAGTTTTTTGATGCCCTTGTATTACGTGATGCTTCATAATATTAGATTCTGATCATTGTATTTTATATTTCTGCTGTTCTTTAATAGATAAAACTCCATTTTTTGGACCAAGGTTATTGCATTCCTGGATAACTTTCTTGGGGGCAGGGGGTAGATGTTAAAAATTGTGCTAGTCCCAAGATGTAGGGTGAATAAAGTCAAAGTGGGGAAGAATAGGGTTGGTCTTATTTAATAAGTTATTCTTTGTTTAGAACATTAGTTATATTAGACTATAAATAAAGTATTTGAATTAAAAACATTTCTGTTTACTCTGCAGGCTTACAGTGGAACACCTCTAACAGAAGAAAAGGAGAAAATAGTCTGGGTCAGATTTGAAAATGCAGATTTAAATGGTACGGTTTTAACATTTTGGGACATATGAATTAAATGCTTTAGGTTCACTAGATACTAGATTAGCAGTCCTTTTTTTAGTCAGGTTACTTTTTATTACAGTAACTTTTTAGTTTCAAAATAAGTTCATCTTTAATATAAAAAAATTAATATAAAAAGTAACATAATCACACTACAAAAACATAGAACTCTAATGTATCATACAGGTCAGTATAGTACCTGGCTTTAAACTTTTAAGAGAGGGAAAAATTTTTATAGGAAAAAACATTAGTTCAGTTTGGTGTGTTTATAGGATTTCTAACTGCAAAACAGTCATTACTGTTTAATTCTCTATACTTTCTTTTTCAGATTTATTTATTTATGCATACAAGAACTGGGATCTAGGCCAGAGGGTGGGGGGGTGGTCTGAGAGGACTTACCAGAGACAGAGTGGGGAGCAGAACAGGCAGATCTACTGAAATACACTGCTGAGGGCAGCAGCAGGTGAGACAGGAGAGGTCTGCTGTTGCCATGTGGACCATGGGCTGGGGATCGAACTCATGATGCAGTAGCTGGGGATAGCTTTACATTGCTGAATCTTAAACTCTGTGCCACCAGGAAGGCTCTGGAATTCTCTACACTTTAAAATTTTTTGAACTGAATTTATGCCAGTCCAACACTTGTTTATACTCAGATAAAAATCCATTCATTGATTCTTCTTGCTCTTTCTCTTATAAGACATTTACCCCCTACAACACAGTGTTTCCTAGGCTACTCTGTTGCCTCTGGCTGGTTTGAAAAGCTCTGGTGAGAAATTGAATGGAGCATCACAGAAAGGGAAGAGTATTAGTCCCTCTTGTCCTTCTGTCAGCAGTTATGTTTCCCCAGTGGTCCTAGCTTCCCCTGGGCAGCTGCATTAGCATTAACATTCTGGTTTCTGCCAGATGACTCCAGTACCTTGCATCATGTAAGGGTGGTAATCAGTTCTTGCTGGTAATTCAGTAGATTGCTAAACTGTTCCATTTTTGACTTTTTAACTATTCTATTGTTTGTGTAAACAGTTCTAAATACACTGCATTCAATTCCCAATTCTAATACATTAAGTTGTTTTCATTTCCAGGCTGGACCTGGAGGGAGAGAATGCCCTCTGAGTCTTCATCGCCTCTAAGACCTAAAAATGTGATGCTTTATTTATTTATCTTTGGGAGCCACTGTTCAAAATGAGAGACACAGAGAATCACTTCTATAAATCTGTTTCTTTGGAATTCTCTTATTGGCTAGTACATTCAAATAATGCCAATGTTTGTTGGCTACTTTGTGAGGAATAAACATTCCTTTATGTGGATAATTATGACATACACTTTTCCTAGTCTTTTTTCTTTGAAAGCTTACTATATTTTTAAATTGGCTTTCTTTTTATGACTGTCCAATTTTGTTGTTTACTAGTATATCCTTCTTCCTCTTCATTCTTTTCTTAATTACTTTTTAAGCTTCTTGTCATCTTTCTCTTCATCACCTTTCCCTCTTGAAATCAGACATTTCTCCCCTTCCTTGAAGTAGTTCTTTGCTTTGTAGAAGTCAGTGTGTGTCAGTGGATTTTCTTGATTTAGTAACAAAGAATATGTGATTATGGTCTTGAAAAGGTTCATGCTAGATAATATCAAAAGTTTGTGGTACAGCATGTGCAAGATGTTAAAAATAATATTTAAAGGTATTGCTCATATAGGCAGTAATGAAATGATTTACAAGTCACAGAATTAACATTTTAAAAATGTCATCAAATAATATTTGCCTATGCATTTTCCCCCTTTTTTTTTAATAGCAAGTAAGAGTTGCTGGAATAATATTCTATAAAGCCTTTGCTTTATTGAATTAAAATGCATCTGGAAATGGATCATGCTTATGAATGACTTGAACACTTGGTGTCCCATTGAAGGGATAGTGGTTGTCCTTAATTTAGTGTCCCACTTCGCAGTTTTGCCAGTTGATTTATTAAACTTTTAAATTTATAAGTTACATATTCCGTGTCCTTTGGTCTCCCCTTTCTATGTCATATTGATAATGTGTGATATTTTGGTGTGAATTTTTATAGAAATACTTCTTACTCTCTATGGCCCTAGGAGTGTGTGTGTGCTTTTAAAGCAACTGTAAGGATATTAGATCATTCTTACTTCTCCAGTCTCTTAATAGACAGATTTCTTTCTTTCCTTCCTTCCTTTTGTTAAACAGCATTTCTTAACTTTGTCTCTTATTTGTGTTTTCTCTTAGACAGTTTCTGCTGTGATCAAGTCTTTGTATCATTGAAGTTCTGAGACATTTACAATTGAGTGAAAATTTGGCTGGGGAAGAAAAAACTAGGGTTCAAGTTCAGCATCACCTGAAGAAGGCTAACTAGGATTTACTTTGTATTGCTTGGGGTTTCATGATCAGCCAAACTACCCTTCCCTAATTATGCCTGTTGTAGCAACTAATGGGAGGTGGTGGGGGCAAAATATAGGGAGTGTCTGTCTAAGTGTATCTTCTTTTCCCCCAAACCTTTATATATTGACCAAATGGAAGCCCTGTTAGCATGTATGGAGGCTTCACTGCATCATTGGTTGAGAAAGTCATTAGCCATTTGCAGTCGATTCAACCCCCAGCCCCTCTCCCCTTTCTGGGTATGAGATTAGGATTGGAATTTTAACCTTCCATGCTTACTGATTTTCATAGTAACTGTATTCCAAAAGTTGCCTTTATTAATATAGAAGATATCTTTAACATCCCTAGTAACTATTGTAAATGAAGACCAAATCAGAATGAAAAATAGTATTTTTGGTTAATGATCAAACGATATATTTCTTGCAGGGTGTACAGATGTACACAGGTCTTTGGAAATAGGAAGTTTCTAGTTTTCTTGTGCAATATGAGCAGATTATCTGCTGAGTGATGGCAGGTTGGGTGGAGTTAGGACTTGGAGAAGGTTTAAGAAAGTAGCTGAAGAAACTGTAGAAAAAGTTTCAGGGCCTCCCTGTGGTGCAGGGTTGTCTTAGCACTATGAAGTGTCTGCAGCCACTGCAGCATCAATTCAATCCCTGGCCAGAGAGGTGACCCACATGGCGCAGCAGATCTCTTCTGTCTTGCCTGTTGCTCCCCTCAGCAGTGTATTTCAATGGATCTGCCTGTTTGGTACCCACTCTGTCTCTGGTGAATCCTTTTACCGCCCCCCCCCCATACTTCTGGCCTACACCCCAGCTCTTGTAATCATAAATAAATACAATAAATCTTAAAAAAAATAAGTTTCATACTAAGATATCGCGTGTTTGGGTTCAGCTAGGATTGAGGTTATGCTAGTTGGGTGACTTGAAAAGATCAAGATATAAGAAAATGCAGATTATTGACAAAGATTATTTATCAAAGAACATAAGGTGCGAAGAATGTACATTTAAGATATGTTGAAAGAATAGGGAGAAGGTAAGGGCATAGTAAACTAGAGGTGGTAATTAAGTCAGAGAGTAGATACAAAGGAGTAGCTGAGTAAACTTGCTGGAATATGAGGTTATGATCTGAAAATAGAATGTTTTAATTAGTGATTTTATTTTTATTCCTTGCCAGTGGTTTATAACACTGTATATGATTTAGAGGAATAGGTTCACACCCATGAGATTTATGTCACCACACACCTATCGCCAAAACATGTTAGTTTCATTGAGGCAACAGTGGTTTACAATATGATATACATTTTGGGGGGTATAGTCACACCTTCAGCTATATATTACAACTCAACACCCGCTACCAAAACACACACAATCCTTTACCATAGTCTATGGGTCTCTCATTTCCCTTTGGGCTTGATTTTTAAAAAAACCTTCACTATGCTGGTAATTATAAGTACTCTGTTACAAAATGAAACTTATTTTATGATCTTGTACACTTTTTATTGTATGTCATCTTCCAAATAGTGTGCACTTTATTGAAAACAACCTAAACAGTTTTCACTTATGGCATTAGAAGTCTTTTGTTTCCTTTCTTGACATGGTTTTTCTTTTTGTTTTATAATTTTCTGTTTGCTTTTGGCATTGTATCTTTAATTTGCTTATTTGTTACTTAATTCTACAATAGATACATCAAGAAATCTGGAATTTAATGAAATACATAGCACGGGCAATGAGCCACCTTTGCTGGTTATGATTGGCTACAGTGATGGAATGCAAGTGTGGAGCATCCCTGTAAGTATGAAAATAGCTAAATCCCCAAGATAGAATACTTGCAGCATGCCAGCTGATGTGAGATCAAGCCATACTTTCCTAAGGCCTCATCCATTTATTTCAAAAGCCGTTGCTAAGAGACTGCTCTGTGGCAACACCATACAAACCCAAGCAATAATGGGCAATGAAGGCTGCTGTGAGTGACTTGTTAGGTGGGTCGGAAATTGTGGGAATCACTTTAAATTGTAGGGCTCATGTTTTGTTATGGCAGCTCTTATCATCTAGACCTTATTATTTGTTTACCCCATTTTACAGAAGAGTAAGTGGGCTTACTGAAGGTAATCTTTTTTTAAATCATTGACCATCTTTTTTTTTTTTTTTTTTTAAAGATTTATTTATTTGTGCATACAGAACTGGGGTACAGGCCAGAGGCTCAGGGGCGGCGAGAGGCTTCACCAGAGACAGAGTGGGGTGCAGAACAGGCAGATCGACGAAGTACACTGCTGAGGGGAGCAGGGGGCGGGTCAGCAGAGGTCTGCCATGCCATGTGGTCACCTCCGGGGCAGGCGGGAATCGAACTCATGCGGAAGCGGCTTTAGATTCTCAGTGCTGTGCTTTAACCCGCTGCGCCACCAGGGAGGGCCCCTCATTGACCATCTTTTAAAAAAAATCAGTGATCTCTATCACAGGGGGCACAATTAAGGAGGTGTAAAGGACAAAGCAGTTTACTGCCATACCTGGACCCCATTTCCCTTACTGCAAAGCAACCAGCATATCTAATTCTTATCTGTCCTTTTTATTTTTCACTTAATATAAGTATTCAGAAAATGTCTTCATTGGCTATCTGTATAATAATTTTATTGCTTGGATGTTTGCTGATTTACTTGTTCCCTCCCTGTTAATGAAAATCTTAAATGTCCTGGGCTTCTTTTTTTGATATTACGCAATGATGTTATACATGTACTTAATCAAAGGTTATTTTATGTCTGTGTATAAATCCCACTTTTGAGAAATATTTTAAATTGCCTAATATTGGTCGCAGTTTGCTTCTTATAGCCTACATATTCCATTTTGGGATGACCTAACTAAAATGTCCTAAAAGAGGGAGAGGGGTGGTAGGATACCATCTCAACAAGGTATGGTAGGGATGTCACACTTGGCTTGTTGAACTTAGATTCCAAGTGTTCGGCATGGTGTGAATATACTGTCTCTCCAGTAACTGGCGGTTGGTCAGTCAGGAGACTTCTTCTGTGAGGTTCAGGAAGCTCAGGACAGATATCATTTTAATTTGTGCCTATAACAAATGAATTCCCCAGACTTGCTTGAATCCCCTTGTGTGTTTGTTTCAGCTAGAACTTTTTTGCTCTTTTGAATACTAAAGTTACTTCTTAGTAGATTTATAAGAAACATGTATTCCCTCAGATTTAATGGCATTCTGGATCTTCTTAAATTCAGACTTTGCTTTTATTGTTTTCCACTATTTTGCTTTTTGTTAATTTTTAAATTATTTATTTGCTTTTAATTTTTTCTTATTTTTTCTGTTTGAGAACAAAGTTTGGCTATAGTGGCATAAGAATTGTTAAGTAACAAGGACATTGGATTTCATAATTCTTTTTATATTTTAAAGAAAAAATCATTCTTTGAGTAATCACTTATGGTCTACTTTTGTCTTCCATTTAATCAAATGGTTACTTCTTTGGTATATTTCTTATTCGGTATTTATGATTTGGGTTTAAACTTTTTTCAAGCTGGTTGCATAGCTGACAGGTTTGTTTTTTTTAAGATTTTTTTTTTTTAATGCTTACAGGCCAGGGTTATGGTGGGTGAGAGGATTCACCAGAGGCAGAGTGGGAATAGAACAGGCAGATGTACTGAAACACATTGCTAAGGGGAGCAGTGGGCAGGTCAGGAGAGGTCTGCTGTGCATGGGTCAGCTCCCTGGCTGGGGTTCGAACTGGGGTTGCAGTGGCTTCTGAGAGCTGCATTGTGCAGAGCTTTAATCCATTGAGCCACCAGGGAGGGCCCTGTTCTTGTTTTTTAAAAAAAGTTTATTTTGCAGAGGTATAGGAATTCTGATGACACATCATGGAATTAGTGTTCTCTTTCTTTTGCCTTTAGGGTTGTGTGGTTGACATTTTTCAAAGCTCTGCATGCTGTTTGTAATTTCAGTATCATACCACAGGCAGGGACAAAGGACTTGCAGTCTGGCAATATTTTTTTGGTTTTTTTTTTCCTTCCTACCAAGAGAAGTCTTTCTAGGATGTGATCAGAAGGGATTTGTGAATGTGACTTCTTCTTGCTCATGGAGGCTATATTAGTGCGCCATTAGTCTGTTTGTTGACAGACTTGAAGGTGAAGAGGAAGCAAGAACTTTAACAAGAAGGCTGAGCTTTGTGTGATGAGGGCTGCTGACTGGACAGAGCACATTCCTTCAGTGGTACTCAGGCTGCCCACTTGTTTCAGTTATAATTAGAGGCATTACTTTGAAGAGATTCAAAGTGAACTTATATTTATCTGTGAGTAATTTAAAGGTCTTCCTCATAGTTTAAATTACTTCTTTCAGAGTAATTTTTATGCCCTTACTACATTTTCAGAGGCTTGAATAGTCTTTTCCTCAAGGAATTTTCAATGACTAGCTGTGTACTGTTCTTGTAGTCCTTTCCGGTCTGATCAAGAATTAGGAGGGGAAATAAGTTTCTTCTATTCCATCGATTCAGCTTTTGCTTTGTTATAGAACTGGGTATATGCATTATCTCATCTGTTGGGTACTGTGAGGTAGAAGTTGCTGCTCCATTCTGTATTTGGTACGTCATACTGCTTGTAGGAAGTGGAATTGGACTTCAGACTCAGTTCTGTCTGACTTTAAATTCAGAACCCATGAGCCAAGAGATTTACTTCATTATTCTCCAGGATAGCAGACATATATATCATGCAAGTAGATGAGCAGTTAAGTTTGAGTTTTCCTTGTGAAAAAGGTATGATGTCCCTTCCATAAGGAAGGGTGATTAATGCTAATGTTCTGGATACACAGGCCCCTTCCACCCATCTTTTAACAATGTCATTGCTGGTTTTTGGCAAGATTCTCTTAAAATCCTTAATTAAAAAACAATCAGGCCCTCCCCGGTGGCGCAGCGGGTTAAAGCACAGCACTGAGAATCTAAAGCCGCTTCCTCATGAGTTCGATTCCCGCCTGCCCCGGAGGTGACCACATGGCGTGGCAGACCTCTCCTGACCCGCCCGCTGCTCCCCTCAGCAGTGTATTTCGTTGATCTGCCTGTTCTGCACTCCACTCTGTCTCTGGTGAATTCTCTCACCCTCCACATCTCTGGCTTGTATCCCAGTTCTGTATGCACAAATAAAATAAAATCTTTAAAAAAAAAACAAAAAACAAAAAAAAACCAATCAAAGTGATTGACATATGTGGCTTAAAAGCCAATTAATTTTTGAGAGTCATCTGAAAAAAAAAACACCAGTTTTCTACTCTTTCTCACTTGTTCAATTCTGTTAGCTATTGGTATTTTACTATTTACTACAGGTATTTAAAAATATACTTTTTTTTTCTTCTCCTAGTCCTACACATAGATTGATTTGGTGCATGAACTTAGTGCTATGAGGACTTAAATGGTGGTCACTTAATACATGTGTCTAGGATAAAGATATGTATGTTAGGTTAGCAAAATAGTTGTGCTTTTTATGGTAATAGAGCTCATAGAGGTTGCAGTATAAAGAAAAGAGTAAGACTATAATAAGGAACTAGAATAACAAGTTAGGATTTTTAGCCTGATACAATGGAAAGAGCAGACAGTAATTCAGAGACACTGAGGTAGAAATGTTCTTTTTTCTATACTTGAAGATTGACTTAGATTTCTTAATATTTTTTTCTTAAAGAACATTGAAATAAATATCTTTATCAACCTGCAATTTAGAGATCAATGAAAAGTAGATATAATGGGCTCTCCCTGGTGGCACAGTGGGTTAAAGCACTGCATTATGAAGCTTTCCGAAGCCACTGGGAACGAGTTCAATTCCCAGCCAGGGAGCTGACACACATGGTGGGGCAGACCTTTCCTGACCCGCCCACTGCTCCCCTCAGCAGTGTATTTCAGTCTATCTGCCTGTTCTGTTCCTACTCTGTCTCTGGTGAATCCTCCCACCCAGCACAGCTCTGGCCTAAACCCTAGTTCTGTAAGCATAAATAAATAAATCTTAAAAAAAAAAAGTAGATATAGTAAGACTCTTGATAGATTTGCCAAATTGCATTCTTGTAATGTCTTACCATTTATACTTACTTGTCCATTTATTAATTCAGTCACTCAGCAAAGATTTGATTGATTGTCTTTTATACCCCAGATCTTGTTCAAGGTGCTAGGATAACAACTATGAGAGAAATGAAACCATTCTTGTGGAATTTCCATTTTAGTTAGGTGGGGGAGAATGAGGAAGATGATAACTAATAAACACATACTGTGCTAGATGATGCTAATTGTTATGGTGGGGTTGATGTTGTGGGTTGCTATAATATAAAGCGTGGTCTGGGAAAGCCTCTCTCAAAGCTTTGAGAGAAGTGGAGGGGTAATCCTGGTAAGGATTTGCGGGAAGGGCATTCAGAGTGTGCAGTCTGGTAGAATTATGTTTGTTATAGTCAAGATCAGGAAGGCAGTTTATCTGGAATTGGGTTGGCAAGGTGGTGTCTTAGAGGTGGTGATGATCTAGGGTTTTGTAGACTATTAGGAGGACTTGAGAATTTTTGAGTATAGAGAAAGTTAAAACAGGTTACAGTGAAGCTACAGATACCTATCACCTAGATTATAGCATTTAAATTTTATTATGCTTGTTTTTTTCTCAGATCTGTGTATCCGTCTTATTAGACAACATTTAAGTGTGAATTGCAAACACTTGACTACTTCCATTTTTTTTTAAAGATTTATTTATTCATACAGAACTGGGGTACAGGTGAGAGATGCGGAGGGTGAGAGGATTCACCAGGAACAGAGTGGGGAGCAGAACAGGCAGATCCACGAAGTACACTGCTGAGGGGAGCAGCGGGCGGGTCAGGAGAGGTCTGTCGCGCCATATGGTCATCTCTGGGGCAGGCAGGAATCGAACTCATGCGGAAGTGGCTTTAGCTTCTCAGTGCTGTGTTTTAACCTGCTGCGCCACCAGGAAGGGCCATTTTTTAAACTTAGTAATTAAAATTTAATAACTTCTAATTCAAGTTCAGCACTTCATTAATTTTTGTTAAGTACAGTTTAAGTACAATTATATGCACAAGTTTTAAGGATACATTTCCTGAACTTTGACAATACAGATAGTTCACCTATCTATATAATGATTATTTCTGTCAAGATACAGATCATGGTTATCCCTTAAGAAACTCCCCTATATCTATTCTCAGTTGATTTGTCCTCCACCTTAGCCAGAAGCAACCACTGCTCCTTTTTGCCTGCTTTGAAGTTCTTGTACTATTCTGTTACACAGTATGGATGCTTTTTGTGTAAGGTTTTTTTGACTCAGCATGTTTGTGAAAGTCATCCATGTTGTTGGATCTTTTTAGTGCTGAATAATATTCCAGAGTATGTACTGTATTGTTTCTTCTTTTAATAATGAATGGCTGGGCTAATTTGTAGCTTGTGCTTATTATGCTGTCATGAGGATTTTTGTAAGTTGTTTTGTAAACATGTTATCTCTCTTAGGCAAATGCCTTCAAGTGGAATTCTGCCTGATAGGGTAGGAATGTGGTTAGTTTTGTAACAGTTCTCTAAATCTCTTTCCAAAGTAAGTGTACTGTTTTACATTTCCCCCAGTGGTCATTAGTTGTTTCTCAGCCTCAGCAAAATTTGGTGTTGCCTGTATTTTTATCCTTAGCTATTCTGATGGGTAATATTTCCTGATTTAATTAGCTTTCCATGATTATGAAATGTTGCATTTTTTAATGTTTTTGTTGCCATTTGTTCATCTTTAGGACTTATCTGTATAATGTTTTTGCTTAGAGTTTTAGAAGCCGTTGGAGGATTTGGCAGAGGTAGACAGTGACGCCTCATGTAAAAACAGGGAAATACAAAAAGCAAATTTCGGTGGAACAGTTTGATTTTAATGTGTAGGCCATGGTGCTGGTATTAATACAAATTGGTAATAATGTGTGGGATGCTTATTACTCTCTGAAACAGAATGAGAGTGAACTTTTACGACCTGACAGCTATTTGCCACTTGCATATCATCCAAACGTGTGTATAGTTCACAGAAGTCTCTCTTTGTGCCAGAATGGAAATAAAAAAAATAAAAAGTTACCATCTCTTTATAATGTGGTTTGACTAACACTATCAATAGGTTGGAGGAGGACTTGTTTATGATAAAGAGTATATGTTAGACAGTGCAGTTATGCATTATTTTATTTAACAGAAATAACTTCTTAGGATTATTGACTTTCATTTTAGTGGTTGTTTGCTTTCATTGGACATGAAATAAGATATAGCAGTTTCAGGGAGGGAATTTTATATATATAATGTATATTATAAATATATAGTGTAACATTGGTTTATAGAACCATAAATTTTGTATTAAAGCTTCACATTTCAATATGTATATGTTTTTCTATACTCAGCACCAAAGTTCTAGTTTCCACTCTCAAATTGACCCCCTCTACTCCTTATTTCTATCCATCACCATCGCATCTGGTGCCCCCATATTTCTGTTAAGTCTGAGAGTTACTTTATTTTGTTAGCTATTTATATCCCACATGTGAGAGATACTATATAGTAATTTTCCTTTATGACTTATTTTATTTAGCAAAATCATCTCAAATTTTATCCATGTTGTTGCAAAAGATAGATTTCATCTTTTTAAATCACTGATGAAGAGATTTTAGGATGGAGAGTTGGATTTTTAGATCTTCCCTGGATAGGGACTCATTCAAATTTTTTGAGTAATAGAGAGAAATTTCAAAATCTGTATTTAATAATTGATCTTAAGCTGGCAGTGGAATGACTAGAA
This sequence comes from Condylura cristata, assembly GCF_000260355.1. Lineage (NCBI taxonomy): Eukaryota > Metazoa > Chordata > Mammalia > Eulipotyphla > Talpidae > Condylura > Condylura cristata. The sequence continues at coordinate 15,054,453 of NW_004567118.1, read as the reverse complement.
AATAAGGAGAAAAGATGATGAAGTTGTTTGGGAGTCAGTTTCAACATTAGCTAAATGTGAGATGTTGAGACCCTGAACTAATTTTGTTGTGATAACTGATAAAGACATTTAGATGAAAGACATATTGTCAAGGTCTTGAACTGGAGTGGGGCTGGCTGGTATATAAGATAACATGGTTACAGAAAAACCAGAATTTGATTGTTAAATTTAGACTTACATCTAATTTTAAATGTTAAATTTAAGTAATAAAATGTTCTTTAAGATTTTCAGTGAATCAGAAACCCAGGATGGTAATTGTAATAGCCTGGTGTATTTTTCATATTTCTATCTATTTAACGACTACTTAATTTTATCATTCTCTTCTGAAGTGCTTAATATTTTCAAAAAGCTTGAAAATGAATTCTTCATCGTACCTAGAAGATGCCACCTGCATTGTGAGGAACAATATATTGAAGGTTCAGAGTTAACTTTTGGGGTGTTTTCTTGGAGCTTTTGACTAAAGTGGTGTGCAAGGATGAGGTTTTGGTCAGCAACAGACTGCAAATGCAATGCTGTTTCCTATAAATAATCTCCGTGCATATTAGGCTGTACTTTCTAGGTTTATGTAAACACAACTTTGCTGTTCATACAAGGACAAAATTGTCTTATGGCATTTAATTCCTCTATTAGCAATACATGACCATATTCAATGTTGTGACACTAGGTGTCGCTAACACATTGAGCTAAGATACTGTGCAGATGTTCTCTTGAAAGGAAATATTTGCCCTAAAGCTTTTAGTGTAGTTTTTACACTAAAAGCATTAGAGAAAACATGCAAAGGCATATTTGAGGTAAATACCAATTAGTTTATTATTTATTAGAAGTTGGGTGCCAATAGACCTTGCCATGTTAAGATTGCTAGCCAGGAAACAATTTTTATGGGTTTCATTTGGGAGCAATCACCAGTTAGTGCTTTGGGAAACTGGCAGCAGAAAAAGTTTGAGTATGGAGCTCAATAAAGAAAAGGCCTTTTTTTTTTTGAGAGTATGGCCTTATTTTTTTGGTCCAGTCTCTTGTAAGAGGAAAACAGAGTAGTGTGGTGGAAGAGCATTGGATGTCACAAAGTGAACAAACCAGAAATGGACAATCCTAAAACAACTTTTGGAACCCACCTGTAATTATTTTTAGATTATTTAATTTTTACTTTATTTCAAATTTTTACTTTAAGTTTATTCTTAGCTGTAATTTTTTCTTACATAATGTTAATTTTTGGACAGTATTTGACTTCTCCCCTAACATGTAGTTTCCATAGCAGTAGTTTCTCACTACTGTTGCACCTGTGATCCATCAGCATATTCCCTTGTGCTTTTCCCTACCCTCCTGGATGCCTCAGATCTGTACTCAGATTCCAAGGCTCGTGTTTTTTCTGATCCTTTGTTGGTTTCTCTATATTCTACATATAAGTGAAACAATTTGATATTTATCTTTTTCTTTCTAATTTATTTCACTTAGCACAACCCCTTTCATCTTCCACAATGTTGCTGCAAGCCACATGATTTTTGATTGCTGAGTGCTATTCCCTGGTATGTTTGTATGACATTTTCTTCATTCATCTTCATTTTCTTCATGGTCCATTCATCTGTTTTGGGACGGTTAGATTGTTTACATATCTTGGCTATTGTAAATAGTGCTGCAGTAAACAGCTGTACAGGTTTCTTTTCCAATTTTTATGTTCTTTGGGTAGCTTCTTAGGAGTGGGATGTCTGGGTCATATGATAGGTCCATTTTTAGTGTTTTGAAGAGCCTCCACACAGACTTCCATTGTGGCTTCACCAGTTTACATGGAAACCGCATGTATTAATCGGAAACTTTTTTTATGAATTATGTTTCTTAAGGTGTCATAGTAGAGAAGTCTTGCCCTTGAACTTTAAGCTTTCTTTATACTTTAATGTGACTTTATGTGACTTTTGTTGATTTGATACAGGTACTCTATGTTGAGTTGGAAATGTATTGTCAATTGGAATCCTTATTTCATATATACTTTTTCCTATGCTAAAAAAGACTATTTTTCTGTTTCTATACTCTATAAAAATATAGCTTGCCTTTCTTGCCAATATCCAGTGTTCTGATTATGTCACCAGAGGTTAGTTTTTCGCATTCTTGAACTAAATTAAAAGTAAACATAGTAGGTAGTAGTTTAGTCTGTGCTCTTTTTGTCTGACTTCTTTTAGCAGTATGACACCGAGGTTCTTTCTGACTACTGTGCATACTTTGTTATTTTTGTCATGTCGATTTTTTTGTGAATAAAATGCATTTTTAAAAGCCCATCTTACAATGAATAGATGTTTTTGATGTTCCCAGTTTTTGAGTTTTAAGAATATTTAATCTGCTTTGAACATTCTTGTATATGTTTCTTGGATAGATATAAGTACTCATTTCTCCTAGAAAGTTGGAGGAGTGGATCTGCTGTCATAGTGTAGGTATATTTTAACATTAGTAGATACTACAAGACCGTTGTTTTGACCAAATGTTTTAGTGCAAGCAATGTATGAAAGTTTTACTTGCTGCACATTTTCATTAGCTCTTAGCATTGTCAGTCTTTCTAATTTTAAGTATTCTGGTGGATATTTCTCAGTTTCTCATTAGAGGGTTTGAAAAATGATTTTTATTTTGTAATATTTCAAACTTCCAGAAAACTTTATAGCTTGTTACCTGTTACCTAGATTTAACAATGATAGATACTTTGCTTTTTTTCTTTCTCAATGTCTTAATTTATGCATATATATATTTTCCTATATTTTTTTTTTTTAAAGATTTATTTATTTGTGCATACAGAACTGGGGTGCAGGCCAGAGGCTCAGGGGTGGTGAGAGGCTTCACCAGAGACAGAGTGGGAACAGAACAGGCAGATCGACGAAGTACATTGCTGAGGGGTGCAACGGGCAAGCCAGGAGAAGTCTGCCACGCCATGTGGTCACCTCCGGGGCAGGTGGGAATTGAACTCATGCGGAAGCGATTTTAGAATCTCAGTGCTGTGCTTTAACCCGCTGCGCCACCAGGGAGGGCCAATTTTTGCATATTTTTATGAACCATATATAAGTTGGTGAAAGAAGGCCTCCTCTTTTCATAAATAATTCAGTATATATTTCCTAAGAAAGAACTTACTATCTTACATAGTTATAGCATTTACTAAAACCAGGACATTCAAATTTTATTATGATACTATTATGTAATACACAGTCCTTTTTCTAATTTCATCATTTGCCCCAATAGTCCTTTATAACCATCCTTACACTTCACTTTTTTAATGATGTCATTTGATAAAAGAAATAGGGTTCGGGGGCCTCCCTAGTGGTGGTGAAAGGGATTAAGTCTCAGCTGTGAAGTTGTTGCCAGCCACTGCAGCAGGAGTTCGATCCCTGGCCAGGGAAGTGACCCACACGGCGCAGCAGACCTCTCTTCACCCGCTCTGTTGCTCGCCTCAGCAGTGTACTTCAGTCAGCCCACCTGCTCTATTCTCCATCCGCTGCACTCTACCTCTCTTCCCACACCTTTGTCCTACACCCCTGCTCTTGTATGTACAAATAAATAAGTCTTTAAAAATAAAAAAGACAAGAAAAGAAAAATATGGTTCAGATTTTAAATGTTTTACTCTGTTGTTAATGCTTTTTGTATTCTTGTTTATTTTAAGGTCATGTAATCATTTGCTTGTGTTTTCTTTTAGAAAATTGTTGTTTTTATCATTAGGTTTATAATCCATTGCAAATTGTTTTGTTTGTGTATGAAGTGCAGCTCAAGATTTTTTTTTAAAGATTTATTTATTCATGTATACAGAACTGGGCTACAGGCCAGAGGTGCAGGGGCAGTGAGAGGACTCACTGGAGACACAGTGGCCAGCAGAACAGACAGATTGACAAAGTAGACTGCTTAGGGGAGCAGCAGGTGAGACAGGAAAAGTCTGCCATGCCATGTGGGTCACCTCCCTGGCTGGGAATCGAGCTTATGCCGCTGTGGCCTTGGACACAGCATCATAGTACTGTGCATCAACTCATTGTGTCACCATGAGGGCCTGCGGGTCAAGATTTTTAAATTCAAGAAAAAGATTATCTTCTTGAGTTATACTACTATTTCTTGGAAGGACTGTTACTTCCCCTACTTAATTGCAATAATACTATGTATCTGTGTATAATTTTTGTTCTCTCTCTCTCTCTCTCTCTTTTTTGGTTTGGTACTTTATTTATTTATTTATTGATTTTTAAAACCTTTTACTTTGAAGAATCAGGGGCTCTTGGAAATTACTTAGTGTTTTGTGCACCCTCCATCAGCTTCTGCCAAAGGTGACATGTTATATAAACTAGTATAATATTAGCATACTGTCATTATTACCTTTTCGACTGCATGATTCTCTTACGCGGTGGGTGGTGGTGGGGCTGTCCTGTATATTGTGTGAAGTCACATTTATGACCTCTAATAGATGCCTGAAGCAGAGTCCCCCCACCCCCATAAAGATTGTGATAATTATAAATGTCCCCAGGAATTAAGAACTTCATACATTTTCTGTCTTTCCTCTATAATTCTTTAGAGTCATTGCCAGGTGTTAGAAGATGTAAATGTAACAAAGATCCGAGCACTGCCTTGAAGAGGTTATATTCAAGAGGTGGGAGATATCGCTATGTGATTGCAGTCAGTGTTGGTATTTCCCAAATGGGAGTGATTTTTGCCCTCATGGAGAAATTTGGCTATGTTTGCAAACATATTTTATGTCTGCATTTTTTATGATTGGGAGTTGCTGCTGGCCTATTCAATAAAACATATCCTGCTAAACATCCAGTGGTGTACAGGACAGCACCTCAAAACAAAGAATAGTCTAGTCCAAGATGTCAGTAGTGCTGCGGTCAAGAAACTCTTGACCTCAGAGATGGTGGTATTGGATGTGTAAGTTAAGCACTACTGACCACTACATGGTTATGAGACATCTGGAGGAATTTTGACCTGTGTGCTGCTCAAGGAAGTTTGATAATGATTATAATAATAACATGACCATTCGAATAAGCACAGTATAACACATTCTTTTAGATCCATTGCTAATTATTGGCTATTAATATACCTGTTTTAATTACTTGGTGTCAGTCTCCTGTTACAGATAAGGAAAATTAAAACTCATTTAACTAGCTCAGCATCTTCAGTACCTTTAAAAGAAATAGGCTTTATTTTTTTAGAACAGTTTTTTTAGGTTCATAACAGTTGAACAGAAAGTACAGAATGTTCCTGCCTCCACAAATACAGAACATCCATCATCAACATTATGTATCAGAGCACTGGATTCTATAGATTTGCCACAATAGGTAAACTTACATTGAGCTGTGTCACCTGAAAGCTTATTTCATCCACTTCTATTTCTGTGGGTTTTGACAAATGTTAAATGACCTGTATCCACTATGATAGTATCACTGTCTTTTATAAATCCCCTGTGTTTTGCTGCTTCACAGCTCAAAAATCTTTGTAGTTTTGCCTTCCCTGAATGGTATAGTTGGAATCATGCTGTATGTAGCTATTTCAGATTGGCTTCTTTAACTTAGTGATAAGCATTTAGGTTGCCCCCATGTCTTTTCATGGCTTAATAGTGCGTTTCTTTTACTGCCGAAAAATATTCCATTATTTCCTTGCATTGTGTATGGTATTATAATGGATATATGTTTAAAAATTAAGATACACATTTCTTAAATGCACAGATCTGAAGGCTGTACTTTGATGATTTTTCCCTGTGTTTGAGTACATGTATCATATAATGGAGGCATAGTATATGTCATTTTTATGTTTTTTTGGGGGGGTTCAGTATATATATTTTTTAGATTCACCTGTGTTATTGCATGTCGCAGTAGTTTGTATCCTTTGTTTTTATTACAGTTTTTTATTACACTGATTGGCTATATCACAGTTTGATTAGCTATTCTCCTAGATGTGCATTTGTGTTTCTGATTTGTAAAAATTCTATGGGGATACCTTTATAAGATGTACTCTGTTTTTGAGAGTGGAATTGCTGTGTTTTAGGGTAGTTGTATTTTTAACTTTATTAGAAATTGCCTACTATTTATGTAAGAGCTTGTACTATTACAGATTATGTACTTCCACCCCCAGTATTTGTGCATTCCAGTTGTTCCACTTCCAGTTACCATTGGTGCTCAGTTGGTTATATTTTATCAGCTTGTCAGCCCTGGTAAGTTAGTATGATACCTATTTTCCAGAAGAAAGACCTTAGATTTCTACTCAATTTGATAAGTTTCTCCTTTTTTTAATTTTTAAAATTTTTTAAAAGATTTATTTATTTGTGCATACAGAACTGGAGTACAGGCCAGAGGCTCAGAGGCTTCACCAGAGACAGAGTGGGGAACAGAACAGGCAGATCGATGAAATACACTGCTGAGGGGAGCAGCGGGTGGGTCAGGAGAGGTCTGCCACACCATGTGGTCACCTCTGGGGCAGGCGGGGATCGAACTCATGCTGAAGCGGCTTTAGATTCTCAGTGCTGTGCTTTAACTCGCTGCGCCACCAGGGAGGGCCAGTTTCTCCTTTTTAATATATCTGTTGCAAAAGTGTCTTCAATCAATGGATTATATCAGGATTGCTTTATAATACCAGCAAGATATGACACATTCTTTGGGAAGTGGAAAAAGGCTATAAACCAAGATTGGCTTATCTGTAGTGCTCTTTTCTCTCTTTCTCTTTTCACTTGGACATGTATTCAGCACAAAAGAGCAAGTTAAAGGGGATCCAGTTTTGTGTGTGAGTGATTATGAAGTGTTTATGACAGCTGCTAGGCTGACACTCTCTGTAATGGTGTTGCATTGACTTCTGAACACCTTCCAGTCTGCCTGCAGGCGTTTGTGTCTGTGTAGTCTGAGTGGTTTTACATTAACATCTACCCTGGGTAAGATCTTTTGACTACAGAAGTGTTACTTGCAAATGGAAGATACCATTAGGGCTGCATCAAAGCCCTGGAATGGTATTTGGATTGGTGGTGCTGAAGTAATGGCTGGGGTTTTGAAGTGTAATGTCTAAATCTGTGTTGCATAACGGGAGGAACATGTAAGTTTAAACTGATTTTCTTTGATCTTCCTTTCAAAAATCAGGCTGGGGGGAAAGGTTAAAGTCGCCTTAAAATACTCCTCTCTTTGTGTGCAAAAATTTGGAAGTATGAAAATATGATTACAAGTTCCATTCATTATTTGTGTTCTGTGGTTTTCATATTGTTCTTGAAACTCACTTCCTTCTTGCCTCAAGTTTTGTATTTTGAATTTAGTGTCAAGACCAAAATACAGACTGGGTTGCAGTCTGCTTTATGTGGTTAGCAAATATCTGTTCTATAAGTTGTTAGTCCTTACAAATATGCGTTTTAGGTGGTTTTGTGGTTTGCTTTTTTTTCTTGATGGCTTACAGAAAAGCTACAGAGATACTGACACTCTGACATTAACTGAATCATTTGTGGTTAGGTAAGCAAAAATAAAACAAAAAACTTGTTCCCTTCTTTCTCAGAAAGCTCGTTCTTGGAGCTTTCAGATGAACTACTTTTTTTTGCTGTTAGGAATACTTTCTTAAAACTGTGCTATCTTAACTGGTTGATCATTGGGGAAATGCTTTTACATATAAAACAAACTACTGGTAGTGGTTTGTTAGAGAAAACTCTGTTCTTTTTACAGATTTATTTTATTTATAAATGCATACAAGAGCTGGGGTGTAGGCCAGAGGGGTGTGAGTGTGTGTGTGGAGGGTGGGGAGGGATTCACTAGAGACAGAGTGGGGAGCAGAACACGCAGATTGACTGAAATATACTGCTGAAGGGTGCAGTGGGCAAGAAAGGAGAGGCTTGCTACACCATGTCAGCTTCCTGGCTGGGGATTGAATTCCTGCTGCAGTGGCTGACAGTACCTTCATAGTCCTGAGATTTAACCCCTTGTGCCACCAGGCAGGCCCTTTAAAACTGTTTTAACTACAGCATATTAGTAGTAGATTCTAATACCTCTTTGGTATGGTCATATTTGGGGCTATGTTTTCTTTATTTTCTTATGTCTGAACTGTAAACAGGGTGATACTAGAGAAAGTTTTTATTAGAAATTGTTTTCTGGTCGTCATGGCCACTTGTAGCTAGGTAAGGTTCTTTTGATGATTAAATATTTTCTATTACTCCTTAATTAAAAAATTGGTTACTTTTTAATTTAATTAAACCGGTGATGGCAGTCTTCTTTTTAGGGACATCATCAGTTCAGTGGATTGTCTGTATGATTAGTCCATGTGAAACAATTAGCAAAATTATATATTTGGATATTTAGGTGTATTAAGTGAGGTCCTTTTGTTACTTTAGGAGATGATTTCCTGAGTATAGACATTATTACTTCTTCATTCCACCAACTCCTATGTTTTTACCTTGTTTCCAAATTTTTGTTGGGGATAAATCAGGGCAAATTAAATTTATCTGTGTAATTTCCACTTTTCCCATATATACATGTCCATGCATGTATACAGTTTTAGGTTTTCATAAAAGTTGAATAGAGGCCCTCCCTGGTGGCAAAGCAGGTTAAAGCACAGCACAAAGAAGCTTAAGCTACTTCCACATGAGTTCAATCCCCGCCTGCCCTGGAGGAG
>NW_004567118.1:15012152-15045534 GCF_000260355.1 Condylura cristata | reverse complement strand
AAAAAAAAAAGTTGAATAGAAAGTACAGAGAATTCCCTCTCCCTCTATTTCCTCTTTTTGTTTATTATTAACATCTTGCCTTAGTGTGGTATATTTGTTAATGTACTAATATTAATGCATTTGCTAAGTAACACCCACAGTTTGCTTCCTTCTTAATTAAATTGGTGTTCTAGTCCATTTCAGAGGTGTCTCTGTGTGTAGAACACATGAAATATTAGAAAAGATTGGTAACTCAAGTTTTTACATCGCAGTTGATAAAGAAAATGTGTTGCAGATAAAAACATTATAGAAACACATAAAAGTTGGAACGATTGGGTGTCTTCCTGTTGGTGCAGTGGTAGGAAGCTATCTATAGCCACAGCAGTGGAGTTCAAACCCTGGGCCAGGGACATAACCCACCTCTCCTGTCTCGCCCACTGCACCCTGCAGCAGTGTATATCAGTAGAACTGCCTGTTCTGCTCTCCATTCTGTCTCTGGTGAATTCTCTTATTTCCCACCTTGCTGGCCTATCTTTAAAGAATAAAGTTGAAATGATTAGTGGGCTATTTGTCAGAGAAGATGGAGACTGACTTGATCTTAAGTGGGGCTGTGAAATTAGTGTGATTAAAAACTGCTGTACCATTAATAATAAAGCATAGGAAGTACCTTAGTATACCGGGGATACGAGAGGGTAATGAGGTTCAAGAAATGAGTTGTACCAAAATGTATTTTGTGATGTGTCTAGGCATTAAATATTAATAACATGTTTTAAGAAAAGTGTGACAAAGGAAAATTATACTAAATACCATTAAAGTTGAGTGATGAGGCCAATATAAACTTAGTCATTTAATTATTTCATTTAACAAGCATCTTATTGGTTTAACTATCTTTGAGTGCCAACTTTGTGTTCCATGGTTAAATACACAATTTAATCATCACAGCTGCCTTGCTAGATAGATATGTCAACACCCTTATTTTAAAGCCAAACTCAGATTTAGCCAATTTGTTGAGCTAATAAACACAAGTGTAATTTATTTTTACTAAAATATACTGTTAGAATCATTGATGTTGTTGATGTGTGGTATTTGTAACTGATGATCTGGCATGTTGTACATACTTGACATTGTTGCCATGGGCCATGGTTTTAAAAAAAGAATAAAACTTCCAGACTTCCAAATCTGTTGGAATTTGTTGGCTGTTTTTACCCCCTCAGCTTCCCAGGTAGAACCAATAGCCTCCACTTATATGTGGAACTGTGAGGAAAAATATTTTTTACTGAAAGCCAGGATGTCCTTGAGATACTCATTTTCTATTGTCTTTCACATATGGTAGGTTAGTCTTTTAATTTATATTTCTAGCCAAGAAATCTCTCTCTCTCTATGTATATATACATATATTCGTACACACACACGCACATATATAGATAGATACACACATACACACACACATATATGTATTAGCCATTTTCAAAAATGGGCAAATTTACACCTTAACTTCTTTTTATTTTAAAGGATATCATGTTTATGGCCCATACATTCTACCTTAGTTGATTTTTCATCACTGGATTTAGAATTAAGATAAGACTTTGATAAAATGCAAAAATTCTTCATTTTCCCAGAGCTATTGAAGTGAGTTCTCAAGCCTCGTTTACATTCTGTATTATTTATCTTATACTTCTGGAAGTTAAGAGTCCTTTGGGACAAAAGTCTTACATTATTTGCTCTGGTAGAGGACTATTATCATAATTATTTATATGTTTAGCTTGAGGAAGCATTACCTTTCCAAGAGGAGACTGACTTGTGTCTTTCATTTAATGTGCCTAATAGATTTAAATTCATAATCTCTTCATATAATCAGGTAACTGTGCCTGGCAACAAAATTTAAAAGTCATTCATAAAATAGTATAAATAAATTCCAAGAAGCATATGAAAAAGATGTCCAGTCAAGAATAAAATGCCAGTTTAAACTCCAGTGAGATCTCAATGACCACCCATCAGGATGCTGAATTCTAATATTGGTGTGGTGTGGGGTGAGTGGGACTGTCATACTTACATTGTTGGTAGAAGTTTAAATTGGTACAGATGCTGTTCAAAATCATTTTGTCAAGTTCTACAAAATATGCACATAGGCCTATTCTCATTTCCTAATTCTAAGCAATTCCAATAGTAGCTATATATATCCCAAATAATGTATATGTATGTTCATTAACCAGCATGTATGAGAATATTCATATTGGTATCCTTTATGACATTAAAAAATGGCAAAATCATGGCATTCATAGAATTAAAAGGCGGACAGGTGTCATAGATAGAACTGTTTAATGAGATTTGGCAATCAATCAAATAAAAATCTGAAAAACAGACATAGGAATACAATGAGGGATCCTGAAATGAATTAAAGATGCAGATCTGGTCACTGTCCTATTGGGACTAAGATATACTTCTTGGAATTATCTTTTTAAAGAGTAGAACTCAACTAACTCAGAGAAAATTCATTTACATTTCCATGGACAAAATTCATAGCATTACTGTATTCCTATCAGTTTTCTTAACTTGAAGGATTATAATATAGCCCAAGTGTAATGCCAAGGGACAACTACATAACTCTGATAATCCACTGAAAGAACACACATAGTAATCTTTTCCTGTTTGAAAGTTTTCCACATTTTCCCCTGACACCTTAAGAACCCCATACTATTGATAAAACAGCCCACAAGTTCATCAAGAGTAGAAAGGGTAAATTGTAGTATTTCCATATAATAGAATGTTATAGCAACAGGAATAAAAAACTATAGTCCAATGCAATGACATGAATGAATTTCATAACCATGTAATATGTGAAAGAAGCTAGTTATAAAAGAATACAATGAATGATTTCATTTACCTAAAATTGAACAACTGAAACTTATGTAAAGCATTGGAAATCAGGAAATTGATTATGGTCATTCTTAAATTGGGTTTATGTAGGGATGATCTGAGTATCCCTTCTGTTCCATTTTTTGATGTGTGTTGGTAAAGAGTGTATTAACATTGAAAACTCATTAAACTTTACATTTATGGATGGTTTATCTACTTATATCTATTCTTTGTTATATTTTGATAAAATTTGCTAAGAAGAATCAATGGAAGACCACATTCGTCCTCTTTTCCAGTGTCAAATTCAGGGTGTAAGGGCGCGCTCTTGTCCAAATTGTCACTGTAGAACATTATTATCCTTGTCGTTGGTATTTGATTGTTTTTTTCTCTTTTTGTAGTTAGATGCCTTTGAAAAATCACCAGAATTTCAGAAACAAGTTTGGTTCTGAAGGCTAGACGTCCTTCATTTGCTTTTATAGAACTCTTTCAGAGTTCTAACAGAGCACTCTAACAGAGCACTCCCACAGCTTTCGTATAGACTTTTCTCTGTGTTGTGTGTGTTATTGTCTCGGTGTTATAATTTCCTTTTGCCTTAGATTGAGTTGTGAGATTCTAAACTTGTACTCTGTACCCCACCTCATCCCCCCTCCACCATTTTGGGTTTGGTATTTAATTTGCATATTTTCACCATGTGAAAGCTATTTTCTATGGTTGGAAAAGATTTTTTTTCTACAGTGTGAACAAATCATTCTTTGTTCTCCATATTGTGCCTGCAAACTGGTACGTCCGGTTTATGCTCCAAACAACAAAAGTCTGTCATCAGAAATTAAAATGCCAGTAAGAACAAAGCAGAGACCCAGGAGGAGCTATTGGAGAAGTTTCCTCCTCTCCCCAAGTTATTGCAGTTGCCAGGAAGTTGAAACATTGCTTGGTACACCCCTTCTTTGTCGTTCTATTCTTGTAATTTTGTTGGTTTGAAAGTGAATTTACAATCTTGGTAATTCTTTTCAGATTCTGTAAAATCCTCATCACAGATTTTCTGCAATTTTCAGTGATCTTTTCTTAAGAAATGTAAAAATCACTTTGAAACAACCTAATCAGTTTAGACACTCCTTTGAGAACAGTATTGCCAGTGAACTTAGTGAGTGTAAAATCATTAGAGACAATCAGAAATGCTAAAGCAAAGCCTCTAAGGACATAACCTGTTTTCTTGGGATCCTTTCTAAAATGTACACATTTTATCTGTACCCTACATTAGCATAGTTTCTATTATGAGATTGTATTCCTGTGTAGAATTGACCTGTACTATTTGGAGAGTTCTGACTTCTGGGGAGTTTGACACATGGGAGTCACTTAAGATGCTTTAGACTTGTTTTTTTAGCAGTCTTGATTTTAACCTACTCTTAAATATCCATAAATAGGTATAAAATACCTACACCACTGCACCCCCCACCCCGCCCCCACACCCCCATCTCCCTGGCCTTTTCATGTTATAAACAAAGACTATAGGCTCTGAACCTAGAGGTAATGAAGGATGGGTATCAAATGTGCGGATGTATTATGTAGCTAGTCCCAATGTTTTTTCTAATTTGTTTCTGTACATATAAAGAGGGGAATTTAAAATAGAAGCTTTTAGGGTATAATGAGGCATTTAGGATTATTTTTAATAATATGTTAATTTTTACATCATTTTGTGCATTTTTTTCATCTCAGTTGTAATCCCCGGGGGGTTCCTATCACCAAATCACCTGTGTTCCATCACCATAGTCCAGTGCATTTCCCTTCCCCCACCGTTTTTGATCCTATTCCCCACTCCACCCTTGTAAAATGTCTCTGGTATATAGCTGTTCATTATTATTATTATTTTCTCTCCTGGTCCATTATACTCCTACTATGAGTGAAACCATCCGGTATTTTTCCTTTTCTTTCTGGTTTATTTCACTAAGCTTGATCTTCTCCAGCTCCATCCATGTTGCTGCAAAAGTCCTGTTTTTTTTTTTTTGGTTGCTGAGTAATATTCCATTGTGTATGTACCACATCTTTTTAATCTAACGATTCACTTTTGGACATTTGGGTTGGTTTCATGTCTTTCCAATTGTAAATAAGGCAGCAATAAACATGGGGGTACAGGTGTCTTTTTGAATCAGTGTTTTTGTGTCTTTTGGATAGATACCTCATTTAGAATTGTCTTTAAAGCATTATGCTGAAAAGCATGGGCTTCATTGGTGTTAAAGTGCAGCACTATGGAGCAATCTATAGCCACTGCAGCAGGAGATCCATCTCCAGAGAGCTGCTCACATGGCACAGCAGACTTCTCCTGTCTTGCCTGCTGTCACCCTCAGCAGTGTATTTCAGTCATTCTGTCTGTTTTGCTCCTCACTCTGTCTCTGCCGAATCCTTTCACACACATACACTGCCCTCCTCTCCCCTAGGCTCCTTCTCCTGCCCCATAGCACCTCTGGTTCTTGTGTGTATGAGTAAATAAATTTTTAAAAAGAGCATGGTGTGTTCAGATTTCAAAATCGGTTTTTCTGTGTCAAATTTAGCTTTTGTGTATTGAATACAGTGATAACAAATGTTTTTCATATTGTGAGTACGCCAACAGGTTTGTTTTACTCACTCTTATTTAGTATAATTTAATATAGCGGGTTAGTTAAATGTGGTTAAAAGGTTTTATTGATAGAATCAAAAACTAAGTTGTATATCCATGAATATGGAAATAATAGTACAGAGCAATAGATCTTGTGGTAGAGTATTATGAGTTGTTACAGGTATAAACCCATGTTTGTTATATTTGAATAAACGTTCATTTCTTAGAGTGAGAAGTGTTTTTCATTACTTTGCATTATAATTTCAATGCAAGTTCTACAGTATTTTTGTAATTTGTTTTTCATTTCAGTGTTAATGGTAGCAGTATACATGTTGAATATTATTTATCTATTCTCCAACAAATTATTTTCAAAATTAAATAATTGGCAGTTTTGATGGAGAAAACTTACATGTGAAATATAATGGGATTACAGTCATGATTTACCCTTTAGTGTAAGTGTGGTTAAAAAAAAGATACTGTGGCCCTCCCTGGTGGCGCAGTGGGTTAAAGCACAGCACTGAGAATCTAAAGCCGCTTCCGCATGAGTTCGATTCCCGCCTGCCCCGGAGGTGACCACATGGCGTGGCAGACCTCTCCTGACCCGCCTGCTGCTCCCCTCAGCAGTGTACTTCGTCAATCTGCCTGTTCTGTTCCCCACTCTGTCTCCGGTGAAGCCTCTTGCCACCCCTGAGCCTCTGGCCTGTACCCCAGTTCTGTATGCACAAATAAATAAATCTTTAAAAAAAAAAAAAGATATTGTAATTTTTGAATTTTAGAGAATGTGTTGGATAGGAAGTTGAACAAATGGCCATTTAAAACTTTTTCTAAATTTAAAGTTCTGTTCCATAATAAAATGTGGACTTGAGGTATATACTACACTGGTCATGGTTTTAATTTAGAAAATTAGTATTTGCAAAGGAATTTGTAGAAAGACATATTCTTATTATTCCCTGGACTGAGTTTTAGCTTTTGTGTTTTTAATTGGTGATAGGTGGTGCTCTTGTTGCATAAATAGTGGGGAAGACCCAACATTCCTCTCATCTTCTGTATCCCAAGGGACTTGCTGCTATAGACAGAAACTTCTGCATCATACACTGAGCTGCATGTAGTAATTTTTATAGGCACAATGAATATGATGGCTTTTTAAAGCATTGTTGTAATAAAACATTTATAACTAATATTTACAGTTCATTGCTTTTAAATTCAGAAGAGAAGCTGTAGATCTAAAAAAAGTGGTTAATCTAAATGGTAGCTTTGCTTTGCATATTTGTAGTTTGGTATTGGAAGATTCAGAGGCCTTATTATAATTAATTATATGTATTGTCAATATTTTTAACTTGTTTCACAGGCCTATTAAAAAATACCATCAACATGTTTCCTCTGTTGAATGTTGGTCATTATTACCTATATTATAATTTCTTGGGTATTTAGAATTTTATGTTTGCCATTTTCCCTATGAGACATTACATATTTCATCAAGCACTTAGAAATTATAAAAATATATTGAGAACTACATTACCACTTAGAGTAGTCTAAAAAGCCATTTTTTCTTTTTTAAGCTTATTCTAATTTAGTCTGTTCATTACTTGTATTAGCAGCAAATTGTTCTTTGAGCAAACTGTTCTGAAGTTGTTTTCACACACGACACATTTAGCATACCATTAAGGACTTTTAGATTAATAGAATGCTGTGCTGTTTATATCAGAGGGATATATCTGATATGACTCAAAATGAATGGGTAGCTATTGATTATTGTTTGATTAGTATTGTTACTAAAAATGATATGATTTATGATGCTTTTTAGTAACACTTTTCTTTTTACTCACAAACTATTGAAATTATTTGAGTTACTTTCAGCAGCTTTACCATCTCACTTTATAAATTCAAAGAATCTAGTTTTCAGGAGGTGGAGGAAAATGAGCTATTACTCAAAGGGTACAAAATTGTTTTACAGGATAAATAAGTCTAGGGATACAGTGTTCAGGACTACTATGATTAATAGTATTGTATTGAAATTACTGAAAAAATTCTAAGTAGACTTCAGGTGCCTTTGTAACAAAAAAAAAGGTAATCGAGAAGATGTGTTAACTTGTTGATTGTAGTAATCATCTTGATATGTGTATGTTTATCAAATTATGTTTTACAAATTCAGTATATGTAAAATTTGTTAAAAAATATTTTTAAAAGATAAAAAAAGTTTATAAAGGTTAAGTGACTTATTCAAGATGGTTAACAGCTTGTTAGTTGTTTGGTTCTTGAATCAAAACTGGTATCTAGTTCATTTACATTCCACTTCCATGTTCTATGCAGTATTCCCCCCCAACACCCCCTCCTCCTACTTACAACATATTAATGAAAGTTACTGCAACAGTTAAATTTTTCAGGGTTCTAGAAATATTTGCTCTCTTCTTAAATGGAATACTGAATATTAATTAAAAAATCATAATTATGCTCTGAAATGCAAGACAGTTTTGCAAGAACTGAGCAGACTTGTACAGATTTCCAGAGTAGACCATTTATTTACTTTTCTATTCATATTAAGTATATGTTTAGAATTTTCTGAAGCTATTTATAAGTTAAGTTTTAATATACTTTATGTGTGTGATCAATAAATATGTGTTTGTGTATATTTCCCATATTATATTTGAGACCAAAAATTATGATGAAACTTAGATCTTGTCTTCATATATTAATAGTCTGTCTTGCATTTTCATTTGCTGATCTATTTTTTTCTGTTTTTACAGATCAGTGGGGAAGCACAAGAGCTGTTTTCTGTTCGACATGGCCCTGTTCGAGCAGCTAGAATCTTACCTGCCCCGCAGTTTGGTGAGTGTAGCCTTTAAGAAGAAACAAATCATTCAGAAAGAGACTCTGTTTTATTGGTCTCCGACTACAGACAGCAAGAATGATAACTAAAGTCCGTTTTCTTCCAAGTGTTCTTGTCCTTCCCCTCCTCCCTTCAAGATAAACTTTTATTCTGTCAGTTGAGATGGAAATAGGTAATCTTAACCAATTCAATATGGTCATTCACTTTCTACTGTGGTTTTGATTTATCTTCATTCTCTTTGATCTTGATTTAGCCTCTGACTTTGCTGGATCTTTCTTGAAGCCCTCTTCTCTCTTGGTTTTCATGGCATCATTCTTCCCAGATACCTTCCTTGTTGACTGTGCTGCTTTTGTTATGTTTCTGGCTTAGTTTTCTGCTGTGGGCACTCCCCAAGTCTATGTTGTTTTCTTGTCTTTGCGCCTGTCAGTTAAGCTTACTGACTTGGAGAGCTTGGTTTTCGCCACTATCTTGATGGCACATAATTCTGTTGCCTGTATTTCAAGCTCTGTAAAAAGTATACTTTAAGGCTTTTGACATTGGAATTTTGCTTTCATAATGAATATCTTAATTTTGAATTTAAACATTGTCTTAAGTTTTAGATCTTTCAAAATATCCAATAATGTTGAAATTAAAACCTGCTATTTGGATACCTAAATACCTGACTTTTTAATATCTGAGCTTTTATCTAAAGATTGTATATTTTCATTAAGTTGTCTGTATTCACTCAATAATGTTTTTGCATATACACTAAAAGTGCAATTATATTGGTCTTGCTTACATATTTTAAAGTCTTAAAATTCCTTTGAAGAGAAATTATGAAAATATTTTAATTTTATTATATTTTTAAAGTTTGTCCAGAAGTTGGGAAATTTTTTTTTTTGCAACATTCTTTTTAAAGCTTAATTTTTAAATTGGTGAGTGACATTTATTTAAATCTCCCATTTGCATTACATACATATATCCTAAATAATTTTAAGGATTAATTTAGTGTTTAATTTGCTTAATTGAAATGGGAAGGGTGGAGATAGCACTATCATGCAGTCACATTGGAATTTTTCTTCTTGTTATTTAACAATGGCATATACAGATTTCAGCTCTGGCTCCCCGTTTCTCCCTTGTACTTTTCTCTCGGTATGTTTTCTTTTGCATATGTGTTTTAGAGAAATCATTTTATAAAGAAGGTTGTAGAACAGCTTCTATGTATTTGGAATGGCCAACTTTCTTCAGATGGTTAAAATCAAGAAGAACTTCATTACTGAGGGATTTTGCTAAGTATTTGTTCCTTTCCTGTATAATTCAGAAAGGCGGATTTTCATTCCATCATTTCATTTATTAACGTTCAACTTTTACTTTGGGCAGAAATACTCCAGGAGAGACTAAAGCTATAAAAATTAATATTGCCATAGAAAGTACATTATTTTTGTGTTCATTATAACATACTTATTTTAAGAACTACATTAGGTTTAAAATATAATTTACATAGCAAAATGTTCTCACTTGAAAACAATTATGTGTCTTGTTTTCATTGTATTTGATCATTTTTCTGGATTTGTTTTCATCAAAGTCACACATGCATCTGGCCACACAAAATTTTAATTGTAAAACAGATCATTTTACTTTGCGTATTCATTGTGGTGGAGTAAACCCTTTAGTAGCTCTTTGAAAAAGATGTCTGTAGAATGTGTTTGTTTGAAGGTGTCTGCTTTCTTTCTTTTTAAGATTTATTTTATTTACTTAATGCGTAGGAGAGCTGAGGTGTAGGCTAGAGGTGTGGAGGAGAGGGTGGTGAGAGGATTTACCAGAGACAGTGGGGAGCAGAACAGGTGTACTGAATGAAATACACTGCCGAGAGGAGCAGCGGGCGAGACAGGAGAGGTCTGCTGCACATTGTGGGTCAGCTCCCTGGCTGGGGATTGAACAAGTGATACACAGTTGCTGCTCATTTTTTTTTGCTTTTTAGTCTTTGTTTTTGATTGTTAATTTAGCTGGGTAACCAATACTCATTAAATAATGTTACTTAAGAATTTTGAAGCTGTTAGTATAATGTTACAGTTGAAGAATCTGAAGCCTTTGATACCTTTTTCTTTGAATATGCTTTTTCTCTCCTCAGAAACTATGAGGAAGTTGACTTGTTCTATTTATCGTTGAATATAGATCCTAGTCAGTACAATGAGGTGAGAAAAATAAAGGTAATATATAAAAATTACAAAGTAATATTCAGACTGTTAGAATTAGTAAGTAAATTTAACCGAGGGGTTGCATACTAAGTCTATTAGGTCTTTTATTAACTGTTTTCTTCTGGATTATTTTGGATTATCTGTAAATGGTGTCTCTCATCTTCTGTTCCTTCACCTCAACAATACTCCTTTTTGATTGTTGTACTGAACTTTTTTCATTTCCTCAAGTGATCCTTTATTTTCCTGTCAATCCCATTCTTTTAGTTTATTTTTCTCCTTTTAGTGTACTATCCTTCTAACCCTTCCCACTCCCACAGGACTTAAATTTTTTGTAAACTTTAATTACTTGTTTGCCCCTTACTAAATTTGTAGACTGTTTTCATATCTTTAGTCCCTTACTGAGTGCTATTCAAGGTGTTGATTACTGTTTGTAGGTTGATCCTACATGGTGTAATCTCATGAAAATTACAACCTATAAGAAAGCAAAAATGCTTTCATTTGTTGTAAAAATCTGAAGGGTTTGGATCTCTCTTAGCGCGTAGAAAGCGATCATTGTATTGACATTTACCATGTCAATATAGTTCTTGTGTTCATACTTCTTCATGGTCATTATCAATAACTGCTTACTTTACATGTGAAACTAGACCTGCTTTAACATTGTTTAAATACAATGTTCTTTCTAGAAAGAAAAGAATGAATTAAGAAGCTTTGCCTATCTGATGAAGAAAAGTGCACTTAATTTATAAATTTTTGCTCTTTGAGTACAAGGGAGAATAGAAAATCGTAATGCTTGTGACATTTTCCTTTAAAATATGCTTGCTTATTGGGAGAAATTATGCTAAATGAAATCAGGCAGAAGGATAAAGATAAATACCGAAAGATGTTACTTATATGTGGAAAATAAGGGAACTAAACAGTGGGTCAAAGACAAACTTTGAAAGCAACCTTAGAAAAGTGGCCATAGATTTGAGCCACAGAATGGGGAAGGGGGAGGGGAAGTGTGAAGCTGGGGTTAGGAGTGTGAGATCTCAAAGGACTGTGATGGTGGTCTATGGGTGCTTTGGTAGTGGGAGTGGTCAGGTGACTAAAATTGATAGGGGGGGATTCTACTCTAAAAATGTTGTAAAATAATGGCACTTCAATTAAAGAAAAACAACAAAACAAACTGTGACAGTCATGCTATAAAAATTTCTAAACAAATTATTAACCGATGAATTTTGTTATGTATAAAAATGGTATCATGAACAAGCGAGTAAGTTATTTCAAAAACAAGTGTGTTGTTGGCTTAACATTTGAAAATAAAGTAGTGGAATATTCCTTATTTAATAGCTGAAGGAGAAAATCACATTACCAGCAGTAAAATATGTGGTAAGAAGACTAATGATAAAACAGAATATGAAGATACACAATTTAGAAGCTCACTTATTTGATTTCATAGCAAGACTCTACAAAAAACCTGCAACAGAAGTAGGCACTTTGAGAAAAATCTTTGCTGTAAAATCTGTTGCCCAGCTATAGGGGAAAGGAGGGATGAAGATGCAATGTCATCAGGTATAGGGCTTCTTTATAGAGTAATGAAAATTGTTTGGAATAAAATAGTGGTGATTGCACAAAATAATAAAAAGCCACTAAAATGTGTACTTTAAAAGATGCATGTTAGGGCAGTCAGTTATATCTCCAAAAAGTAGTTAATGCACAATTAAATGCTTTTTGTAATCTAGTAAAGATTATTATTAGTGATATTATTTTACAGATATGTTCATGTAGGGTTTGCCACTTGTCTTCTCATTTGATGTTTTTTAGGATTTTTGTATTTAGTTCCATGCAAGGAAAATCTTTTGCATGTTTTCTTTCCTAACTTTAAATCAGTTTTTCATGAAAACTGAACTTATGAGCTTTTTGCTTTTACTTTTTCTATTTTCTTGTCATAGCTTTTCAACCTGATTATTATGTGATTCTCAGGAGTCACATGAACAGTGATTTACAGATCTTTTTTTTTTTAAAAAAGATTTATTTATTTATGCATTCAAGGACTGGGGTACTGGTCAGAGATGCCAGGTGTCAGAGGATTTACAGAGACAAGTGGGGAACAGAAGAGGCAGATTATAAAAAATGAGTTTATTCAGTATTTATTAAAAAAGGAACTAGAACTATACTTTTGTGTCTAGTGTTTTTAAAAGTCATTTACCAGTAACTATATAACTTTTTTTTTTTAAATCTAATAGAGTTTATAACTCTATTAGCAGTTATATTACCCTGTGCTCATACTGTTTCCTTATGGTTTATGGAGAAAGACTATAAATTTGGCTTTGGACCTGAACCAGATTCTTAGAAATGAGATTCAACTTTATTCATAACCCTTAATGGTCCAATGTACCAAATACCTGAACTTTGTGTAAGAATGTTTTAAAGCAGATTCTTATAAGCTAGTCTTTATTCTGAGAAAAAGTAGATTCTTTGCAAGTAAAGTTTTCTTGTGGCAATGATCCAGGCTCCTGGTACTCATCTGAAACACTGGATTGCCAATGTGGCTTATTTTTTTCTAGGTTATTTCTTTATACTGCCAGAAAGATACTATATTTAATTATTCTATGTAAGGAACAGTTTCACATCTCCGAATGTCAAAAGTTTAGCTGACCTGTTATTCCCTACTGGAAGAAAATGTCAGATATTTTCTGAAGCTTGTGGTCATTAAACAGACTGCCCATGCACTCTGAAATACTGGAAAAAGTTATTTACTGTTTTTGATGATGTGAATAGCTATTTTTTTTTCTGTAACCAAAGAGGAGAACAAATTAGAGATTTCTCATTTATGAATTTTTTTTATAAATTATACTTTCTAGATGTTGAGTTTTCATATATTTTAAAAAATACATCTAGCTATTGTAGTTGTCATACTTTCTTTTTTAAAAAAAGATTTATTTTATTTATTTATTGACATAAGAGCTAGGGTATAGGTCAGAATTATGGGTGTGAGGGTTGAGAGGATTCACTAGAGACAGTCTCCAGCAGATCAAATAGATCTAATGAAATACACTGCTGAGGGGTGCAGCTGGCAAGACAGGAGATGTCTGCTGCACCATGTGGGTTAATTTCCTGGCTAGGGACAGAACTCATTCTTCAGTGACTGGCTATAGCTTTATAGTACTGAGGCTTAACCCGTTGCTCCACAAGGGAAGCTCAGTTTTCATACTTTTGAAACAACTTACCTTTTAAACACAGTTTTTAGCGTGTTCAAAGAAAGAACTGTTGAATTGTTCAAATTTGTAGGAATTCAGAATTGTGAATAACTTCTCTACAAGGATAAGCTGTGATTTTTTTTTTTGGTACAAATTTAATAGTGTTATTAAATGTTAAACAAGTTAAATTCCACGCACACAGACACACACACACACACACACACACACACACACACAGTCTGTCATCCAAAACCTTACCAACCTTCCAAAAGTTGCCCAACCGACATTTGCTTACAGTCATCCCCAGTGTATTACAAATAGAAAACAGACTTATTGACATTTTTAATGATCGGACTATGGGATTTAGGTCTTCCCCAATGTTTTCTGCTCTAATTGTTTCTCAGTTTGCCTTGTGAATTTTTTTCATCTCTAGTGCTTATCATTGAGGCCTTCACTCTTAGCTGTTATTTAGACTTTACCCAATTTTGCTAAGCCTACTCTTTAGGTATATTATTGATGAATATTCTGTCCACCTTCAATTCTTTATTGATTTTGGACAAAGAAACAGTGCTTTTAGGGGGAAAATGTCAATTTTAGAAGAACTGCTTCCTTAATTTTTGGTGATGTCACGATGTTGAATTTGAAAAAGTGATCAAAGAGTACTCTTAATTTACACCTTCTTGAATCCTTTAATTACACTTTCTATGAGGACTGTAGTGTGAGGGAAGTATTCTAAAGAGAAAAAATAAATCTAAAAACCAATCGAATAATCATGCTTAGTTCTACTTTTCAGACGAAATTCTAGGTCGATTATATACATTATAATCACTTTACTACTAATAAAATAAGAGTGTTGGTTTTATATTTTATAGCATGGGAGACAAAGTTAAGAAATTAAGTGATTGACATCATGACAAATAGTTCATAACTGATAGTGCTGCAATTTTCACTTTAAAATTTGCCCTCTACTCACTAGGCCTCACTGTCTCCTGGTAGGTTACTTTCATAATCATCAGAATATATTTTTGTTAATTCCTAGTGTTTCTGGTACCTCTTTGACTGCAGAAATCAAATAGTTATGTATTTATTTAGATGTGTAGAAAATAATTCTGTGTTTCTATATTTTTTCATTGTGAAGTCTTAAAGTATCTTCAGTTGTCCAAGTAGTTTAATTATATTTGAAATTCATTGTTGTTTAAGGGTAAAGAACAATGAAGATAGTCAGTATTGGTACTAACATGTAGGAAAGCCATTAGCCTATGTGAGTATTCTTTAAATTTTAAACAATCAGGATAAAGCATATTATAAAGACAGCTGTTGCCTATTTAAGTCACGCTCACCCTAAATTAAATCAGCCCTCTAAAAAGAAAGTTGGTTCCCTTTTACAGGACTTGGTATAAACTATTAAAAGTACATCAAAGGGGTTAGTGACAGATATCTTAAATCAGATAAAAACAAAGGTGTAATATGAAGCAACTAAATTACATGTGAGCTTAATGATTCTGACCCAAATAAACAGACTTGTAATGGAGCTGCTGATAATTATCAGTACAGCTTAAATGCTTTTTACTGTAGAAGTAAAAAGAGGAATGTGGGTGTCTTAGTGAATTGGACACGTTGTGTTCTTGGAAATCTGTGTTCATTTATCATAACACATCATTAGGTGTGAAAATGAAAAACTCATAATACACATCTAAGTGATACTTACATTGAACTAAACCTTTAAAAAATCAAACCTATTTGATTAAAAAAAAAACCATGTTTATAGAAATTGAGAAATCATTTATATATAATAAAATGTATCAATTTAAAATATAACATGGTGAGTTTTACCAGATAGAATTATGTAACCACCACCACAATCAAAACACAGAACCTTATACTCATTGTCCAAAATCCTCTTGTCTACTTTACACCCCCTAAGATGCTTATATACAAAAGAGAGACAGTAATAACAAGTATGTATGAGAATGTAGACTAGTTAAAACTCTCATACATGGCTTGTGAAACTGTAAGGTCAAATAGCTATTGGAAAATAGCTCTACAGTTCTCTTAAATTATTAAACATACAGTTACCATGTGACAGAGCAATTCCACTCTTGTTTGTAACCAACAAAAAGGAAAAACTGGTCCCTCCCTGGTGGTGCAGTGGGTTAAAGCACAGCACTGCAAGCGAGCCAGGGCCTTCTGTGCGAGTGTGATCCCTGCCTGGAGGTGACCCACAGGCGTGGCAGACCTCTCCTGTCTCACCCCCTGCTCCCCTCAGCAGTGTACTTCCTCGATCTGCCTGTTCTGCCCCCCCACTGCCTCTTGTGAAGACTCTCACCGCTCCTTCACCTCTGGCCTGTACCCCAGTTCTGTATGCATAAATAAATAAATCTTAAAAAACAAACAATGACTACATAACAGTGTTTATATGAATATACAGAACCATTATTCATAAAAGCCAAAAAGTGGAAACAACACAACTGTCAATCAGATGATAAATAGAATATGATATATCCAAACCAAAGAGTATTCTTTCATCATTCAAAAGTTGTATTCAGTGCTACAACTTGATGAAATTTGCAAACGTTGTGCTGTGTGAAAAATCCAGGTGTAAAGGCCACAAACTGTTGATTCCATTTACATGAAATATCCAGAATGGGCAAATCCATAGGGACAGAAAGTGGATTAGTGGTAACATCAGGGTGGAGGAGTATGAGAGGTTGGGACTGACTGCAGTATGTGCAGGATTTCCTTATTGGAGTGATGAAAATGTTCTGAAGTTAATTAGGATTCTGGTTGCATACCTCTTGCAATAAGTCAGAAACCATTGAATTGTACACATTGTGAAGTTTACTTATGTGAATTATTTTTAATATAGTTGTTTACTATAAAAGTTCCCTGGATTCCTACCTCCCCGTACCTTGGCACCAGCACCCATTACTATGATTTTTGTCCCTTCAGTTTTTGCCTCTCTAGAATTAAAAAAAAAAAAAAGGAATATAGAACATTCATATGTGCTTATCTTCTTTCCTTTAGCCTAATGCCTTTGAGACCCATCTGTGTTACATGTTTTAGTTCATTCCTTTTTTATTTCAGAATAATAGTCCATTGTTTGAAAAGCTGTAATTTATTTCTTCTTTCATCAATGAATGTGCATTTAGATTGTTTCCAGTTTTGTTTCTTGATAATAGAATTTTTTTGTACAGTTTTTTTTTTAGTGTGTATTTGCTTTTATTTGTTTTCTATCAAAGTGACAGATTCCTGGGTCATCTAAATGGAGGTGTAAATTTGTAAGAAATTGCCAGACTGCCTTTTGAAGATATCACTTTGCATTTGCAGCCCATTTCCAGACTCATTAATGATGTTGATTCTTTATTTCTTGTACTTATTTATCATTTTAATGTTTTTGTAAGTGTCTGTTGAAATGTATTATTTTTCATGGAGTTTTTTTATTATTGAGTTGTAAAAGTTACATGTAAATTTCTGTATAAGTTCTATCTTAGATATATAAAATCTGCACAAAATTTTTGTTACTTCTGTGACTAGCTTTAGAAGACTTCTAAACAAATTTTACTTTTTACAGCAACTTTTGGTTCATAGCAAAATTGAGCAGAAAGTCTAGAGATTTCCTTTCTATCCCTTGATGTAAACAAAACCTCCTCCATTAACAACATCCTTTATACAGGCTTTTCTTGGGCAAACATTTTTAATTTTATGATTTAAATTCACTTTGTTTCCAACTTACTGAGTTTTTTCTTTTACATTTGTGATATTTGTGTCTTTTTTCATTTAATCCAACATATTTTTAAACTATTTTGTGATTTTTTTCCCTTATTCCATAAGGATATGGAATATCAGGTTATTCAGAAGGGTATCTTATTTCTTAGTTTTAAGAGATTTTTGCTGTATTTCTGTTAATAATTTTCTAACAATCCAGTAAGAAGACATAGTTTATTTGGTTCTTGTTTTTTTAGGTATCCAAGACTTGTATTATGAACAATATGAGTATTTTGTTCTACATGTCCTGATATTGTCTGTTTATACTGTCAGTTATAGAAAGTTTAAACTATCAGTTATCTTCCATAATAATGGTTTGTGGTTATGATAATTTCATTAGGTTTTGCCTTATTATTATTTTTTTTGTTACTCTTTTGGGGAACAAAGTTATTTAGGATGATTAAAGTCCTCTTCATGAATTGATTACTTTGCTGTTCATGAAATTCTCTATACTATTCCTTGCCCTGACAGTTTTTGGGAGAAAGATACATACTCTTTTTCTTTGTTTTGTATGGAAATATTTGCTTTTTGTCTATGACTTGTACTCATATTCTTTTGACAGTGTTTTGCTGATCATATTCAAATATTTTTCTTTTCCTTCTCTTCCTGTATTTTAGTTCCCTTTTTAAAAAGATTTATTTTTATTTATTTATGCATACAAGAACTGGGGTATAAGCCAGGGGAATGAGAAGTGAGAGGTATGACGGGTGAGAAGATTCACTAGAGACAAAGTGGGGAGCAGAACAGGCAGATCTACTGAAATACGCTACTGAGGGGAGCAGTGGATGAGACAGGAGAGGTCTGCCGCTGCATGTTGGTCAGCTCCCTGGGCAGCATGGAACTTAGCTGCAGTGGCTGGAGAGAGCTTGGTAGCACTGAGACTTTAACCCCTGCACCGCTAGGGAGACCTGTGTATTTTATTTATCTTGAACTGTTTCACAATTCACAAATGCTTTGTTAATTTTTTTCTTTTTACCCCCTTTGAGTTTCCATTAGCTTGGATTACTGCCTCACCATGTTTTTCATTTACAGATGGTGTGTGAGTGTTTTTATGGGGAGATCTCTTATATCTTTTTAACATGTTCACAGTCTCCTTAGTCTTCTTGAATAGTGGAGTATGTTTATCATCTCAGTGTTTATTCAGCTTGTTCTAATAATTGCTTTATATCCCTCTTTTATACCAATAGATTTTGCTTTTCTGCATGCCTTGGAATATTTGTGCCGGTGTCACACATTGTAAATTTTATATTGCTCAGGGCTGGTATCTTATATTCCTTTAAATATTTTTAATCTTTGCTCTCAGATATAGTTAAATTACTTGACTCTTGTTTGGTGTTTCTGCAATAGTTTTTAGTCTATGTTAGGATTGCATGAACATTTTCTTATAAGGTCAGATAGGAAATACTTTAGATTTATGGGCCATATAGTATGTGATTTGCCTAATCATCACTGCCATCTTAGTTTAAGAGATGACAGTTTCATACAAGTTAAAGGAATGAGTAGTACTTTGGGTCATTTATAAGACCCATGAAAATTGTTTTCTGTGTTTCGAGTATCACTGTCTGTGCTGTCTGATGTTCATTGTCTGAAAATTGTCTTCATTCTTTTAATCTAGGTTTTACAAGCAGGCAGGTAACTCTAATTCTTGTCCTTCCACTGTTACCTAATACAGAAGTCTACCATTTTGATTTATTCCAAGTATTGATAATTTTCTTTAAGATAGCTTAGAACAGCACCTGACACGTAAAATGCTGTATAAATTTTTGTAAATGAGGAAGAGAAATAATTGGTATTTGGTTTTATTTATAGGGTAAAAATTGCAGGTATAAAATTTAATGTACCTTTGGGGAAGTTAAATCTCAGATCCTCTTTAAAAGGTGCAGACATTACAGGGGTATTTTAGGAGGAATTAGAACATTATTGTTCTTTATCTGTCTGGTGTGAGTGTAGCAGAAAAAGAAAATGATACAAATATCAAGGGATTCCTTTATTTCTTTTGATGTCATGAATAGGAAAAGGAGACTTATTACACTTTCCCTCCATTGTTTCTATTGTCAGGGGAGTCCCATGAGTCTTGCCTTTCAGAGAATGACATCTTTTTTCCCTTTCTTCATGATGCTTTTAGTCTTAACAAGAGGTTTGAGCCTCAGTTGATATCATTTGAAGTATCTGCCTGGCATCTACTGTTTAACCTAGTTTTAACTGAAATCTTCCCACTTGTAGATTTACTTTACTTTGTAGTTTTTACATGTATATGGGTTTGCATTGAAAATATTTTGGAATTTCCATTATTTTCATTCATAGACCACACAATCTAATTTGAGATCAAGTGGATATATTTATTTCTATAAACAGCAATAACTGACAAGTAATTACATTTTCTAATTTTAAAATGTGAAAAATAAAATATAACTATGCATGTGTATATAAGCAAAGGAACAATAAGCACAAAATTTAGGAGCATGACTTACTGGGTAGTGGGTGAAAGAACTTGGGATATAGAAATCTATGTATAAATATATAGAAATTACCGGTAATGTTTTCCTTGTCATCTTGGGTGATGAGTTCATAGGTATTATTATTATTTATTTTAAGTGTATTATATGCATTTACTGTTGAAGAGAAATGCAGTGAGGATTATTGTTAAGAATATTTTTTGTACTCAGTGCCCAAGGTAGAGAGGAAAAAGATGTTAGCAAGAAAACTGAATGTAAACAGTCTTTACTTGACACAAAGTTTGTAGTGAAAACTAAAAGGGGAGAGCACTTTTCTCTGTATGTTTTTGGACTTCAAAGGTTTTTTGGGTATAAAGCTATGCTCTTTTATTTTCTCTTGAAAATTTTAATGATAAAAGGGCTGAATACAGCTGGTGTCAAAAGAGAGCCCCTATGGCCTCCATGCTGAGAACAAAAATTAGACCACTGAAAGGAGGGAAGATGGCTCCAGCATGCTTTTGCCGTCACTGTTTCTCTCACACTAGTGTTGTCAGCTATCACCTCGAGAACATGAAGACTAAGTTCCTTATGTTCCTTATCTTTATTTACCTCAGTTGCTCTAGGAATCCAAAAGTGCTCTCTCCTTACATGCTACATGTGACATTCACTTGTCAAAATTTTCAAATCTTTATATTGATTCTCCTTCCTAACTTTTCCAACTCCAGCAAAGTTTTGCCTGATCCTCTAGATGTCACTTTTTATCATCTGACAAGCCCCCATGCCCTAAGCCTCTTTTAGCAAGTCTTTTTCCATCTCTCCTTATAATCTTAATTACTGTCTTTCAGTTTTTCAGGATTAGAATTTTATTTCATGATTTTCTATAGTTCCACTTACAATTCCTATTAGGTAATAATGAGGAATCTCACATGTGCTTCTTTGAAACCCCTATGTCTTATTTGGTGATATGTCTAGTCATGTCTTTGGTATAAGTTTCTATAACTGTTGAATTTAGAAAGTAATTTACATAATTTGTATTTAAGTGCTTCATTGGATATATGCTTTGCAGATATCTTTATCTGTGGTTGGTTTATCTTTTTGTCCTTAAATTTCAATGGAGTCCAGTTATAATCATTTGGTTTTTATTAATGTGCCCTTGGCATCCATTTAGCTCACCACACCATATTGTATCATAGCTTTTGTCTTGAGTCTGTAATTTTCCCATTTTTCTCTCTTTCCTTTTCAACCTTAATTTCATTGATAGAATATGTATTTTTTAATTTTAGAGGAAATTACTGAAATAGTCACTATTTTTTTTTTGGTTTTCTTTTTTTTTTATTACAAAAGTTTATTTTTACATCATTTTGTACATTTTTTTTTCCATCTCGATTGTAATCCCCGCGGGTTCCCCATCACCAAATCACCCGTGTGCCATCACCATAATCCCGTGTGAAATAGTCACTATTTTATGGCATTCATTCTTTTGCTATAGAATAAAATTTTAAAAATAATAATCTAACTGAATTGTTTTTTATTTTCAAGTGATGGAGGAACAGGTTGATTTCTTTAGCTATATTTTGCTACAAAGTAGTGACATCTACTTTGTGGAACCCATCCACACACTGAATTCTCAATGGTTTGGTTTTTATTTCTCAGAGATTGTTATACTTGAGGAAACAGTTGCCAACTCAGCAAGAACATTGTTTTATTTAGTAGTCTGTAATTTTTGAAAATAACTGTATTAATCCCCCCAATTTACTAGTTGATGTGATTGATGCCTGGGTGGTGTAAGAGGTTTTACATCTCTTTTATAAAAGGATGTAATTATCTGTCATGTGAAACGACCAACCCACACATTTGAGCAGACAGTGGCCTTCTTTTGGTAAGATTTGAATGGTTTACGCATGTGTGTTGGTTTTGTGGGCATATAAATTATGGTTTATGTACATGCTATCACGTTTATTATAAAATTTCCTTTTGTCTTAAATAGGTTAATTTTTTCTATAAAGACATTGTAGAAACACCTAAATTTTATTTTTACCTGCTTTCGTGTATTTTTTGGTTGTACCGTATTAGTGTCTTAGATTTGTCTTCTTACATCCTTGATTTTGATTTTAACTCCATTAACCTACAGTTCACAGCGAGTCTTTAAATCATGTAAGCATGGTAATTCTCTTTAAAAAGAAAAGTAAAAACTATTCTTTGTGGGCTCTAGATATATAGACTCTGGGACATTGTATGTATTATAGTATATTTAGATAATCTGTATGTTTAAAAAATGGACATTTATCTTTTCAGGGCCTTACATAGCTTATCCTACATAGATTTATTCACCCTGAAAATAGCCCACTAATACTAACTTACTCTATTAGTAGTTGGTGTACATGGTTTCAGTTGTTTCTTTAGGTGTGAATTCCTTTTCATTGTATGAGAGCCTTCAAACTACCTATAGCACAGGATTGTTGCCTTTATATAATTCTGGAAAGCTCTCTGGCATTTTTACAATGAAATAATTTTTAAAAAATCTGTTTTTATTTATTTGTGTATTCAAAAATTGGGGTCTAGGCCAGAGTTGCAGTGGGTAAGAGGATTCACCAGAGATAGACTGGGGAGCAGAACAGGCAGATCCACTGAAATACACTGCTGCGGGGAACAGCAGGCAACACAGAGAGCTCTGCTGTGCCATGTGCTTCACCTCTATGGTCGTGGATGGAACTCATGCTGCAGTCGCTGCACATAACTTGATAGTGATGAGACTTATCCGCTTGTGCCACCAGGAATGCCCTGTTCTAACTTTTTATATTGTAAAACATTCTCCAAGATAAGTGGAAATAGAAGGAGTAGGAAAATCTTCCCAAGTCTTTTACCTATGGTAGTTATTAACATTTTAAATTAAAAAGAAAAAAAGAAAAAAAAAAAGAAGCCCATGGCTAGTCTTGCAGTTCTAATTATCCACTCTTGGTCATGCAAACAATTTATATCCACTGCCACTGAACGGCTTTCTGTTTGATTCTATTTTATAATGCAGGTATATTTGCAGTAGGTAAATGCAAGTGTCAAAATGCTAGTTTGTATTTTGACAAATATTTACATTCCTGTAATCTATGCCTTTGTAAAGATAGGTATCATTCCAAAAAATTGACATGTCCTCTCCCAGTCATCATTGTCTTTACTAGAGACATATACTGTTTTGATATCTTTCACTTTAGAGGCAATAGTTTCCCCTGTTCTTGATGAGGATGTATCTACCAGTGACTTTCCTTTGATTTCTCAGTATTATTCCATTGCATTAATATGCTAAATTTTTTTTTTACTTATTCAATTTGGGTTGAAAATATCTTTGAGCTGTTAGGAGTCACACTGTCATATGTTCTTATACAATTCTTTTTGTGAACGGAAATTTCATTGGAGTATGGTGAGAGAGATAAATCAGTTGACTATGTAAAATGAAGTTCTTTTAAGTACATTGAAGAAAAGTAAATCAGGACAAGAAGCTAGAGCATGGTTTTTTGGATTTGGAAATACTTTAGGAGATACTTTAACAACAAAAAGCATATTCAAGAGAACTATGATGTAACTGCATGTTTCCAAACAGAGAGCAGAAAATGAAGCATTCCTGAGGCTGTAATGTGGTTGGCATATTCCAGTGTGGATGACCAAGGTGGCACCATGGTAAAAGATCAAGAGTAGAGTTAAAGATATGAACAGTTGTTTTGTTTATGTTTTTAAACAGAAAAGCAGATGGAGGGTTTCACTATACTAAAGTTGTCATCAATAATTATAATTGCATAAGATTTATTGAGTCCTTACACGTTTCAGCACCTTGATTAATCCCTTGAATTTATTCTAAATCCTTGCAACAATCCTCTGGGAGGTATTGGTACTTAGCTCTACTTTAGAGATGAGAGAATCAAAGCATTTCAGGTTTAAATACATTAGCCTGTATCATTCATTTTATTTTTCAGTGGTGGTCATAATTTTCCAACAGTAGCTTTTTTTCAGTGAACAAGGGTAGTAGAGGAAATGATCATTGATTGTCTTTTAGGATCAGATATGGTGCTTAGTAGCACAGCTTTATCTTATATTGAACTTTTCTTAATATCATTACTCCTGTGAAAGAACTTGTTACGTTCTGATGAGTAATTTGTGAAAGAGCACAAGTCAGATCATTAATATAAAATACAAGGTATTACTTCACATACTGTGGAGGAGGATAATAAAGCTAGCAACAGTGAGGAAAATGTTCTTTGATATTGGAAATCATTGTGGAAACTAAACTGCACACAAACATGTTAGGTATTTGAGGCAAATGGTAGAGATGTCTTTGGTGATCATGTTTAGTTAAAACTGCTGGGCAGTAATATTTTCCCTGTTTTTCTTTCTTGTGGTTGGTGGTACCTGCAACCCATATTTACGTTTTCCCTCCTCATCTGTCTTCTAGAGCATCTCTGTCTTTTCTTTTAAATTTGTCTTCTCTACTAAAAAACTCACTTCACATTTCCCTCTGTTTAAATATTAGGATTATTTAGTACATATGGTGATTATAGCATAGTAGACAATATTGTGAGAAATAAAATATTTTAGTTGGGGAAGTAACCTGACAATCTCAGATTATACAAAGTGTATTCATTTGACCAAATTGACAACAGGATTGTATTTTCTAACTAAATTTAGATCTAAATATTGGTACAGTTGAAAGACTCTAGGAAATGGCCATGACTAAAATAGATAATTTTAAAGGAAACTTATTTTAGTAAAATAAAAACAGAATAGAAGTTTCAGAGTGGATTCACTGATAAAATGAGAATTGTTCAAGGGAATTGTCCTTCAAAGGACATTCTCAGTTAACATTAATTAGTATCAGTATAGTTTTGTGTAACCGAGTTATATTGAAGACATAAACTTTAACATCAAAAGAAAAGTATTAGGATATTTCACTATCAGTTCATTGTTTATTTGGGTCTATATGTACCTTTGTATCTATTTAGAAATGGTTTTTGTTTGATGTCTTGAATTCTTTAAGTCTGTTTTTTGAACTTAAACTGTTTGTTTGAAACCTCTTCATTATGGTGTGTATTGTGGGGGATATTTTACATTTTCTGATCAGCGAACTGTCTTAAATTTTGTTGAGTGGAAGAGGAATTGGTGACTTGGTGGACAGGCCCATTTTCATTACTTTAATTGTGCGATTTATTAGGATTTTAAGCTTTTTATAAATGTTTTAGTGTTATACGACAGAATTAAAAGGATTGAGGATAAAAGGAGTTTAACAAAAGGAATTTGCAACAGGATTGCAATAGTTTTTATATTTGATGGATTTGGTTAGTCTCTTTTCATTTCAGGCATGTTACATTTTAACATTCTGTTAAATGCTATGAACAGGTGTGTGCAGCTCATTCTCTCTCTTGTACATGCAAATAAATATAATTTTATGTATAAAATGTTAATCCCCTACAATTTGGAGGATTACATTTTGGGAGGGTGATGACTCCATTAGGCATCATAGAGAATACATGCTACTATTTATACTACATGAAAAATCAGGTTAATAGCTGTAGTGTTCGTGAGATTGTGGACTTTTTATATGTTTGAAAATTATATTGACTCAGAACATTGGCAATGAAATTATTTAAAATGAAGATTTTGTTATATATAGTTTCCAAACTCCGATTTAGATGTTTTACTTTTCTGAAGAGTATTCCTCAACTAAATTTGGAGTTTTGTTATTCTTTGTCTGCTTATTACAGAATCTGGTCCTTTTTGTTTGAATGGTTTTTACTAGGAGATATCTTGAGAGTTACTCTAGTCTCAAGCTAGAGTTTTATTTTGAAACTTAAAAATTTTGTTCAGCTACTTTGTGTATCTGAATATCCATGAAAAGCATAAATCTTTAATAAATGACAGATGATTAACATTCTATAGAGCAGCAAATTCAGTAGCACTGATCAAAGCCAGTAAATCAACAGAAACCAGTGAAGTTCTTCATTTCAGGTTTGAGAAAAGCAAACCTATCAAGCTTTTCTAGCCAACATTACTTGTATTTAAAAGCCATGTTGCTTCATTCATCAAAATATCAAATTTGGTGTATATAATACAAGTAGAAACCATATGGACCTTGTAAACACCAGAAGCAGAAGGAATATGCTGTTAAAGGGGAAATATTAGTAAGATTGAAAAATTGACCTTGTATAGATGAAATTCAGTTGTAATTAATTTGGAATATAAATATTCTGTACCAGTTAATTTTTATCTTTTTTTTTCAGATTGCTTATACCTAATTTTTATTTTTATTTAAGATTTATTTTTATTTATGCATACAAGAACTGAAGTGAGGCCAGAGGTAATGGGGAGGGTAATAAGGGGATTCACCAGAGACAGAGGGGGAGCACAACAGGCAAATCTACTGAAATGTACCAGTTAATTTTTAACTTGGGTTTCATTCAAAAGTCATATTGTTAATTGTGAAATCTAATTAATTATTATGGTGTAAGAGCATAGAGTCCATAGTAAATTAGTATTGTGTTAGATATTGATTGTTATATACGTCTAAAAATTTTAGTTACATAGCACATTCTTCACAAACATTAATTATGTGTTTAGTTTTGATCTTTATCATACTCTGGTGTTGGTAATATAATCTGGCAAAGGATGATAGAATTTATCTCATTTTGTATAATTATTTTCTTCACAATTCTAGTGTTAGTTCTCAGTGTCACTCTGTGTAATCATGAACCTGTTTCTCTGCATTGAATGTCATTATTTTTATAGGGCTCTATTAACATGGATTATTAGCATCGTAGTTAACATTTATTATAGTCAGTCAGATAAGTAAAATATGTAAAAAATGTTGACGCTACCTCTTCCAATATCATCTGCATCCTACATTCTGAGAGATACATTGCTGCCTTGATACTGAAATTTCTGTTTGTGCATTTAGCACTGTACTTAATGCAACTAATTGTCCATCTTTACACCTTTCTCTCTTTCTGTCCATCCATCCATTCACCTGATTACAATTTACCTGTGAGCACCTGCCTCTCCCATCTTACTCCTGTCTTTCCCCAAATTTTTAACTTTGTTAATTTTTGCAGATCTCTAGAATTTTCAACTTGCAAAATTAACTTCTACCCTTTGTGTCTTCATCCACCCATAACCCCAAGTAGCCAAATTTTACTTTTTTTCCCTGAGTTTGACTGCTTTAGATGCGGTGGAATAGCGATTTGTCTTTTTTTGTACAAATACTCTGTCTCTTCTAGATCTGCTGATATGTTCTGGAGCAGTGTGTGTTTGGGGGGGCATCTCTCTTCACTGTTCCTCCTCTTTTTATGATGCATGTTTTTTTAACATATCTACCTGCCTTCTGATTTCCAAGAGCTCTCTCTCTCATAGTCTACGCCTCCTTTAAAAGCTGAAATATCTTGTATTTTGTGAAATAATAGGGATAGCTGTTCATTTTAAATTTCTTTCTGTGTAAGCATTAGCTTCTTTTCCAAATGATTGTTAAACTTGGACTATTAGAACGTACTTGTAAGTGCAACCATGAAGAGCTGATTGAAAGCTCTGTGTACTTAATAGTTAAATATTATTGTGGGCTGATTTATTATGCTTTTTTGCTGTAGACTTATTTGACAGTGTGTTTTAATAAACTTTCTTCATGAATTGAATAGTTAAATTTGCAAAGAAAACTTACAAGCCATTTTATAAGCCCCTGGGCCCATGATAAGTTTCTTGTGATAATGAGTTCTGGAAGCACAATGAAGACAGGTAGTTAAGGGTGAGGAGGGGATTTTTTAAAATAATGTAATAGTTTATTTTTACATCATTTTGTGCATTTTTCCATCTCAATTGCAATCCCCTTGGACTTCCCATCACCAAATCACCCGTGTGCCATCATCATAGTCCAGTGCATTTCCCTCCCCACACTGTTTTTGATCCCATTCCCCACTCTACGAGGAGGGGTTGTTTTAATATTAATATTAATGTTGTTAGCATTAATCCTCTTTTTATTTTTAAATTTGTGTTCACTTGCACTTAGTGTCCTTTTGTCTTACCCTCTATACGTATATATAACCTTTCATTTTTCTGTAGGGAATAAGGATGTTTAGTGACTAAGCCAAGGAAAGATCTTAGGCTCTAGGTGTTTTTCAAATACCTTATTTATATGAAATCTTTTTTATTTATATTTATTCTATCCCCGGATACCTCAGCGTCCTCCCTGTGCACATCCAGTCTCACTTGTACGTGGTGTTAGCACTTGTAGTTTGAATTTCAGGTTCTGTATACCCCCATTCCTGGCTTGAACTTTTACTTATGGGTGCTAAGCTATTGCTTTTCTATTTATAGATATTTTCAGCATATTTTATATATATATATATATATATATGTATACACACACACACATATATATAATCATTGATTTTGAGGTAATGAAGCTTTACTGGAATATTCAGAAAGGATTAAGTGAAATAGACATCTGAAATCTATTAGTTTATCTCGGAAACCAAAACAACCACTTGTCTTTTCTGGCACTTGCTTCCTTATTTAAAAACAAAGCGAAATTTTGTTGGGAATGATATATTTAAATGGATTGCAAACTAATATCTGCAGCTAAAATGCACACACATATATATATTTCTATATAAATTTTATATAAATCTTTTGCTATATAAATTATGAATTATATAAAACAACTCTATATGAGTATATATAGTGATAAATATGTAACTTCTTTCGCTTTCCCTACTATCTACTTTTCCCATTTTTCTCCCATAGGTAACTATTAGTGTAAGATTTTGTTTTGATCCCTAAAGAGTTTGTGTGCTTGTGTTTGTGTTTGTGTTTATGTGCAGCTAGTCCTTTTTTCTCTTCTTCCAAAAACATAAGGTGTTCTGTGTTTTCTGTTTACTGTGTATCTTCCATTTTCTATGCTATGCTTTGCTTTTCATTGCGTGTTTTTATAGAATTCTTCACTCTTTTACAGTTATAGTAAATACTCCTTTATACATTGTGATTTAAGTCATCTTTTGCTGTTATAAACAATGCTATAGTGAATAATAAAACCTAGAAGTTAGTTTTTTTATGGCTGAGT
The DNA here is from genome assembly GCF_000260355.1 of Condylura cristata. NCBI lineage: Eukaryota > Metazoa > Chordata > Mammalia > Eulipotyphla > Talpidae > Condylura > Condylura cristata. The sequence continues at coordinate 15,016,641 of NW_004567118.1, read as the reverse complement.
AAATCCAGCTTGAACATGAGTTTTTCCCCCCAATACATTGCCATTTTGCTTACCCATTTATTAAAAGGATTTTTGTATTTCTGTATTAAGAATGTTCTATGATTATACAGTTTTCCTGTACGAATCTACCTTTATTTAGTTTTGATATCAAGATTATATTAATCATAAGTAATTAGTTGATAGAGGTGAGGGTGGATTTTTGACCTCTTGGAGAATGCACATATGTTTGAAGTTAGTATTAATTTTTTAAAGAGGATATTTTAAATACTGGTTCACTTATTTCTAGGAATAATATGTGTTCTTTCTAGCTTTCTAGTTTTATTCATCCAGATGTTTCAGTTATATCAATTATGTTATGCTTTTTTTTTTTAGTGCTAAATATTTTGAGCATGGAAATATTGGGAGGTATATACAAAATACTGACCAAATTTTGTTTTACTTTTATTTTATGTCCCGTATCAGGTGCGCAAAAGTGTGACAACTTTGCTGAAAAAAGACCCCTCCTTGGTATTTGTAAGAGCACTGGATCTTCTGGGTAAGGAACATTAACAAATATATTTAACAGCAACTGGTAAACATTTGTGTTGATATTCTCGAGGAACTTCAATGTCCTAAAATCTTTGTTGTCATAAGACAGTGCATTAAGAGGAAAAGGAAGGGAAACAAAATGATTTAGGGTTTTCTGTGATTCAAACCTATTACTTCTCTACTCACTGTTAACTCATATGCAAGGTGATAATAGGACACAAATGAAACTATTATAGGGTGTAATTCAGACTTTAAATGAAAAACTAATAACATTAAAATTTTTTTTAAAGTTTTTGTGGTTTTTAATATAGTCAGGTCTTTTTTTATTTACATTTATTCATTTATATATAGTTTGCACCATTGTTCATTTTTGTACAATATTTGCTTGCTCCTCCCAAGTGTAGTCCCCTCAAAATTCCCATCCATGCACCCTTATCAGTGTCAGTTTTCTGATTGCCATCTACAGTAGGTTAGAAGTTACTATTAGGTGTTGATAATCATCATCATCATCATCATCATCATCAATTATCACTAGTATTTGTTATTGCTGTAGCATGTGCTTGACACTGTTCAAAAGCGTCACCTGAGATTTCCGTTTTCATTCATGCTGATTGAACTTGTGATAATGTGTGGACTGTGGCTGGGGATGATGAATTGTTTTATTATAAAGTTGGCCATTTTCTCTACTTTCTGCTTATGTCATATGAGAATAATATTCTTCTCAATTGCATAGAATACTTTTGTTACCAGGTTTCTAGTGACCTTTTCACTACATAATTCCAGTAATGAATTATCGTAAACCCTGCTATAAAATTATAGTGGCTTACATGAGCAATGTAATTACAAGTCTGTGGCATGCAGTGAAGGTTCTTTCTAGTTTTGACATATTTAGAAGGTGACCCCCTTCTAATAGTGATCCCAAGATGACTGTTGTCTTTTCAGTTCACTTTGTTAACTCAAAGAAAGCCAGACAAAATGATTATGCCCATTGCAGAAAGGAAAATGATCAAAATGGATATTAGGTTGGCTTTAGCAGTCTTGCCACATTCTTTCTGTTCATAGCCTCAACTTTAGAAGGGAAGAATGTGCTAATAGTGTAGCATGATTAGATCTTGGAGTCACTTGTTCCTTTCTAGGGAAATTGTTTGACTCCATGGGTGCAAATTTCTTATATTGTAATTTTTGGTTAGAAGTAGCAAAAAATTTACTGCATACTTCACATTCTGCCAAGTATAGGATAAAGTTACAAATTCATGAAAAACCTAGTTCTTGTCCAGAGATTAAGGATGTGGCTGGAGGGGAAGAGGGAGAAAACACCACAATCCACCAAAAAAAAAAAAAAAAAAAGTTAAATAATGATGTCTATCGATAAGTTAGAAAAGAAAGAGATTGAGAAATGATTAAAGGGAGAATGCTTCATCATGAGGGTGGTATAGCATATACTAGGTTTAAAGAAATGCAAAGTTTTGTAGTACATGTGTAAGAGAATGGACTTCCACAGTAGATTTTATATATAGCAGAGAATGGTATAAATACACATAGATATGGTGACTTAGAACTAAGATCATTCAGAAAAACAGGTAAAATCAATTTCATGCTCTGGAACTAAATTACTTACAACAATCAAAATAGTCTTTGTGTTTGAGAAACTGGTAAACTTTGCATAATAACAGCTGAATCTGTAAAAGCAGCCTGGAATGGTTCTTAACACACTCTATGTTACATTTTATTGCTTGATTCTTTCATGTAGGGAAAGTTTTGCATATTAAAACTACCCTGCAGTGGTTGGGAGCTGCTCATTCAACTTGCAGTTTAGGCTTTCTCTTGTGTATGGCAGCACTGTTTGTGGATGTTATGGTGTTGGGGGATATGAGAGCAAAGATCAATATATCTATTAGCCTAATCATCATGGTTAGCTGAGGCTTCATGTGTTGGCAGAGGAGCCACAAAAAGATCCAAGGGAAACTACAATCTGTGGAGACTTGAAAATACTTTGAATGATTAATGTGCTCTCCTACCCACACAGAGATCCTTTTGAAAGGATAGGGATCTTTATCTACTCAGCATATTTGAGCAAATTCTCTATTGAACCATTGGTTGTTCACTAAGCTGTACTGACACATGGCCAGCTCCCAGGAAGTCAGACCTTTAAGTTTAAACAAGAATTAAGGAAAAGTAAAACTTCACAGAAACATTAGTAACTGCACATTATTGTGATACTATACATAAAGTGTCTAACTTTTCAACATAAATTAGGACACATGCCAAAGAACAGGCATACTGATAAAAGAGCAGGCAAAGAAACTGTGTCAGATTTTCTCTGGGTTTTGAAATTTGCAGACTGGGACTTTAAGTATTCTAAGAACAAAATAAACAATGTTTCAAGAATTAAAGGAAAGTATGATAATAGTGATTGAACAAGAGAGTTACAACAAGGAGTTACAAATTATCGTAAAAGCAAATATAAATTCTAGAGTTGAAAATATATTAAAAGCAAAACAATGTCAGATAAAGGAATTCAACACCTTATTCAAAACAGCAGAAGATTTAGGAAACTGATTAATAAGACAACAGAAAGATATTTGGAACTTCAGAAAAGGGAAGCTACTTTATTGAAACATTGCTGGCTTCTGATATTTAGCCTTAGTTAGTTCAGGTCATGGAGATCCATGGAAACCTCTCAAAAAGGTGTGTTCATGGAAGATTCTGGGTTGTCTGCTAGTTTGGTTTGAAGTTTTGAAAGATTTTCCTCAGCAACCCTGCTAAAGTATGATGAAGAGATTTTTTTTGTTTTTATTGGTTTCATTTGATCAAAATTAAAGGTAAAAAGTAATCTGATGATGAGATCATTTATTGCAGGATGAATTTGATCATATGAGAGTAATATTTGTCTCTGTTTTTAGAGAAATAGAAAACAGTATGTGGATTTTATCTAAGGAGAGAGAGATCAAGAGGTGTTGAGATGTTGGCTCACATCAGTGAGAAGGGTGAAGGTCCAAAATCTGGGGACATTCCAGTCTTTTTCCTTTTCCTCCAAGGAAGTCTTTTTTTTTTTTTTGTTAAGACTTTCAAGCCATGGAACATAGTTTGCTTTAGTCAGACTTCACTGATTTAAATGTTAATCTTATCTAAAAAATACCTTCAGTGGTATTGTGATTCAGCCGTATTGACACACAAAGTTAATCACCTTACAAGTAAGATGAATGTAATTATGATTAAAATTGTATTTGTCTATATGAAAAGAAATTCATTAGTTTTACTTCTCTTCCTCTCTGCCCAATGATGTCTTTTATCTGTGGTCAGCTTGCAAGGTTTATCTTTGACAATTTGTTTGACTTTCTATATTCTAACCATAAGTGAAACCATCTGATATTTTAAAATATTTTCCTTCTGACTTATTTTGCTTAGCATCATCCCTTCCAGCTTCCTCTATGTTGTCACAAATGGTATAAGTTTATCTGTTTTATTTGCTGAGTATTATTCCACTGGGTCCATTGGGTAAATATACTACATCTTCCTATCCATTTCGGATATGTAGGTTGTTTCCATTTCTTGGCTTTTGTGAATAGTGCTGACATAGACATAGCTGTGCAGGTTTCTTTTCAAATTAGTGTTTTTGTGATATTGGGTAGACTCCTAGGTGGAATAGTTGGATTGTATGCCAGGTCCTTTTCTAGTGTTGTGAGTAGCTCCACACAACTTTCCATAGTAACTGGACTGCTTTACATTCCCACTAGCAGTGTAAGAGGGTTTCTTTTTCTCAAGAGTTGCAGTCTCTTTTTAGAGACATGGCCTAATGTCACGTACACATTAAGAATGTTTTTATTTTGCTTAATTTTACTTCCTCCTGGTTATAAAGGATGGTACCTTCTGCTTAGTAGACACTTAAACTATACCTTAATTTAAAATTGAGGTAATAGTGTATATGATTTAGAGGTGTAGTTTTATACCTTTTAGATAA